>NC_091265.1:61818750-62140000 GCF_042477335.2 Ovis canadensis
GCCAGAACTGAGCAGGGCTGTCGGCAGACCGGAGCACACGCAGGGAAGGAGCAGAGGGCATCCTGATGGGGTGTGAGGGCGGTGGCCACCCCCAAGTAGAGACGCGGACCCTGGGAGGGGCCGACACGCGGAGCAGAGGAACCCAGGAGGAAGGGGACGGAACCAGCCCAGAGGGGCCCCCGGGCTGCCCAGGGGTCTGGGCCAGACAGCCCTCGGCATCTGGACAGCGTTAAATGAACTGGCCCAAGAGGAGGAGGCAGCACGGAGTGTGAGGATGCCCCGCACTCACAGCTACGCTGTCACACTGTACATGGCAACTCAGCGTGCACACACACATACGCACACATTCGAAACAAACCATACATGCTCACAGCTGTGCAATGCTTTCTAATATTTTCTACTCTGGGTCACTTAAGGAAGCAAAGGAAGGCTGACATCTGACGCCCCAGTGGAGGTTTACAGCCCACCCCGGGAACAGCTGATGGAGACGGGGCAGTGGGGGGAGGGGAGATGCCTGCTGTCAGGACTGGGCAGCGGTGTTTGACGGTGAACATGGGGCAGAGGAAAGCGGCCACTGGATCTGGCCACACGAGTCACTGGTAACAAAACCAAGAGTGGTTCAGGAAGCCATGGGGACAGGGCTCAGAATGCAGCTGGGGCAGAGCGAGCAGAAGAGGCCGCAGGGGCCCCAGGGGGTGGGAGAAGTGTGAGACTGCCTTTCCACTTTATCCGTGTGGCTTTATCCCTGAAAAAAATTAAATCCAGCAATAATACCCAGATTGTAACAACAATATGACCCTCCTGAGAAGATACAACAGTACTTCCCGGGTGAGGGGGAGTCTGAAGAGGAAAGGTGGGACACACAGCCACTGCAGGCCGGGGAGGTGAGCCCACCAGTGACTCGCGGGCCCCCTAACCGGAAATGGAGTCAGGCCTCCTGCTGGTTTGGAGGAGAGGAGACAAAGAACAGCCATTCAAAGAGGTCCAAAGACCAACCACCTTCCCCGTTCTGACCACCGGCTGCCTACCTTCTGACCCAAGGGGATCATAAACAAACAGCACCGACTGGCCCCAAGTGGAAATCTGGCCAGGAGGCTCCGTGGGGTCAGGCTGCTGGGACCTGGTAGGATAGAGCTCACCTAACTTGGATCAGGAGAGAAAGCAATCACCAAAGGACTGTCAGCAAAAGGCCGACACGATCAGATAAACAGTTCAAAAAGACGGCTCTGGTGATGACGAAGGGAATGGTCTGTGGGCAGCAAGAGTCGCCATGGAAGCCCTGAGGGGAGCTGGGGCAGTCTGGACTAGCCAGGCTCACAGGCCGGGTAGAGAGAAACTTACAGATCCAAGGTCCGGTCCAAAGGAACACAACCAACGGACTTGCAGGTGGGACACAGCGGGAGGGGAGGAGTGACAGAGGAGGCTTCCTGCTTCCAGCCTGCCAGGAAGGACGGACTGAAAGAGAATGTGGGCTCAGTCCTGGACCTGGTTAGACACCCCGGGAGACAGGGAGCAGCTGGGGTTGGCTCCATGGGCTGGAGGAGCCGCAGATCCCTGGTCTCCAGGAGAAACAAAGGACCAGGTTCGGATCAGGTGGTCTCGGAAGAGTGGGGAGGGGCAAGGGGTCAGGCCTAGTACCTAAGACGAGAGGGACCTCCATGGTGGTCCAGTGGCTAAGACCCTACATTCCCCATGCAGAGGGCCCAGGTTTAATCCCTGGTCAGGGAACTAGATCCCACATGTCACAACTAAAGATCCTGTGTGCCCCCAGTAAGACCTGGTGCAGCCAAAGAAATAAATATTGGGGAAAAATTAAAAGACAATA
Source organism: Ovis canadensis (assembly GCF_042477335.2). Classification (NCBI taxonomy): domain Eukaryota; kingdom Metazoa; phylum Chordata; class Mammalia; order Artiodactyla; family Bovidae; genus Ovis; species Ovis canadensis. The sequence goes on from NC_091265.1 coordinate 61,820,576, forward strand.
GGAGGGCGAGCCCAGAAGGAAAACAAGGAAGGGATGGAGTAAAGGAAGGGCCTTTGCTTGGTGCCCCTGAGTCCTGGCCCCTCGGCTGCTAAGAAGTAAAGGGGAAACACGAACTGAAAATACAACTTAGGTTCAGCGTCTTGGAGATCCTAGTAATCCAACAGTTTCAGTCCCAGTATAGATAGAAGTCTGTACACAAAGGCCAGGGAGATGAAAGACAGAACATCAGCTAGCTCCCCCCGACAGTGGCTGAGTCAGGGTTTCCCCTGAGAGCACACAGTCCAGACCCTCCAGACCGTGGTCTTTGGAGCTCGGCCCAGGAGGAAAATGCATGGAAACTTGAGAAAGAACGTCAATACTTTTATTCCATTATAATCTCAGCTCTCTTAAATTCCTGTTTCTTGATAATTTTAGTAATTAGTATTGCTGCTGCTGTTCAATCGCTAAGCTGTGTCCGACTCTTTGTGACCCCATAGACTGCAGCACAACAGGCTTCCCTGTCCTTCGCTGTCTCCTGGAGCTTGCTCAAACACATGTCCATTGAGTCAGTGATGCCACCCAACCATCTCATCCTCTGTCTTCCCCTTCTTCTCCTGCCCTCAATCTTTCCCAGCATCAGGGTCTTTTTCCAATGAGTTGGCCCCTCACATCAAGTGGCCAAAGGACTGGAGCTTCAGCTTCAGCATCAGTCCTTCCAATGACTATTCAGGACTGATTTCCTTTAGGACTGACTGGTTTGATCTCCTTACTGTCCAATGGACTCTCAAGAGTCTTCTCCAACACCGCAGTTCAAGAGCATCAATTCTTGGTGCTCAGCCTTCTTCATGGTCCAACTCTCACATTCATATACAACTACTGGAAAAACCATAGCTTGACTAGACAGACCTTTGTTGGCAAAGTGATGTCTCTGCCTTTTAATACACTGTCTAGGTTGGTCATAGCTTTTCTTCCAAAGAACAAGCGCCTTTTAATTTCATGGCTGCAGTCACTGTCCGCAGTGATTTTGGAGCCCAAGAAAATGAAATCTGACACTTGCCACTTTTCCCCCCATCTATTTGCCATAAAGTAACGGGATTGGATGCCATGATCTTTGTTTTTTGAATATTGAGTTTTAAACCACTTTTTTTTACAATAAGAGACAATAAGAGAGGGATTTCCCTGGTGGTCCAGTGGCTAAGACTACACTCCCAATGCAGAGGGCCCAGGTTTGATCTCTGGTTAGGGAACTAGATTCCACATGCCATAACTAAAGATCCTGCATGCCACAAGTAAGCGTACAATGAACAAAACCAGTTTATTCACTGTGTGCAGCTATTCCTTTCATCTGCAGCGTGTGTGGGCGTGCACACCGCACACACACCTCCGCACTCTGGGAGAGTGGGCTCCACAGCAGCCACTCCCTGCGGACACCCTGCCTCGGAGTCTCAGGGCCAGGCGCTCTTGACCTGAAGCTCCTCTGAGCATATGCACTGCTGAGAGTGAGACCTCGCAGTTCAGAAGCAGCCTCTGGACCCGGGCACCACACCGAGAGGGCTTCCCTGGTGGCTCAGACGGTAAAGGGTCCACCTGCGGTGCAGAGGGAAAAACACTCCCACCTGCCTGGGGACGGCAGCCCCTGAGCAGCACGGACGCCAGGCTGCCTCCACGTCGGAACATCACGCATGCTGGCCACCCAAGCCGCCGTCTCCTCGCAGCCCAAGTGCCGTTCAGCTCCCTACAGCACTCCCTACACCCTCGACAGGAGCCGGGAACATGGGCTGTTCGCCACCTCTTCCTGAGGTGGTGCCCAGTACCCAGAGCCCCTCCTCTGGGACACAACCAGGACTCAGGGACAGGAAGGGGCACAGCCGAAGGGGGTCAAGGCCCAGAGACCCTGTGCCTGCTTCCTGACAGCACAGGGGTCCTTGTCCACCCAGCGCGGCCCTGCCCACCACCAGCTCACACCTCACACCGGACGCAGGGCGGGCTGAATTACTTACTTGAAATTCACTGTCTTTCTGAGCTTGTTCGGATCCCTCTTTATTACAGGACTGCTACGAACGAGAAAAAGCAAACACTTCTGGTGAAATGGGGAACGCTGAGCAAGCACTCACTCAGCAACCATCAGAACAGTCAGGGTGTACAAGACATCACAGATCTTTAAACAAGGGTTTCTTGCACAGCCTAAAGGCACCACCAGAGTCCCACACTCGGACCAACACCTGAGGAAGCACCTCGCTGCTTTAAGAGAAAAGGGAGGTGCTGTGGGTACGCACAGCCGCCACCTCACCACCACCCTGGTACCTTTTTACAATTTCATCGTTGGAGGAAGGTCATCGGAGGGAGCTTTCCCGTGGGCGCTGGGCCGGCTCACCAGTTTAGCCAGGTGGGTCTTTCGAGGCAGTGCCAGCCCAGGAAGACACTGTCCCATAAGGGGCACAAGGCCCGGGGCCGCCGAGGTCAGCACTGGGTGGACGAGGGTGCCCCGGGCAGGCAGGAGGCCTGCTGGTCGGGCAGCTACTAGCTCAGTGTGGAGTCTCTCCACCCAAGAGAGGCCCGAGCCAATTTAATACAGGCCCTAAACTTACTTCATCTGTTAACGTATTGAGAAAGACTTCTACACCCCTGTCCTCAATGAAATTGCAAGTTAGCAGTAACCAGGAGTCTGTCAGCGACACACTCGGGACTCTGACCTTCCACAAGCCACTGTCTGCCCACATCGGCCCCTCACGGCAGATCTGAGCTCTTAAAAGCAACCCCCACCCCAAGTGCTTTAAAAACCTTCACACGGTGTTTAATAGGCAGACAGGGGAAAGCAAGTGAGAAACTTATGTGTCCTGTCAAATTTTATACTCAAATATTGCCCCTAGAAAAACGTTATTTGTTTAACTTATTAAACTAAGTCTGCTTAAGTCAGACACGGAGGCCCAGAAAGGAAATTTCTCTTACAGAAATTTAAGGTAAAAGATTCTTGAACATCCCATAAAAACATACCTTTCCATTCCACAGCTTTATCAAAAATACCTGTACCAAGGGTAGAAAGTGTGGACAGGAAAAAAAAAATGCCACGTTAAGCACCACCAGCTACTCTAGCACCATTCAAAACACCTAGCCATACAGAGCAACCACTCCCATCCATCAACACGGAAATAATAACCCACAGACATTTTAATGTATGTTCTGTATAAATAGTACATGTTCCAGTTTACTCAATATAAAAGGCAAACAAAATAATGTTCATATGAAGTCGTCTACAAAAGACTCGCACTTATACATACTTGGCAATATTTTTAGCACTCAGTGAAGTACATTTTGTACAAAGTACAGAAAGTACAAATGGGGGATAGATGCTATTTTCTTCTGTGTAATCTGCATTTCTCTGATGGAAAGATGTTACAGGTTAAATCCCGTTACAATGAAAACTACAAAATGAAAATACTAGAGACAGTTTTTGACTCTTGCTGATGGCTTGACGCGGGGCGGGACACACCCTAGGGAGGAGTATTAGGTACGGTCACTCCTTCCCTAACTGCAAGACACCCTTCTGATCACCCCATGGCCTTAGCCCTACACTCCAGCGGTCCCCTCTCCCCAGTGGCCCACAAATTCCTAATGGACAGGGACTCCACCTTTTCTTTATTGTTGGTCTTTCCCAACAAATCCTGGTGCTCACGATACTTTGTGGATGGCAGGACTAAATAAACACTCCTGCGCCAGGAAGCTCAAGGAGCGACCAAGGGCGAACGAGCCTGGTGAGTCCAGACCCAGGTCTGTGACTCCAGAAGTGGGGAGACGGGCTACGGCACTAGGTAGGATGGCCGGTGGGCTGCAGTGCCCCCCAAAGATTAACTTCGTGTGCTTTTTTCCCCCAAAGGACACTAAGAACAGAACAAGTTCTATGATCTGATATTCTGCATGTTGATATTTCATCGGAAGAGACAAATAAGGACTTTGGAGACCGCACTGAAGTCTGCAGTAACGGGATTTGACCTGTACACACTTCTAGACAACCGTGGTTATTTCTAAGCTGTTATTACTTGGACTGTATCTTCTTAGGGAGATACAGTTAAGGGGTTATTGAGCCAACACAAGTCCCTCTCCCTTGCCTAATGGTGCTCTCAATAACAGCAAGTCACCTCACCTCACTTACCAACTGCCTTAGTTCCCAAGGCCATTTCTTTTAAACAAAGTAGCGTCATTAGGTAGAAATAAGCTCCAGGAATAACTTCCCCGCCCTGCCCACTCCATTCTGCCCCCAGTGCATCGTTGCTCCTCCCGTCAGAGCACCATCAGGAAGGCCAGATGGACCTGTGCCACACTCAGCCCTCTGTTCTGTTTCCTCAGTACAGAATGTTCGGGCCCCTCGATCCTGCAGGTAAGAAGGGCAGGAAATCAAAAACCAAGCAGGCTGAATATTCACAGAAAGGTGAGGGAAGCGGCTGCCCGCAGAGAGCGCCACCGAAAAAGAGGCCTTTCTGTCCAGGGAGAGAGGAGGTAAGACTTAACTTGGGATCTCTTGGGATTTTATCAGAGGCACAGGCTTATTCAAAGCAGATATTAAAATACAATATAGAAATATTTAACATGACTCTGAGTTCTTCACCAACTAGCTTGTACATTAATAAAAATTAGCTTTCAATAAGTTATAAAATAAAGGTAAGTTTTAACATTTATTAGAAATTTGAACACTAACATTATTTAATATTAAATAATTGTTTTAAATTTTTCATTTTCAACACTACTGTGGTCATGTATTTTTAAAATCAGCTTACATGAGTACATGAAACCTGCATGGAAGAAATACTATGAAATCTGGAAGAACCCTAGAGAACAAATGAGGGTAAAGACGGAAGAAAGCTGGGCAGAGACACAGATGAATATCGGGCACCTGGGGTTCGCTACGCTCTTCTGGCCTACTTCTATATGCATATGAAATTCTCCGTAATAAAATGTTTTTTAAAATAAACACTGAAACTTCAAGACCTAAGAAGTCAGAATGCACCAAATATGCTACAGAAGACGCCCAATGCTAGGAATAAACTAAAGACTCCTGAATTGTATACTCAAATAAGTGACTGTATGCTACAAAGAGAGAAGATATCCAATAATAATAAAATACACTGTCACTGGTTTCCTGCCATCTTTCTTGTTCTTTTCTTCCTAGTCTGGGCTTGGTTTTCAAGAGAATCTATAAGTATTCATTATAATCCAAGTATTCAACAGCTCTGCTGTAGGAAACAGGCTAAAGTCGTAGTAATAAAAAAGGGGGTGTGGTTTATATTTTGTTTTAAAGTCAGGGAAGAATTTAAAAGCTGAAACAGATTTTTGGTTGGCCAAGCACCTCTAAATTTAAAACCTAAATTCCTAAAAGCCTGCACAGTATTGGCTAGGTAATAAGATGAGACCAAATAGGACTCTGACTTTTCACTTTACATACGCCTATACTTAGAAAGGATTTAAAGGCATGCTATTTCTACAGTAAATATTTTTGGTACAAGGTTTCAAATCTTACTTTTCTGACAAAATCACATTTAAAGGATTTCTTACTATGAAGAAGACTGTGAAGAAAGTAAGTTACCTAATATTCCACAATATAACAGGGTTATTTCTTTACATTTGTTTAAGCCAAATAAACTCTCATTGCTCGGGCAGTTGTTAATAAAAGATTCTGCTAATGATGAGGGAACTAGTTCAATGATTAAACTACTTTAATAAAGCCACATTTGCTGGATGAAACAAAAGCAGCATCTGGATTTTCCCTGGTCTGTGTATGTGTGGCTGTGTGTGTAAATAAATGAGAGTGGCATACAGTTACTTCAATATCATGTATAAAACCTGAAACATTTATCTTCACAGTGCATTTAAAGACCCACTATTGCATTAGCTGCTTGTGGGTAGGTTGGGGAAAAGTGATGAACCAACTGAGAAAGAAGAGTGACACGTCCTCACTAGTATACTAAGTTGGAAATGCTGTTTAAAATCAAATCATCAATTACAGATAATGTCAGGAGGAAGGTGTACCATGTTAAATATGATGGTGGCTACAGAGATAAAAAGATACAAATGGGAATCTACGCACAATAAGGGAAAGCATCATTCATCTATTGTCTCTTTTAAAGGCTCCTTCTTATAAAACAAAAGATTAAGTTGGCTGCAGCCTTTTAATAAAAGAGCTTTGGGATCCATCAATGAGTAACTAAGGAAGAATAAGCCAAATGTTAGCTAGACTCAGCTTCTAGGGCATCTAAGGTTTGGTCTGGGAAAACCTTCTCCCTCTCCAGCAGAGGGTCTCCTGCTGAACTGAGCCCCAAGGGACTCTGGGCCACCAGGCTTCACCCTGAGTCACAGGATGGCTGCACCACCCTGAGTACTCAGTCACTACGAGGCTTGTCAGGTCCTGGAGGGCCATGGGCTTCCTGATTGTACTGCCTGTGGTTCTGAAGATGACTAAGACGAGAGAAGAGGTTCTCAATGTGAGGGCTACACCTGTTGCCGTCCCTGTTAACCAAGGTGGCAGGAATGCACGGCAGGAATATGGCTCTTCAGTAACCTTTTGCAGGATGTTTTCTCCTCAATATCATGGACCCTAACCTTCTGAAAACATTCTGTATTTATTGCTCCTACGGCTTCTTCTGCCATGTCCTGAAAATATATTACAGAACACATTAAATTGTGAGGTGACAATGCAATGATCTAAAGCATAGCTCGTGTGACTATTTAGTGAACACACAGGGGTAGGGAGAATTGAAACAGACAATGATTTCTAACATTTCACTGGAGTCTCTAGAGTGTGTTCCATCTACTCAAGGACCAATCTAAGACAGTCTGATCCCGCTGAACTCTGCAAAACCAGATGATGTGATGAATATCGAGAGGAGACTGGAACTTCTAAAAGGCTCCAGGCAGACCTAAACTAGGAGGAAGACAGGTGAGTGCAAGGTCAGGTAGAGAAGGCGGCTTTCCGAAGGTGACTTCTCAAAACTGAGGTCTAATCCCGGGTGGCCTGCCGCCCCAGGACTCTGACGGCTTCGGGTTCCTTCGGCATGAGCGCCCCAAGGTTGACTGGCAGGCAGCATGTTTCCAGGGACAGATCCTGTGCATGCTCCCATGTCAGAGCAGCACTGCTGAGCTCCATAAGGCCTGGGGTGGGGAGAAGGACCCTACGTGATAAGGGCAGAGAAGGGAGTGTCCAACTCCAACCACAACATCAATATGTATGTGGCATTTCCTGAAGGCCGAAAATGGCGTGAGAGAAGCAGCAGCTGAATACTGGACATGAATTTTCAAGCTGAGGCCCATAAACGTCTATAATTACTAAATGTTTGTCATTTTCTACTGAGGAAACAGAAGAAAGGGATCTGATTTGCCTGGGACTGAAAAAAAAAACAACCACCCCAAAGTGATATATTCAATACATAACATTCTGAAATCTTAATTACTGTAGCTTTTTAAGCAAGCACAAACTGTAGCTGGTGCTACTTAACAAAAGCATTACAACTTTGTTTTTCTTAAAAAACATTTCTTGAAACCAAGAACTAAAAGAAAGAAATTAAAGCCGTAGAGAATGCTCCAACTTCAGAGGACTCATACTATACCGTGAATCGTGTCTGTCACCTGGAAACCAGAGTGCTCCAGGCACGATCGCATGGACAAGCCTGCAGCAAAGAACACATGCACATACAGCTCAAGTCGTACATCACTCCGCGCCCTTCACGCCGCCCAGCACAAAGACGCTCCCTCCCGAGAGGGCGGGCTGCAGCCACACCAGCGTTCCGGGGGCCAGGCATCTGCCCTGGCTTCATGCTAGAAACCCCAAACATTTAAGACCAGCAAGACAAAAGACACTTTGCATATGTCAAAATTAGACACAGTAGCCTGTGGTTTATTTCGTTATCAAAAGAAGGCACCAAAGCAGGTATGGAAGGTGGTACCAGGGTAGGGGGTAATTTGGCAACTGCCTTTGGAGAGGATTCATGGGAGAAAGGCTGAGTGAGACCAAATGGGAACACGCAATACCAGAAAAATGCTTCACTTCCAGGAGGAAGGTTTTGACTGCTTTATAATAGATATATCATGCTCAACATAGATGGGGAGTTTTTAAAGTAGAGTAAATTAGGTCACAATGACCTAATACAATGAGAAAAAAATTCAATGCGCCTTGCTCATCTGGTGGGAACGTGTGCCCAGCCACTGGGGACCGAGCTGGGCTCTCTGTGAAGCATGGCAGCCACCCCATCTCGGCTCCAGGGCCAAGTGCTGCTAGCAGGCGGCTTCTCAGGGAGCCAGCAGTTTATTGCTGACTACCTGTGGGCTGCTCCGGATTTTATCATGCCTGAATTTTCAATTAAGCTGGGGTTAAGAGAAGACAGGGACGGTGACTTTTGGTTTTCTGGATTCAAAAAAGACTGTGCCCCAGATGGTGCTTTTTGAGTCCCTGAGACATATCTGCGTTGTGCCTTGATGCCTTTCATTTTATTATGGTTAGTACTCCAACAAGCACTAATATTAGCCTTCTATTACTCAGAGAACAAAAACAAAAGTTCCCCAGACAACACTCGAGAGATCTAGGGTGTGTTACAAACGTTCAGGCCTGTGAGGCCGTTGGGAAAGGCCAGGCGGAATCTCTCCATTCATGCAGAGAAGGGACCGGCTCCACACAGCCACTGTTCTGACAGAGGCGAGGACAAAGCCTCCTGAGACTTCCGCCCACTGGCACAGGTCACACTGAAGGAACAATACGTACTGACATTTGTGTCTTCCACAATTCATGATAAATAAGCAAACTGGTTATTTGTAATCAGCCAAACTCGCTTCTAGGAAAAGGCTGCTGCTGGACGGTGCAGAGCGCATGTTCCTTCCCAGAAACCAGAAAGGAAAAAAATCACGTTACATTGGCAGCTGATGTCATCAGTTCAAGCTCTCTTCTAGCAATTATACCTCTTCCCACAATCGCAAAGACTCAACCAGGGCTTCTCAAGGCTTCTACTCAGCAGTCCTGCCTGCTTTAGTTACAGTCGATTTCATGGTTAATTTCACTTTTCATCGTCAGTTTCCAGCTAAGGAGGATAACCTCCTTTTCATTAAAGTTAGAGCTGGCCCATGGGAAATAGGCACTAAATGCTACTGATGTACACTGTTTGAAGATCAGACCAATATTTTTATGTTTAATAATCTCCTACAAACAATATTGTGTGGTGTGGCAGTTTTTCAAGCTGTATGTGTCTGATCTTGTTTCATTCTCAAAAGGGCCCATTTTCCTCTTGTCCAATGCAGGACTTTTCATGTGCCCCTAAAATTAACACGAATCCTGAATAGAACCTCCAGGAGGGTTCAGCTGGGAAGTCTGCTTCTGATTCATCTCGTGGAGAAATGGGGGCTGGCAGAGACAGCTGTGTGGGGACAGAACTGTTGGCTTTAAACCCGCCGGGAGGCTTCACCTTGGCTGTCTATTGTTTAGCCCGTGGTGAGCTGCACCACAGAGCATCTCAGGGCTGCTATGGAAACAAGGTCAGACATCTCACAATACCAAGATGAAGAATGAGAAAGCCAAGAAGCGTCTTATTATTTTAAACCAAGTTACTTGTGAATGATTGTAAATGCAAATTTTAAAAGTACTATTGAATATTCGATTCTCACAGAGCTAAAAAGTCCCAGAGCTGAAAACGAGGAGGAGAAAAGGAAAGAAGGGATGTGTGAAACACAACCAGGCTCTCATGTTATTAAGCCAAACAGCTCAACATTGAGAAAATATTACATAAGCTGATCACCACATGCTGTCATGATCTGTCGTGTTTCAAGGAAGGAGCTTATTCTAACCTACCTTGAAGGACATGAGAAATGCATTCATATGGCCAGTGCAGGAAATACCATAAGTGCACATACACGTACAGGGACGTGTGTGTGCTTTCCTCTAAGGCAGAGCGAAAAATAAGGCAAGCATGGCGTATGTGTTGTGTATTTTTGTCTTTAATCCATGCATTCATGAACGTAATATGACTTATTATTTGGGTTCCATATTTGATCAGCCACATCTCTTAACAAATGCAAATCCTGACAATTTACTATCAATTCTGGCCATTTTTTTGGTTATGATGGGAATATAACCTGTAGACTACAGATACCCCTCCTCCCATTAGAGGCCAGATTCATTGTAAAGAGTTGATCAGCAATATGACCCAACAACAAAATGAGTAATAGACATCTTAAAATCTGACTTGAAAATATGAGAAGAGGAAGGACTCACATTTGTGGCAGAATCCTGGCCGCACGCCGTGAAAGCCCAGCTTTTAAAGCACAGGGCGCTGCGCTTGGATCGAGACTTACTGGCCGCTGAGTCTCCACCCTTAACTCCTCAACTCCTCCCTCTTAAACAGAAGTCCCTGCTCAGAGATCCTGAATTTCTCCCCTTCCTCATGCTGCCCAAGTGTCCAATGGCCAGCAGTTCACAAGGGCCATTAACGTCTGAAACTCTTAACTGGCAGCAAGGGCCCCTGCCAAACCCAGAAGAACGTGGGAACCAAAAATATTTGAGGCTGCAGGTTTCACAGTTTTTACTAAGCTCATACTTCAACAAAAAAAGTGTACTTGAACTAGGGCCTCAATCAAAAGTGTACTTGAACTTGAGTAATTATGTGTAAACATTGAGCCCATCTAGAAAGCAAAGGAACAGCTTTTTTTCTAACAAAAGCAAGTCTGTTGTCTACTGAGTCAACTGTGAGGCCTCCCGACATTTGCTCAGTGCCCATCTCGTGAGCAACCTGTTTCCCTCTCTACCCGTGTGCTTCCAAGCATGGCTTCTGCGCCTCCTCAGCAGATGCAGTTTTAGGAATGGAAACTGACAGCCTAGTAAAAATAGAATTGAGAAGCTAAATGCAGAGTGCTGCCCCCACCTCCCCCGTTAACATTGCGTGTAGAACATGCTCTGATCCATTAGCTCAGTAAAAAGTTAAATTCATTTTAAGTGGTGTCCATTATTCTCTATTTTTCTACTGAGTTACCCAATAATCTTTCTTTCCCTTTAAAAATAAACAGGGACAGAGAATTCTGTAAAATTCTATTTCCAGACATGTCTATTGCACTTAAGTACTATAAAGTAATATTTCTAGACTGCTAAAATTTCAAAAAAGACAGAATATTAACTACAGATGGTGAATCTTTATTTGGGGAAAAGAAAATTTCGGGGTGCATGGGCTGTGTTGCAGCTGGCTTTCTCTAAGTGGCCCGCCCCTAACACAGCACGCTCTAGAGCGGTGCTGACCAGCACAGCAGCAGCCAGCTACACGGGACTGTCTGTTTAAATGAGCTAGAATTAAATAAAATGTAAAACCCCATTCCGCGGCTGCCCTTGCCACATTTCAAGCGTGCCTAACGGCCACAGGTGGCTGGTGACCGGCGTCCTGGACAGCACGGATCAGCATCTCATCCCCTCTGGACAGGGCCCTGGGACCCCGTCTGGCCCAGGGGGAGCACACAGGGCATGCTGAACACGCTCCTATTTAAGTTAAAACAGCAGCCTCAGGAATCAGAGGTAAATACTAGTCTTACTGCCTGCGATTCCAGGAGGCGGCTATTAAGGTATTTTAAAAGTGTTGCTTAAATGAAAGCATACAAAACAAATGAGCCAAAATGGGACTTCACCGTTACAGAGTCCTTAGGGGGAAAAATGGCTGAAAGTTGATTTCATTAAAAGACCCAAAAGGACGTAAACTGAGTATTTCAGGAACTTCTCTGAGACTGCAACTTGATTAAATAAAAAAACTGAACCGCAGGGTCAGCGGGCAGGGCCAGGTGTGAGAGCCCAACTCCACGGCAGCTCAGGTTTCCTCAGACGTGCGGGCTTGTTTCCAACCTCAGACCCTCACCCTCTAAGGGGAAGCTACCCAATGGGAAGGTCTGGTCACATCATGACAATTTTTTAAGTGAGTTAACACTCAGAACGCCAAATTTATTATTTCTAAACATATGATTGATCATCACAGAGAATGGACATGACCTGCTTTTTAGACTGAGCTGAGGCTTCCCTGGTGGCTCTGAGGTTAAAGCATTTGCCTCCAATGCAGGAGACCTGGGTTCGATCCTGGGTCGGGAAGATCCCCGGGAGAAGGAAATGGCAACCCACTCCAGTATTCTTGCCTGGAGAATCCCCTGGACAGAGGAGCCTGGTAGGCTACAGTCCACGGGGTTGCAGAGAGTCGGACATGTCTGAGCGACTTCACCTGAGAGAGACCAGTCTTAGAAAAAAAAAACTAAGTGAGAAAACGAACTTTCCATTTCACGAGGATCAAAACAGGCCCTTCCAAGGGAGATTTAAATGGGTATAAAAATCCTGCCGTTGCAATATACACACATTTATATGTGTGTTCAGTAAAATGATAAATTCATGTATAGGTTTGTATTTTTTAAATCCAGACATTTGGGATATAATTGGTGAAGACAATTCAACAAATAAGGCGCTTTAACTGAAAGTTAGATTCAATTATTTAAGTCTTATAAAAATTCAGAAAGATTAAGAATCTAACAAACTCAAAGTTTTAAAAGAAATCTCAAAAGGAGGTCCTTATTAAATTCAGCTTCACTGAGCTTGCTCCTTTGCACTGGGGTTATCCTGTAGCCCCTTTCTGACGATGCTAAACAAACCATACCTTCCCCACATTGGAACCTTACAACCTAAGTCTGAGCTGAAAATTTCAGTGTGGGGAAAATCTAGGCATCATCAAAGCCCTGTTACAGATTTGACCAACATGTACTTTTTCTGGACATAAAAGTGGTACTTGTACTAGTTTGCTAACAAATAGTAAGACAGAACTCACTTGGAATAATAAAGAAAAAACCCAGGGGTGCAGCCCGATTACAATAAAAGCAGTGTCTTTAAATAGTTCCCATACCACCACTAACACGTCTTAAATCTCCTCCCAGGTAATCAGGCCAAGAGGATGAGAACTGCGGCCAGGCTCCCCGCCCCGAGCAGCCGAGGGACTCACCATCTTCAGGATAGCCCCGTACAGCCGCAGGAGCACCTTCCGAGGCTCGTCTCCAACTGTGGCCAGGGTGTCGGGCAAGGAGCACTGGAACAGCATGTTGCTGAGGCCACCTCTGCTGGAAACAAGAAGAGCGTAAGGAGCGGGACCTGAGGGCAAGCCACGTCACTCTTCTGGGGTAACTGGGCGAGAAGTCGGCTCCCGCCCACGACACCTGCCCTCACCTGAGTCTCCATTCCGTCCCTCAGGGAACCGGAAACACAGATGAGCTCCACAGCTCTTAGATCAATTCCACACGCAAACTCCCCATCAGTCCTCAAGGACAGCCACGAGGGAAGTGTTTTGTTCTTAATTTACTGTAATTGGAGGATAATTACTCTGCAACATTGTGCTAGCTTGTGACAATCACTGGCATGAACTGGCCATAGGCATACCTGTGCCCCCCACCCCATCCCTCTGGACTGTTCCAGAGCACCGGCTTTAGGCACCCTGCTTCATGCATCAAACTTGCACTGGCCATCTATTTTATATATGGTAACGTATAAGTTTCAACGCTATTATCATCCCACCCTCACCTTCTCCCACTGAAGCCAAAAGTCTGTTATTTACTGCTGTGTCTCCTTTGATGCCCTGCATGTAGGACCATCAGTACCATCTTTCTAAATTCCATATATATGCGTTAATATACAGTATTTGTCTTTCTCTTCCTGACTTACTTCACTCTGTATAATAGGCTGCAGGTTCATCTACCTCATTAGAATGGCTTTTAATCGCATGTAGCATCTGCCTCAGAGAGGGACAAGGGGCAAAGAGACCCTCCTCAGCCATGGGAACTGGGGGTGGGGGTATCTCAGATGTATCCCTTCCAGTCCATGTTCATCTGTGACCCCAAATTCCCATCCTGTTCCCATCACTGCTGAGTTAAAATCTTGGAGCAATACCTAAACCATCCCCCCAGGGCTTTCCACTTGAAGTTACAAGATCCACCCCTTCTCAACCAGAGTTGACTAACAGCCGTTTCAAACAATTTGCAACATTAAGAATTATTGGAGCTCTCAGAGGAAAGGGGAGACCTCAACACCCAAAACCTTTCACATGACTACTGAAGACGAGGAACAAGTTACAGGGGACACTTAACAGGAAAGCGTAGCCCTGGGGACAAACCACCTGCCTGGGTTAGAAATGATTAGTGCAGATACTGGAGACTTAAACGAAGAAACATAAAACACTACAGTTCGGAACTCAGGGCCCAAGGCGCCTCAACTATAGCAGGCATCAGAGTCTAGTCAATAGATCAGGAAGAGCTACCACCTAGGCGAAGCGCGATGCTAGAAGCTCAGATAACACAAAACTGAAACAGGCTCTGGTCCAACCTCGAGAAACTTCCACTCCAGGGCAGAAAGCAGACATAAAACTATAAGAGAGACTGCAAAACTGCAGGACAGTGTCTAAACCAGAGGCTCAGCAAACCCTGACCAGCACCTGCCCGTCAGATGCAGCTGTGCCACACGGCAATGCCGTGCCTGTGCAACTTCTGGAGACAAAGTCATGAGCCAGTTGGAGCACGGCTTTCTAGAACAGCAGCCCTGTCTCCAGAGACTGATGCCTCTCTCCCTACTCTATCCACCAGCAGTCCAGTGAAACTACGCTCCCCAAGGGAGGCTAAAATACAAACCACAACAGAGCCGTCACACACCCAGACAGGGCTCATGGCACACGGTGAGAGGCACCACCAAGAACCAGTCCAAGAGAGAGAGTTCAGTTTGTGTGCCGAAGAGAGATTAACTGGGAAAACTTTTTATCTGGAGGTGTAAACGCTCTGCACTAACGGTGACACAGACTCGTGCCCAGTTCTGCTCCCAGGGCGGACGTTCTCCACCCTTCCTGCGTTAGAGGAGCTGGGCTGTGCCCAGGGGGCAGCCTGCCTCACATTAGGACTGTACTTAGCAGCCGCCTCTACAGCCGTCCAGGCCTGTGTGACCAAGTGCCAGCACACAGAGCGTAAAGGAAGGGCCTGAAACCAGCAACGGACCCGCTTACACGCTGGGCCCCGCCCCCCCGTCCATCCTGCAGTGTGCACCGACTCCCAGGTCGATTCCGCGATGACGCTGGTGTCTTCGGGGACACCCCTCTGTGAGCAGCGGCTCCCGTGTCACCGGGTTCTGGCGGCAGGCAGACCTGCCCATGTGCTGTGGTACCAACCCGCCCGCTCCCGTCCTCACCTCTTTGGGCAATGCCGGCACCAGCCTCGTGGTCCCGCCTCAGCGTGCCAACCCAGAGGTCAGGGCCCTGGCACAGCTTAGCAGGGCCCTCAGAGGTAGACCCACAGAGCCGGGCCCCTCCTCTCAGCTTCCAGGATCTTGTCCCTCCTCCCTCGCTTCCCCAGCCCCGGGAGGCTGCCCCTGCACACTTAGTGCCCTTCTCGTACTCACGTGTGCCCCTGTTTTGCTTTTCTGGTTCTCCGCCTGTTCACCCAATTTCCTAATTCTCTAGGTCTGCTGAAATACCCAGTGTCGTTTCCATTTTCTTGCCAGGATCCTGACTAGCACATGTGGCCAGAGCTGCGGCGGCGTCTTAGACCATGAGGTTAAGGGCCACATCCCAGGAACAGCGCAGCCATCAGCTGCGAGGGGTGAGCATCCCCACTGATCCAGGGGCACTGCTGCACCGGCTCGGCCTGGCTACTCCCAGGCCTCTTCAATGCACGAAGGAAGCGGATTTCTAGGTGGTTTAAGCTACTGTGACTCTGGGGTCCTCTGTCATAAGCAGCTAAGCCCAGTACTAACTGATACCACTCGCCACCTCACCCACTGACTTCTGCTCTTCCAGGCAAAACTCCTCATTCTTCTCTGCTACTCTACCTACCAACTATTTAAAACCAGGCTGAAGCCCAGCGTCCTCAGGAAGCTTCTGTATCTTCCTGCTAGCTCCCTGAAGGCAGGGGTCATGTCTAGCTTCAGCTCTCCAGGCCCACGGCCCCCAAGGGAAGGCGCTCAGCAGACACCTTCTGAAAACGGCAAGGCCCGGCGGCACTCTCCCTCCGCTGGTCTCCTCCCTGCTGCGCGGCGTAACTGGCCATCCTACACTCTCCTCACTAGGCTGGCGGGTTAGCCCGGCTCTCTAATGAGGCTGAAAGGACAGGCCCTTTCTCCTGAGGGAGGGCATCATTTAAGAGAAAAACCACAGGCTTCAGAGTCAGGGAGCCAGGGATTCAAACCCCACTTCTGCACTCACTGTGAGACCTTGGGCACAGCACTAAAGTTCTCTGACTCGCAAAAATCCACTGCTTGGTCAAAGAGTAGCACCTCACGTAGTCACTGCAGGAGGCAGGGTCACGGAGCCCGGGGACTGTGACACTCCGAGTATCTGACACGGCAAGACCATCTCAACCTCCCGACAATCTCAGGGTGGACCTGGCCTGCCTCCATCGCACACAGGAGGAAATGGAGGTGCAAAGCAAGGAGGTGGCCAAGCCAGGAGGGAAGGCAGGTGTCGGGCTCCAGAGTCCCTGGGTTTAACTCTGATGCTGAGCGAGACGGGAGACAAACCTGGAGGGTGCCACATGCCGCATCGGACACACAGCAGGTCTGAGCACCCCCGTGGGTCACAGGAGCACGATGTCAGAACAAGTCTGCAGAAGTCTTGCGTAAGACAAATGACTGTTCCTGTGGTCACATATGACCACAGACTTAGTGGCTTTAAACAACACACATTCATTGTCTTACAGTTCCAGAGGTCAGATGCCTGAACATAGGTCTCACGGGGCTAAATTCAAGGAGTCAGCAGGGCTAGACATCAACAGGACATACCACCTTTCAGGAAACACGAAACATAGCTGAAACAGATCTGGAGGGAGCGGCAGGAGTCACGGGTTCAATTTCTGGGTTGGGAAGATTCCCTGAAGAAGAAATGGCAACCCACTCCAGCATTCTTGCCTAGAGAATCCCATGGGCAGAGGAGCCTGGCTCCTCTCCACAGCAGAGGAGCCTACAGTCCACAGGGCAGCAAAAGAGTCGGACAAGACTTAGCAACTGAACAACAACAAATGCATTTCAAAGAGGGGTCACAGGCTGGGATGAGGAGTCCGTGTTCAATGGGCACAAAGGTTCAGTTTAGGAAGATGAAAACATTCATGGGATGACTGGTGGCGATGGCGGAACAACAACTGACTGACTCAATGCCACTGAACTGTACACGTAAAAATGGCTAAAACGGTAAATGTTATGAGGGGACGACAGACGACAAGATGGCTGGATGGCATCACTGACTCAACGGACGTAAGTCTGAGCAAACTTCCGGAGATGGTGAAACACAGGGAAGCCAGGTGTGCTGCAGTCCACGGGGTGCAGAGAGCCACACATGACTGAATGACCGCACCACAACGCCATGTATGTTTTACCATAATTTTTAAAAAGGAATGAAGTCCTGACACATGCTACAACACGGACGAACCTTAAAAACACGCTCCATGAAAGAAGCCAGCACAAAAGACCACATACTATGACCCTATTCACACGCAACGTCCGGAACAGGAAACCTACAGAGTGGGTGCCTAGGGCGAGGTAGAGGGGTCTGAAGGGGCCTGGGTTTCCTTTTGAGGTGAGGAAATGTTCTAAAATTGATTGTGGTGCTGGTTGCGTGTACCCGTGGATATATTCAAAACCATACACTAAAAACCACTGAATCTATCATTTAAGTGGGTGGATTATACGATATGTGAACTGTATCTCAATAAAGGTGTTTTTAGGGGGAAAAACAACTTTGTTCCTATGTAATGATTTTTTCTGAACCAAGTAAACTGGAATGTGCTTCCACATAAACATTTCACAGATGTAAATAAGTCATTTTTAAGAATATTTTCAACAGCTTATTTAAAGAAAAGCAATCACACAGCATCTGCGAGCCTCTATAAGAATAAGGGACTATTTTCCCAGGAGTCTGATATTCAGAATATCAGTCCTAAATATTCATTGGGAGGACTGATGCTGAAGCTGAAGCTCCAATACTCTGGCCACCTGATGTGAAGAACGGACTGACTGGAAAAGACCCTGATGCTGGGAGAGATTGAAGGCAGGAGAAGGGGACGACAGAGGATGAGATGGTTGGACGGCATCACTGACTCAATGGACATGAGTCTGAGCAGACTCCAGGCGTTGGTGATGGACAGGGAGGCCTGGCGTGCTGCAGTCCATGGGGTCAAAAAGAGTCAGACATGACTGAGCAACTGAACTGAACTGAACTTTCCAGGAGGCAAGCTAGCTGTGCACCTCAGTTCAGCAAGCCCAGAAAGATAGGAGAGAAAGCAGACCCGGAGACAGGCTGGCCCAGCAGCCTCCACCTTCCATCACGAGGGCCCGCCACGTCCAGTCCTGGCCGCCATGGGCGTCTGGCTGCCAAGCAACAGGACCGGCATGACATCAGCTAAAAGCCCTAGTTTTCCTTCCTGTCACATACTCTCCAAAGCTCAGTCCACAGTGAGAGCAAACAGATGAGCTACTGTTCTAAGCTGTGTAACTCGATTCAAAGTTTATCCCTGGACTCCTGAAAAAGACAGCCGGGCCGGCTTGGCCAGAAACAGGCCCACAACCTGGAAATCCTTCATCTCTTGCACTTTCTGTAGCCTCTTGCTCAATATGCTCCAGTGAGAGGAAGTAAACCACTGAGGATTTTTTTTTGGGGGGGTGACAATCAAATGAAACCCTGACAGGCCACAGAAATGGTAGCAGAAATACAACAGTCAATTCACCATGGGACTTGTCAGGAATGTCCTCCCGCACAAAACCCCAGGAAGGCTGGAGGACTCCAGAGAAGTCTGAAAGGCCACACTTTTTATCAAGTGGCAGAAGCGCTTTATAATATACATATCTGCCATAATTCAGTTTAGGAAGTAATAAAGATACTCACATAAGCAAAATATCAATAAAGTGAAAATAACACCTTTATTTCATATTCAACACATGTAAGTAAGCAAGCCATGGCAGGTAAGATGCTGAAGAGAGAGGTCCCTGTGGTGGGAATTCTAACCAGTGCCCTGGGGTTCCAGCTGAGTGTGGCCCCTAATCTCCACCCCACGGTCCCTCAAACAGCACCAACGGGACCACAAGAGAGAACAGAGCTGCTTTTACAGACTGTTGATCACAGAGGAAAATCATCTCAATCGCTCTTGAAATTGATATTCAATTTCAACTGAAATATACAATTTCTCTAGATACTATTAAGAATTAACTTACGGGCTTCCCTGGTGGCTCAGCGGTAAAGAGCCTGCCTGCCAATGCAGGAGACATGGGTTTGGTCCCTGATCTGGGAAGATCCCACAGGCCGCAGAGCAGATAAGCGCATGCGCCACAGCCGCTGAGCCTGTGCTCTAGAGCTGCAGCCACTGAGCCTGCGTGCTGCAGCTCCCGAAGCTCACGCATCTAGAGCCCGCGCCCCACAGCAAGAGCAGCCCCTGCGGCGAGAAAGCCGTGCGCACCACAGCTAAAGAGCAGTCCCGCTGCCTGCAGCAGAGCAAAGCCCTCGAAGCAAGAGACCCAGCAGGGCCAAAAAGCAGCAAACAAAATAAACATCAAAAAGGAAAAAGGGTAAGCGCAATCAACAATTTAAAAAAAAGGATGAACTTACAATTAAGAATAATTTGATGGGTCAAACGACAACACACATAGAACATAAGGGATATCTGGGAAAAAAACGCAGAAACAAACTGAAGAACACATCCCTAGCCGAAGACCCAAAAGGCTAACTGGATTACATGCTAAAGAAAATGAGTTTGTGATCACAGAGCCACAAAGCAGTCACTTGGTAGGGCTTCGATGCTTCCGGCACATTCAACATCACCTACACACAAGGGACAAAGAACCTGGGTGACCCAGGCATAACTTTTAAAACTCAAATAAGTTTATCAGTTTATTAGCTGTTGAAGCAAAGAAAGTAGGCTATTTTAATATGTATTAAAGTTTTTTTGACTTACAGACTTTAAAATCTAGGTTCCAAAAATTTGCGTGTACAAGGAGCTGAAAGACCTCCTCAAAATAAAAAAGATAACTTCCTGCCCAAATTCTATTATTCAAATATAACCACTTTGAATACTGTGGTATATATTTTTTCTTGTCATCTTCCCAAGCTCCTTTTCCCAGTTTCTTTCTTTGTATTAAAGTTGGAATCATGGTGAATATACTGCTCTGTTAAGTTGCTTTTCCACTTTTATTATGAGCATTTTCCATCAATTCAGTATTAAAAACATCATTTTTAATCAGGCACAGAATTTCACCTTAAAGACACAGCATGGTTTAACCAACTGCCTACTGCTAAAGATAAGAATTTTTCCATTATTTTTCACTTCTATACACAACCCTATAAAATGCATACCTACATGTCAACCTTTATGCACAATCTGAGGAGATCCTTTAAAGCTGGGTTTTCTGGGCCAAAGGGCACTACCATTTTAAACTTTCTGATGGCTGCTGTCAAAGTGTCCCACAAAAGAGCCACACCAAGGCACTCTTCACCCATCAGTGGCGTCAGAGCTCCTGTCTCATATCTAGATGGACCTGTTTTTTTTTTTTTCAATCAATTAAAACCTGATTTAGCAGAATATAACTTTTTTAAACATTAAATTGCTAGTGAAGATAATGAAATTTTTTAATGCTTCAAGATATATATAAAGTTAACACATAGCATGAAATACTTTAAAGTTAAAAAAATACTGCAAAGGGAATATTTGTAAGTACATCAATATGGGAAAAATCATTAATTCAAATAAATTATGAAACATACTTAAAGTTACCCAATTTAAAGGGATTTCTTGAAACATCTTAGTGATCTATGCTAAATAACTTCCCCCTAAACTGATAAACATCAATTCATTACTCCCCTCAACCAAAGTCATACAATTAATTGTGAAATCAAAACTGGAAAATGTAAAACAGCAGATAATCTAAAAATGTAGTTGATCCAAAAATGGGTCAAAGAAACTGTGTCTCAATAGGCATCACATTGATTAGAACTGACTTGAAAAGAACCAAGACCAATTCCACAAAATCAGTGCAAAACAAAAGCCACTCCATGAAGCTAGGATCTGGCATCTGATGATACTTACTCTCAAGGTTTCTCAGAGCAGGAAATATCATTATGTTTTCCTGATATGAAAGGTCTTCTTAAAATAGAAGACTAGATCAACCGGTTCCATTCGGTCAAATTGGAACCAAAATGTTTCAAAACATACAGATTATTAACCTTCCTATGACAAACCATGCTATTACAAGTACACCTGTCACACAAAATGCTCAACACTTGGGCACTTACACCAAAACACACAGGTTATGAAAGATTTCAAAAGTCTGCTTTTGACTAAAGATCAGACTCATTTCAGAAAGAAACAAGCAAATTTTAACATCAACGTAAAATGGTGGCTACCTCTGGATAAAGGAAAGGAACTGGAGGCCAATTTGGCAAAATGTTCAGATTTTATAAAGCTACTTTGTTATTTTTAAAATTTTATTCTTTACTACTTTACAAATGTAATTTTTAATAAAGAGAACTTATTTTGCATAAAACTTCATGGCATCTAAAACAATCACCAGCCTATGCTATAATGAACTCTTCTCAAAAATCAGTTGGCAATTTAGCATATGTATAAAACCAAAGTCACCGGTAGTAAGGGGGAAAAAAAGATGCTGGTGAAGGATCACAGTGGGTCACAGCAATGACCTCTCAATCGCAACAGGGGTATTTATGGGGGTCCACAGGGATCCTCTGACACAGGCCTCAAAAAATCAGTGCATGCTGTAGTGGGTGCTAGGTCACTTCAGTTGTGTCCGACTCTTTGTGACCCCATGGACTATAGCCTGCCAGGCTCCTCTGTCCATGGGATTTCCCAAGCAAGAATACTGGACAAGAATACTGGAGTGAGCTGCTGTGCCCACCTCCAGGGGATTTTCCCTGACCCAGGGATTGAACTTGTATCTCTTCCATCTACTGCTTCAGCAGGGGGGTTTCTCTACCACTAGTGCCAGCTGGGAACATCCTCAAAAAGTTAATCACTGAGTTACTGAATGATCCAGCAATTCCACTCTTACATATATACCTAGGAGAAATGAAAACATATGCTCTCACAGACACTGTACAATTTTCTAACAGCCCCCAAAAAGAGAAAGAACCCTAATGTCCATCAGTTACTGAATGAATAAACAGATTGTGGTATATCATGTAATGGAATATTACTCAGCCATACAAAGGAATGAAGTACCAATACATGCTACAACAAGGATAAACCTAGAAAACATTATACTAAGTGAAAGAAACTGGTCACAAGAGGCCATACATATTGTACGATTCCATCTATATGAAACATCAGAAGAGGCAAATCGATAAAAATCAGTCAGTGGTTGTCAAGCTAGGGAGAGGGGAGTATAGGGTCTCATTCTGAGATGATGAAAATGTCCTGGAAAAATCGCAGTGAATGCTGTATAACTGTGAAAATAGTAAAAACACTGAACTGTACCGTTTAAGAGGATGAATTTCATACTATGTGAATTATGTCTCAATAAAGCTGTTATATTTTCCTTTTCTAAACCAGTGATAACTTGCCTTACATAGTTTATTAAGATCAACCATTCACTGATTTATCTGAATCTATGAATGACCATCCTCTTTAATATTAAGCTCCCTGTGTAGGATCCACGGCGATCACTATTTGATTAAAATCTGCTCCCAAGTACTGAACACTTTCAGTGAAACTGCCAGAGCTTAGGAGAAATCAAGCCCATGAAAAGGATGCCTCTGATTTTAGGATCTGGAGAAAACAGTGCTAGTAAGGGCTTTGGAATGAGAAAAGTTACCAAGTTTCAGGAAACCTCTGTGGTTACGCTGGGTTCCAGCTTCCCACACCTATCTGCAACTCTGTTTGGAGGTGGCACCTGTTCCCCACCAGCACCACCAGGGGTCCTTTCCTGCAGTCCTGCCATAACTTCTTGCTTTCCTCCCCATGTGTCTTTTCAAGGCTTTTCCCTCCCCACCCCTGCCCAGTTTGAGGCCTGGCAGGGAGCGCCCTCACACAAAGCCTTCTCTGCCACAACCCCGTCCCCAGTCACCTTTCACAAGCCAGGTATCCAGGCCGTTGTAAAAACTGTCAAGAGAAAACATTTCAGAATCAAGCCCGGGAAGGGAAGGTTTGCCAACACCTGCCTCCTCTGCCCTTTGCCTTCCTCCTGCTGACTGGCGCACTTCCATGTGTTCATAATGTCTGGACTTCTCAAAGTTTTAAACGTATGCTTTAGCAGCTGTGACCACCTCTGCCCTGGGGGCAGTACTTCTACAGCACTCTTTGATGCAGCGTCCTGAGTTCCACCCCTGCGCTGCCAGGACAAATGCAGTGCGGGAAAACTGAGAGAGGAAGACGTGGAAGAAATGAAATTTCCAACAGCCTATGTGCAGGGGAAAACAATCGAACGCCACCACCATCGCTTCTGGTATCAATTATCCACCATCGCGTGTGCACCCAACAGAACCCTTAGCATCCTTATCCACAACCCCCAAACAGACAAAGGCGACTTACAAACCTGGTCTGTCTGCAGTTCTCATTGGGAAAACAGGGTCCCTGGCAAGGTCAGACACCCCTGCCTTCTCCACGTGACGCGTCCCTACGAATGTCACGTGGCCCTGGACTGTGACAGCAGGTCTATCCAGAGGTTTCTAACCCACGGGAGCACTGACTGGGCTTGAGGGTAGACCTGCCCCTTGACTGCATTTCTCACCTAAAAGACAGGACTCATCAGCACACTCAAGTTCATGTGAAGTTCTTGCCAGACATATTCTCAGCACACTTTTGCACATACTTCACAAGCAGTAGGTACTGTTGTAGAGAACTGCTTGTCACAAAAAAATGTGGGCAAAAAACAGAGACAGGTGTGTGTAATCTCCACCAAAACTGAAGTGCATGCCTGACAGAACAGCTGAAGTAACCAGCATACTGTGTTACAACTGGCAAGGAGTCACCACCTGTTGACACTTTAATTTCTGGCAAGTTCCTCAACCTCTCTGGGCCCCTGGGGTAAAGAATACCTCCTCGAGGGACTTTTCTGGCAGTCCAGTGGTTAGGGCTCCGTGTTTCCACTGCAGGGGGCACAGGTTTGATCTCTGGTCCAAGAAGGAGGATCCCGCCTACCATGCAGCTTGGCCAAGAAAGAAAAAAAGAATAATACTTCTCCTGGAGGTCTGGTGCCCAGGTTAACTGAGATAAGCACAACTGCCATAGTACCTGGCAAGAGTAGGCACTTAACGAATGGAATCTTTTATTACCATGATTAACTTTAGAAAGCAGAAGCTCTAGTCTTTAACTGTCCTGAAAAACATCAAAATGATATTTCAATTAAAATATAACGCTATATGGCTATTCAAGAGAATAAGACAGCTCAATAAATACCAAACAGAACAATCTCTTAAGATACCATGCTGCTTTTAGTGCAAAAAAGTGACCTACTGTGAGTATTAACATTAAACCAGGAGGGGGAGCCAGGCATTCCCAGCCCCTGGCACACTGCAGCTCTCGGGTTTGCTGGAGAAACAGGTATACCCACACACGCTATATTGCCTGACGTCTCTCTGGAAGAACGGATAACGAAGGAGGGGCAATGCTTGCTTCTAGGGAGAGGCACTGGGGCGAGGGGGAACGACACCCTTCCGTAAAAATTTCTGAATTTTAAATCCAGTACACTGATTACCTACTCACAAAGATTTTTTTTTTTTTTTACTATAATGAACAAAAATAATCTTTATTTTCTTTTTCCAACTGTTTTCTTTAATCACTGCACAAACAAAAAGAAGGGAGCTATCCCACTCAACTGAATTTCCTGGTTAATCACCAAGTTGGATGAAGTACCATCCTAACCACAAGATAATCAGAGGTTAACAAATGAAATATTCTTGTGTAAAACCTAAAAACTCTTCACACCTTCTCTCCATTCCTGCCTTAAACCTAGGGTGGCAAACACAAGGTGCCTGTTAGTGTTTCGAGCCCCTCACTGGTCTGCAGCCCTTATCGTGAACGTGAAACATCACCGAAGAGCCCCAGGGGGTAAGACGCACACACAGAGGCGCTGATGTGAACAGCTCCCAGGGCAGGCCAGGAAATGTTCTGAATTCTTAGTCTTGGTTTTCCTTATTTTCACACATTCTCTTTAGAAAATGAAGGGAAATGTTTAGTAACTTTGGCTCCAGTTAACTGAACCTTTCCTGCTGATTTCCTTCCTCTAGTCACACAACAGATAAGACCCTGGGTACGTTTCAGGATTTTTAGACCCAGGCCTCATTTTCAGCCCTGAATTTCACGGCAGCGTCCTTAAAAAAACCAAAGCATTTTTCACTGATGGCACTCTATAATGATGATGACGAATCTGCTTCTTGGTCACTTTTCTAACCTTCAACTGGAGAGCCGATTCTAGATTCAGCCAACTTGATTTTTCTCTGACTCGTCTTTTTCTACATTAGCCCCCGGGTTCCAGAACCTACAGCATAACCCTTTCCAACTGAAGTCGACTATGCTACACAATGAAAAGGCTTGGGGAAACTTACATGTTACCTACACGCAGGGCAAAGCCCCCAAACCTGGTAAGGCACCGAAGTAATCAAGACCCTCTTAATTTGCTAATTGTTGTTGTTTCCGTTGTTCAGTCGCTCAGTCACGTCCAACCCTGCGGCCCCATGGACTGCAGCACGTCAGGCTTCCCTGTCCTTCACTAACTCCTGGCGTTTGCCCACACTCACGTCCACTGAGTCGGTGACGCCATCCAACCGTCTCATCCCGTCGCCCCCTACGTTTCAAACAGGTTACTGTCACATTTGGGATGAAGTACAATTAATTTCCAGACTTAACGGCAGTGGAGATTTTCAAGGAGGGAGAAGATGATGAACACGTTCCCGCCATGAGGCGAATGAGGAAGAAACACTGCTGACTTATCAGCTCACCACTTCCGGCACTGCTGCGCTCTCCCCGGGAGGCCAGAGGTGGCAGAAGCGCGCCCCACTCCAACACGGAGAGCCAGGAAACCTGACTGGAACACCGGGACGCAAAGGAAGGCGGCTGCAGCCCCAGCAAGGGGAAAAACCAGCCCCCCAGCTCCCCGGCCCCCCTACGGCGCAGTTCTCGAGGTGGACGCCTGACCCAGCCCTGCCCACCTCACTCCCTCTCCAGCCAGGAAGCTGCAGGGCAAGATGGCATCTTGCTTTGCACGGCTGCTTCACAAATCCTTCCCGACTCTTCACCCACCTTGTGAAAAATCACTGAAATTTTTGGGGGGTGTTTTTCATACCGTCAGGTATTGGCTGTTAAGACTGTCAGTCAACTTTGGTTGCTCTGGGAAGTTCTCATAGATTGAAAATATCCCCCACGTGTAGAAAGGAGGTCACGTTTGAGTCCACGCTAAGCCCGTTAAGGCTGAACAGCCCAGCAGATGTGACTCACCCGCGCTGTGCTGTGTGAGTCACTCTGACGCGGGGGCAGGAAGCTGGTCTACGCGGGCAAGCACTGGGCACCTGAGAATGTCGTGCCCGGAGCAGCGAGTACTCGCGACAAGAAGTGGCTGGTACTGTTAACTACAGTAATAAAGAGAACGAGGGGGCGAGCCTGCATCCAGCCCGTGGACTCTGTCCCAGAGAAACAATCTCTGAAAATTTTGGAGTAAAATCACCTCATTAGACTGAGGTTCACTGTGTAACACAGCTTTTGTTCTAGCAACGTGTGTTCAAGTAGCTTTACAAGTGGCTTGTATCCCTAATCTGTAGACTTAACCAAGTCTTCAGGAGATTATTTGTTTGATTCTACAGCGTTCTACTTGGGGGAAACCCATGCTGTGGGGATACTACACTTCGGTGCAGTGGCCAAGGTCTGCAATACGCCATTCCTAATGGCAAACATCCAGAGTGTATTCCTTCCCAATTTGTAAGTTTGAGGTAGAAAACACATAACACACAGTTTGCCATCTGAACCACTTGTGACTGTCCATTAGGTACATTCACACTGCTGTGAATCACCACTTTCCACTTCCAGAGCTCTTCATCTCACAAACCTGACCCCCTTTAAACACGAACTCCTCATTCCCCACCCCCCAGTCCCTGGCACCCACCAGGATACTGCATCCCCATGAACCTGACTCCTCTTGGGAACTCACAGCAGTGGTGTCAGGAAATATTTGTCTTTGGGGAACTGGCTTATTTCACTTAGCATAACGTCCTCCAGGTTCACCACGCTGTAACATTTCAGCATCTCCTTTTTATCAAAGCTGGATAATATCTGATTGTATGTATATGCCACACTCTGCTCATCCATTCATCCATCAAAAACATCTATATATTTTTAATCACTTGTAAAAAGAGTCAGCTTAAATAATGAGAAACCCAAGACACTGCCTGCTCCGGGGAAGCCTTCAATACAAAGGCTTCCACCTGCG
This sequence comes from Ovis canadensis, assembly GCF_042477335.2. Taxonomy (NCBI): domain Eukaryota; kingdom Metazoa; phylum Chordata; class Mammalia; order Artiodactyla; family Bovidae; genus Ovis; species Ovis canadensis. The sequence continues at coordinate 61,847,973 of NC_091265.1, forward strand.
AAACTGCAGTGGTTCATTTCTGGTCTGCACCAAACCGACTGCACTCTGTTGAAAAACAAAAAGTGCCTGAAACCTCTGTAAACTGTCCCCAGCCAACCTGGTGCGAAACCCCACACGCACAGGACTTGGCCTCCCTAAGGCTCAGGGCCTCACCCAGGAGCTGCAAGGGCACCATATAAAAGTCAAGAGGACCTCACTCATGGTCCAATAGTTTAAGACGCCATGCTTCCACTGCAGAGGGCAAGTTCAATCCCTGGTTGGGGAACTAAGATCCCACATGCTGCACGGTGTGGCCAAAAGAAAAAAATGAAATAAAATTATAAAGAATAAAATAAAGTCAACATGACTAGAAAAAAGTTAACATCATAACCAAAACCTAAGCAGAAAAAAGTATCCTTAAGTCCACAGGGCTGTAAGCAGGGAAGATGGAAGACAGGATAATATCGAAACGTATTTAGATAATACCTAAATTCCTGAACATCTAAATATCTAAATTCCTAAATACCTGAATTTAGAACACAAACAAGGGGGAACAAAGTGCATTTTTGAAAAATTTCCTCTAACCGTCTAAAATTCAACGTGAACCAACCACAACCACAGCTCAGGGGGAAAAACCACTTCAGGTCAGTGGCAGCACAGCTGCACCGTCATCAGGGGCAGGCGCCTGAGCGTCCAGCCCTCTCGGCACCGAGTCCACGGGCAGTTAAGGCAGAGGCTTTGTCCCAGGTGGGCCGCTGGATCTGCAGACGGCTGCAGGGTTTTCAGCATGTTGCTTGGTAGAACAGTGTAATGGTGTCTAGTGCGGGGTGACGTCACGTTGCTCGGGGGAACAGCGTAACGGCGTCTAGAGCGGGGTGACGTCACGTTCCTCAGGAGAACAGCGTAACGGCGTCTAGAGCGGGGTGACGTCGGTTGGTTATCATCACCACCAACTGCAAAGCAAAGGTTAATTGTTTTTGGCCACACTGCACGGGATCTTGGTTCACTGATCAGGGATTGAACCCGGGTCCCCTGCAGTGGAAGTGCCCAAAGTTCATTTATTAAGGGTGTGCCGGGTGGGGAAAGCTCTGTCTTCAGTCCTCTACTCCAGGCTGCACAATCCTCAGCCCCATCGCTATTGGGGGCACGAGAGGAGAGGGTTCCGCTGCGCACTGTGAGACGTTCAGCAGTGTCCCTGCCCGCTCCCAGGATCACCATCTGGTGCCAGGGTCACCACCACGAAACCATGACAATCAAAAGGTGTCCAGACATGACTAGGTGTCCCTCAGAAAAAGATACCCATTTCAAGCCACCAATCCGAGCATCCTTGGGACACAACCCACTTCTGCTTCTCTTCCCATCTGCAAGGTCCTTCCACCTTTCAGAGTGAATTCAGGGATGCTCTCAATTTCTCCACAAAGTACCCACATCCCTTCCAGCCCACCCAGACCTCCCAGGCCTTACATTTATTGTTTCATCACCAGCCCCTGGACTACTGTGATACAGCTTTTGCTGCTAAGTCGCTTCAGTCGTGTCCGACTCTGTGCAACTCCATAGACGGCAGCCCACCAGGCTCCCTCATCCTGGGATTCTCCAGGCAAGAACACTGGAGTAGGTTGCCATTTCCTTCTCCAATGCGTAAGAGCGGAAGTGAAGTCACTCAGTCGTGTCTGACTCTTAGCGACCCCATGGACTGCAGCCCCCCAGGCTCCTCCATCCATGGGATTCTCCAGGCAAGAGTACTGGAGTGGGGTGCCATAAGGGCTAGGCGCAGTGAGACAACTGAATGTTGATACACAGGGAGATGGCAGTCCAGCTAAGGATGCACAACAGGCTGATGGAAAGCTGAAGACAACGGCTGTCCTAGGGCAGTACAAGACTCCCTGCCAGTGGGCAGAGGGCGCTGAGATCAGGGGGCAGTAGCCAGTGTAGGTTGGTGGCCAGGGCTCCACTGGAGAAGAAAACTGGAAAGGAGAGCATGGGCATCAGGTCAGAGCTGAGCAAGCCAGAGACTAGGCTGAAAAAAAACAACTAAGCGATTACAACAAGGTTAGACGAGACAAGGTTAATACACAAAAGTCAGTCTCCTTCCTATGCATGAGTAATGAACAAGGAGAAACTGAAATTTAAAACATATCATTCAAACTGCTGCTGCTGCTGCTAAGTCGCTTCAGTCGTGTCCGACTCTGTGTGACCCCATGGAATGCAGCCCACCAGGCTCCTCCATCCATAGTACTGTCCAGGCAAGAGTACTGGAGTGGGGTGCCATTGCCTTCTCCATCATTCACATTAGCACTCCCCAAAATTAAACACTGAGGTATAACCCTAATAAAATATGTACAAGATCTGTATGAGGAAAACTACAAAATTCCAAAGAAAGAATCAAAGAAGAACCAAATATGTGGAGACACGACCCATGTGAAGAGTAAGACTCGATATTGTCAAGATGTCCGTTCTTCCCTACTGGGTCTATATATTCATGTGATCCCAATAAAAACCCCATTAAGTTATTTTGCGGATATCAGTAAACTGATTCTAAAGCTACATGGAGAAGCAAAAGACCTAGAATAGTCAACTGGATATTGAAAAGGAACAAAGTCTGAGGACTAATCCTATCAGATTTCAAGACTTACTACAAAGCTACAGTAATCAAGACACTGGGATACTGGCAAAAAAAAAAAAAAAAAAAGACAGATCAATGGAAAAGCATGCAGAGCCTAGGAACAGACCCATGTGGTCAACTGATCATGACAGAGAGCAAAGACAAAACTGTAGAGAAAGGACAGTCTTTTCAAAAATGGCACTGGAACAACTGGCATCCACAAGCAAAAAAAATGAAACCTAGGGAATTCCCTGGCGATCCAGTGGTTAGGACTCTGTGCTTTTATTGCAGGGGGCATGGGTTCGATGCCTGGCTGGGGAACTAAGATCCCCCAAACCTCGCAGCCCAGCCAAAAGAAAAATGAACTCTAGATACAGACCTTATATCGTCACAAAAGTTAACTCAAAATAGAGTTCCCTGGTGGTCTAGTGGTTAGGATTTGACACTTTCACTGTCGTGGGCCTGGGTTCAATCTCTGGTTGGGGATCTGAGATCCTGCAAGCTGAGCAGTGAGGAAAAAAAAAAAAAACCTCAAAATGAATGACTGACCGAAATGTAAAATGCAAAACTAGAAAACTAGAAAATCACACTGAAGAAAATCTAGAAGACCTTGGGTATGGTGATGAGGTTTTAGATACAACTCCAAAGACAGAATGAAAGAAATAACTCATAAGCTGGACTTCATTCAGATTAAACAATTCTGCTCTGCAAAAAGCACTATCCAGAGAATGTGAAGACAAAGCCACAAACTGCAAGAAAATATCTGCAAACGACAAATCTGATAAAGGTAGTACTCAACTCATTCAGGTGTGTCCGACTCTTTACGACCCCACGGACTGTGGCCCGCCAGGCTCCTCTGTCCACGGATTTCCCAGGCAAGAATACTGGAGTGGGTTGCCGTGCCCTCCTCCAGGGGACCTTCCCAACTCAGGGATTGAAGCCACATCTCTTGTGTCTCCTGCACTGGCGGGCAGATTCTCTACCACTAGCCGCCACCAGGGAAGTCCTCTGATAAAGGACTATTACCTAAAATATTCAAAGAACTCTCAAAATTCAACAATAAGAAAACAAACAACCTGACTGAAAATGGGCTAACCAAGGAAGATAATACAGATGGCAATTAAGCATATGAAAAGATGCCTCACATCACTTGTCATTAGAGAATCACAAATTAAAACCAGATCCCATTACATACCTTCTCAAATGACCCAAATCCAGAAAACTGACATCAAATGCTGATGAGGGTGTGGAGCAACTCACTGCTCCACATTCCCCTCACTCACTGCTGATGGGAATGAGAAATGGTACAGCCACTTTGGCAGTTTCTTACATAAACATACTCTTACCATATAATCCAGCAGCTGTCCTTGCTATTTACCCAAATAAACTGAAAAGTTATGTCCACACAAAAACCTGTACAAGGATGTTCCTAAGAGCTGTATTCAACTGTCAAAACTTGGAAGCAATCAAAAACATCCTTCAGTAGGCCAATGGATAAAACTGTGGCACACCCAGACCATGGGAAACGATTCAGCGCTAAGGCTCTCAAGCCATGAAAAGATACGGAGTAAACGTAAATGCTTTTCAAGTGAAAGAAGGCAATGAAAAGGCTACACCGCATGATTCCAACCATATGACATTCTAGAAAAGGCAAACCTATGGAGACACTGAAAAGATCAGGGGTTGAGGGGAGGGTGGGATAAACAGAGGACACAGGACTTTGGGGGTCATGAGGCTCTTCTGTAGGATCCTACAGTGGTGGATACGATATGTCATCATGCATTTGTCTAAACCTACAGAATGTACACCGCCGTGAACCCTAACGTAAACTGTGGACCATGGTAAAGACATGTCAGTGCAGGTCCGCAGACGGTACCAAGGGTGCCGCTGGGGGAGGAGTGACCAACAGTGATGGGGGCTGTGGGGGAGGCGGAGGTAAAAAGCGAACTCTGTACTTTCTGCCCAATTCCGCTGTCAATCTAAAACTGCTCTAAAGTTTATTCTTTTTTTTTGGAAAGAAGTAAAGCCAATTAAGGGACCAAATTTTCAGTGTGTAGTAAAAACAAAGTGTAAATGAAACTTTATCTTGAAAAATGAAACAGAATCATTTATGTTTTTACATGTAACATAATGTAGGTTATAAATGGAACTATGACATAAAAAGGAAACCAAGTAGGGAATTTTGGCTTAATTTTTCCAAAACATTTATGATGGCACCATGCAGCACAACTCACTCCTTCTTCAACTCCTGCTGTAGAATTCTGCAAATACAGCTGAGGATTTTGCCAGTCTTTTTCAAGGGCCTCTCTGTCTTGATACTCAAACAATTCACTTTTGAGGAGCTGGTAGTACCATCTACCCCATCGTTTCTTAACTAGTAGTGGGCTGTGGAGGGATATGTGTGAAACTTTCAGTCCTCAAACATTTCTTTCCTCAAACTTAAAAGACATCGTGCATCTTTTGCAAGATTAACAATTACGTTTCACAACTGTGACCGCTTTACCAACCAGCACTGAGTGTGACAATAACACTAATCTGATGGGCAGAGGTACAAGCTGATGTTCAGCTATGATGTCCGGGCAAGGAGAAAACTCCCAAGTGGTCAGCTCATTAGACAATTTTCATGTTCCGATAATTTGTATCTTTCCCTATACCACTCTTAGCTGGAGGGACTTGGGCAACCAGCAGTCTGATGACAAAGACTCCTGTCATCAACATTAGGACAGAAAAGAAGCCAATTTAAGCTAAAATCCAGGGGCTAAAGTCAAGCACTTTTCTATTGCTGGAGATGTAAAGATGAACATGACCTCCCTCTAAAAATTCAATCTAACGCAGTTGAACAAATAAACACACAGTACGGTAAGTGCTGTGACACAAAGGTGTCTGTGCAGAAAGTGCTATAGAAGAAACCTAAGCGAGTAAGAAATTAATTCTTCTGGCTCTCTAACTTAGGCCTTGAAGGAGGTATTTTAAAAGCAGACACCGGGTTGCCAAGTAGAGTGAGGAACGAAGAAAGGCCTGGAGACTGAAAACACAAAGCTCATTCAAGGAATACAAGGTCAAGTGTAACTAGCTCAGCTAGTTGTTGCTGGTTAGGGGAAAGGAGAGATTTATAAAACAATAACAAAAAAAGAACCACTCTGAAAAAGTAATGCTGGGGCCCAAGTGTAACACATGCAAACAAGTTTGGATTTTATTCTCCAGCTACAGAAGCCACAGTAAACTTTCAAACAAAGGAGTCGGGACATTTGAGAAACCCCTGGCAATGGTATATCGAACTGGGGCTGAGGCAACCCACAGCACAAGTGCCTCCTGTTACAGGGTCTAAGCCAGGACAGCAGGGCTGGAGCAGACGGGAGGTGTGGGCGCAGAGGCAGGTCACCAGGGTTTAGCTGCCATTGTGTGTTGACAAGGGCTTCCAGAGAGAATGAGAAGTCTGAGAAATAACCCTGGGGCACCAGCCGGCTGCTGTTAATATTAATAGTTCAAAGAAAAAGAAAAAAAAAAAAAGGGCAGGAGAAGCATATTCCAGGGTGGGGAGGAGCAAAAGGGTTAAACATGGGACAGACTGGTTGGACTGAGCTGAGCGAGCTCTCAAAAGCTGAAGACGGACCAGCACCCAGCAGAAAGCCGGGGCTGGAGATGTGAGCCAGGAAGATGTGATCACCAGAACCTACAAAGCAACTGGCTGTGGAGGGCCCCTGAATTTCAACCAGGTGTATCCCTCTCCCCACTCTGAATTGTCTCTTTTGTCTTTTTTTTTTTTTAAACTAGGCATCACCCACTTTCTATACCCTAAAACACCTCCTTCTCCTCATTCAACTCATTCCACAACTACATTATTCCAGAAAACAGGACTGACACCACACCATACATTATTCTAAAAGGTCCACCAAGCCAGTAGGAAAGTTGTGTCTTTCAAGATCACCAATTCTTGGAGAAAAGAAACAAAACATTCTTGATGAAATAAACATTTGTATTTTACAGCAAGACAAGAAAAATTGAACCCTAAAACTCTTCTCTGCCCATTTCGGCCTGCTCCCTCCCCCTGGAGTGTTACGTTGCTAACCAGCCCTCCCCAATGGCAGAAATACCCACTCAACCATTAAGATCAATTTTCCTTCTTCTGGGGCCAGCCACAAAACTCCTCTCTCAATCCTTCCTCTCTCTCAGTCCTCTCAGGAGTCACTCGCCTTGCATGTGCAGACATCTTCAGTGAACTTTAGTGCCGATAATCATTTCCCTTAAAGTATATCATACATACATATGTCACATTTACAAGGCCAACACATCATTTCCCTTCAGGACAGCAACTGGCCCAGAAGAGACTGGGCTGCACCTAATGCGAGTTCTTAAATAGTCACTCATGACCTTGTTAATATCACTAGCTATATTACTTGCATTCTGCCTATTTTATAAGATTAGTGTCTCCTGCGTTATCAAATGTGTGACTAAGCCTCCAATAAAATTAATGGCCATTAGATAACTTGAAATGATTGACTAAGTATAAAGCTCTGTAAAACCAGTGACTATAGTAGTACAGCTCTACATGTGGGAAGAAGCAACAACAGGGAACTGTCTCTTGGAGCATAACAGACTACTAAGATATGTGGTCCAGAGGCTCTTGGTTGCTGTTCACATGGCCTAGTCCCCTAACAGCACATCAAGGGGCCTATCAAGGAAATCCTCCCCAACCTGGGAATGAGCATGGCTAGCACCATGGAATTGCTCACCAAATGCCTCCTAAACTTTGGTCAAATTAAGACTGAAAGGGAAAGGACTGTAGAGAATCTTGCCCACCGTCCAGTTCTATAAGCATCAAATCATTAGCCACTGCGGTCACTGACTCACATACATCCCAAAAGGAATTCAGGGCAAAGATTAGGATGAGGCACTTCTTGCTCCAGGAAAAATGACCCTCGGATTGTTTCCAGGAGAAATATTTCACAAAGCCGGATTCCTGCACCTTTCCACACTGAGATCATTAACCCAGATGTCTGTTCCTCCTGATTAGCAGCAACCTTCTGCTGAGACCCGTACTTGTTAGTAAGGTCGCTCTTGGCCACGTACACACAGCTTCCCACACCCCCAACAGTTCTCAGAGCTCTCAGAGACTCTCTGGGTTACGAGGCTCAGCCTGGCTCGAATAAAACTTCCCATTTCTTTCTTAGATTGACGACTGATTAGTTTTTTCATCGACATCCTCTAAGCTTCTAAGATTGTCAGACTTGCACAAAACACAAAAGGTTTCGCTAATGAGTGACACTCCCCAGAAAGTGGCCACAAAAACACCTACGGCTGGATCCAGGGTGTCCACATGTTTTCAGAGGCAACAGGAGAGAGCACTGGAGTAGGCAGTGGGTTCAAGAGGCTGGGCAGCTTGCTCTAAGGTCGGCTCAGAGCCACTGACCTCAGGCAAGCTGCTGCCCCTTTACACCTTCCATTTTACAGTTGGATGATCTGAGCATCACATGGGACCATCCTCTCACAGAATTTTCAGGCCTAACTAAATGTGATAGCTTGGAAGAAAGTTTCATTTGGGGAGAAAAAACAAAACAACAAAACATTTAATTAGGCAATTCTTGGGCTTTCCTTTCTCTTCGACTCTCACTGCTCCTAAGCATATCTGTAAGAAAGGCCACTGGCACAAAAAGAAAGTGAAGGTCAGTTAATTCTGCTGCATTTGCGGTCTGGGCACAGAAAAGGAATCAAATGACGAAAACTGGATTTCAGGATTATTGGTGGCAGCCAGCCAGCCAGCCAGTTTCCAGACACTGCACTCAACCTGGTCAAACAGTTAAAAGAAAATTAGCAGTAAAAGACCACACATTTTTAAATGTCTCAACAAAAGGAAGTCTACTAAATGATAAGTGGTCATCTCAAAGGCACAGTATTGACAAAAAGCAAATTTATGTTTTCTGGTTAAGCCTGAATACGGACGTACACACACAGACACGCACACACATTTCTTGTAATTTAAACTTATGATTAAGTTTTCTAAGCTTAAAAAAGGGGGCAAAATCTTTTTACCTTTAGTAGTTATTTTTAGAGCCACACATCCTAATTTTGGCTTGTCACCCACCTACTTGTCTGCAAGGTTAGTGAGGAATGAACAGAGGCCTCCACTTCACCGCATACAAATGTCTCTTTCAACAGGAAAGAGATCTAATCTTGGACTAGAGAAACTAAAAGCAAAAGTCACCAAGTGACTTTTTTTTAAGCGGGCCACAATATCCCTCCTTCATTCAAGGTCCCCTGGAGGAGGGCATGGCAACCCACTCCAGTATCCTTGCCTGGAGAATCCCCATGGACGGAGGAGCGTGATGGGCTACAGCCCATGGAGTCACAAAGGGTCGGACATGACTGAGCGACCAACACTTTCACTTCTTTCAGACACATTTTAAGCTTCTGTACAAAGTGTACTTTGTGACTGAACAATATTGTTCTCCTTAGAAGAGACCTGCTTTCCCACGACACCGGTATGTTTGCAACAGCCTGCCTTCAGGCGGGGCGTGGGGGGTGGCCCTGAGGGGCCGCGGGGTCCGTTTTACTGGATCTGGCCCCTAGTCGGCCGCAGAGCCCCTCGGCGGGCCCGCGCCCCCTCCATCGGGCCCCGCCCCCGGCCGGCGTCACCTGACTGCCCGCCCCCCCTGCCACCGACCTGATGACACTGATGTGAAACTGGTCCTCGCGAAGGCCCCGCCAAGCGCCGGGCAGGAACTCCTTGCACCACAGATAGGCCCTGCGCCGCGTCCGGGGCTCGGGCTGGTCGTCCGCCGGCGGCGGCGGCGGGGGCGGCGGGGGCAGCGGCAGCGGCGGCGGCGGCGGCGGGGGCAGCGCGAGCGGCGGCTGCCGCCCGCCCAGCTGCTTGGGCTCGCGGTCACTGGCCCCGTCGCGCTGCTGCCCCACGCCGGGCGCCGGGGCCGCGCTGCCGCTGCCGCAGCTCAGCAGTAGCCCGAGCGGCGAGGGCTCTGCCTCGCCCCCGTTGCAGAACTTGGTCTTCATGCCGGGCAGGCGGCCGAGGAGGCGCGGTCGGCCGCAGCGCGTGAGAGCGAGGCTCAGGGTCCGGCCGGACGCCCCCCTCACGGAGGCCGGGCGCCGAGGCCGCTCCCCCCCTCGCTGACGGGTAGGCCCGGGGCGCGGGCGGCTGGGGGCGCGGCGGACGGGTGCGGGGCGGCGGCGGCGGCGGCGGAGTGGAGGTAGCGAGGGGCGGGCGGCGGCGGCGGCAGCACTCGGCTGATCCCGCTCGCCGTGGCGCTCGCTCCTATACCGCCGCCGCACGAGGAGCGCCGGCCGCGTCACAGCCCGCCCTCGAGCTCGCCGCTGATTGGCCGCCGCCCGCGGGCCCCGGTGCATCACAACCGCCTCCGCCCTCTCCACGCCGCCTTCTCATTGGCTGCGGGAGCACACTGGCCCCGCCCCGCCTCCTTGCCAGTCCCGAGTGCTGCGAGCGACGGAGGCGGGGCCTCGAAGGGGCGGCGCCTCAAGGGGGCGGAGCGTCGAGCGGGCTCCTGGGGTCGCAAGGATGGCCAAGCTAGTAAACCCGCTGGGGGCTCCCCGAGAGCGGTCGGAGGCCGGGCGGCCCTTGAACTTCAGGAGAGCCAGACCTCGGCTATGGGGGCTGAAACTTTGCTTGGACCCCCCTCGAAACCTGCAGGACAGCAGAGGCTGAGGCCTGGCAGGGGGCGGGCAGGCAGGAAGCGGGTGCCCGGAGGCCGGCTTCTCTCTCCCCACGACCTTGGAGCGAGGCACCTCCTTCTGCAGCCCCGTAGGTGTGTTTTTAGAACGCTTCCCGGCGCCGGCTCCGCTCTCCGGGAGGCGTGGCCACGCCCCGTCCAAGCTGGAGCGTGAGAAATGATTGTCCCCGGGTCAGAAGCCGAGGCCGGAAAGGGGGAAGACAGGTTCAAGGCCGCGCCGCCGGCCCAACCTTCTGCAGCCTCAGTTTCCCTGTCCGTGGTGCTGAGGATGCCTGGGCCTACGGGCGCGGGGCGGGCGGGGCGGCGTCCCCGCGACCTCCCCGAACACTGGCCAAAGGTGAGTGTCGCGGGGGCTCCTGGCTTTGTGGAGGCCGCCCCGCCCGCCCCCGCACAGGAGGCAGTCCCGTGACTGTGACTAACGCACCTTTGCTCGCGGAAGTGGGGGGTGGGGCAGGGCCTCCCCCCGCTCCATTTACCCCATGTACTGCCCCGTGTCCCTCTCTCCTCTCTCACCCCGGCGCCCCAGTCCTTTCCAAAAGTAATTGGAGTACGGATACATCTAAAAATTACGGATCCTCTTTTTACCCGGCGTGAGCTGGGACAAGAGGTTTCGCTGGTTGCTTAGGAAATTCAGCGCCTGGCATACAGGAAATGGCTTCTGTGTAGGGATTTCACAGTCTTCGAGAAGAAAACATCTCTTCTTAGCAGTGTGTGCTTGGCTGCACTTGCTCCAAGGGGGGGGGGGGGGGGAGGGGAGGGCTCATTGAACAAAGGATTATGATGAAAGGGGGCTTTTGTCAAGACAGCTGTGGAGGTGGGCCTGGACACTGAACTGGAGGGAGCTGGGAGCCGGCCCAGCACTTTGGGGAGAGGAGGAGCTGGATGTCGGGAAAGCTGAGAAGTCAAGGTCTCCAGTCAGGCCATTTAGATAAGAGGGCCAAGGACTTTGTCTAAAAATACCAGCCCTGAGAAGGTGGGGCTGTGTCTATGTTCTGCCCAGGTGACAGGCCTTTACGCCACTATCCCGTGGCAGCAGCCTGGTAATCTCACAGGAATGCTTGAAACGTGGCAGGGAGGAAGGGATACAGGAAGTGAGGGTTGGGCCTCTGTCCTTTGAGGGAACTCTGGTGTCTGCTGGTTTGGGCTAATAGAACCCACAGCTTCCTTATGGGATCACAATTCGTTGTAGGAATAAGAAATTGCCTCATTAAAGATGTTGGAAAGTTAGGTCCATTACTGCTCCCATTTAATGGATATGGAGACTGAGTCCTGTGGAGGCTGAATGACTCAGGTGAGGACCCTTGGCCGTGGTGAAGAAGATGAAGAGCAAGGCAGGTGTCCTGGTTGCTTCATGTGAAGAGCATCATGCCTGTATGGATGCAAAACTTCCCGCCCACTACAGTCTAACTAAAGTCCTGGACTTGCTCTCTCTCAATGGCCAGTCAGGACCCACCCTTAGCCCCGGGGTTGTCAACTCCACGCAAAACCTCCATGGCAGAGACTGAGGTAGCTTGGCATGGTAATGGTAAAATATTAAATTTTACATTAGGGGGTGTTTAAGCTGAGCTTTGAAAGGTTGAGAAGACATCTCTCCTAGGCAGTCAGGAGCCTCAGGCTGCTTTTACCTCTGCAATGAGCATAATAATAGGAGCAACTTTCCTGAATCATCTGTGATGATGTATCCAACACACGGTGCTCAGGAAAAATATCAGACACATCACTACCCAAAGGAGAAATCCAGAAGGATAAATATGCCCATGACCCTTGAGGGAGCACCCATCCCCAAGACTTCCTCCCCAAACAAGAAGTCATCAGCAGCACAGAGCCCCGAATACATGTACAAAACTGGCATCACCACATTATTTCTCACTGAAGAAAGCTGGAAATAACCTAAATGTTTGTCTAGCGTCCCAGTCTGAGCTGTAAAGGATGTCGGCGCATCAGTCAGGAGTGAAGTTAGTAGGAAGGGTACATTTTTCCCTTGAGTGCCTTCAGTGTGCCAGAAATATTTGCTGAAAAGTTCTTCCCTGGTGGCTCAGTGGTAAAGAGTCCACCAGGCAATGCAGGAAACACAAGTTCGATCCCTGGTCTGGGAAGATCAACCAAGCCCATGCACCACAATTACTGAGCCTGTGCTCTAGAGCCCTAGTTGCTCCTAGCTCTAGGAGCTGCAACTATTGAGCCCACGTGCCGCAACTCCTGAAGCCTGCACACCCTAGATCCTGTGGTCTGCAGCAAGAGAAGCTGCCGCAGTGAGAAGCCCATGCACTGCAAAGAGTAGCCCCCACTTGGTGCAACTAGAGAAAAGCCCACACAGCAATGAAGATGCAGCACAGCCAGAAAGAAAAAGGTTTTAAAAAGAAATATTTGCTGAACAAATGAAGTCCTGGCTCAGCTCTTGCCAACTATCACTTTGGGTTGAGCCTCAGTTTCCTCAGCTGTAAAATGGGTTATCACTCACAGGGCACAGGGTGGTTGTGAAGGGTGAACGGGTGGCTGTACAGGATGTGTGCAGCGAGCAAGACACCCCCACCCTCCTGTTGTTACATTCAGTCTCTGCTTGGTGTGGCTTCTTATCCAGCAGCTGGCATTGAGTAATGAATAACGCACAGCCTTGTAGCAAACCAGCCTTGGAAGACAATACTGTGTAAGATGAGAATGCAATGGACATTCTGATCACCAGAATGTGATCGTTTGTGCACATGTGGACAAGGCTTGGAGAGAAATTTGCTACGGCAGGTGCTGGTGCTGGGAGGAATGTGTTCCAAGCATAAAATCTTTTCTTCTAGGACATCAGAAAAAATTTTCCAAAAGCTCCTTGATGCTAAATTCTGTCAGAGCAGACACATGGCATGGGTGATGGGCCTCAGGATGGGCCAGGGAGCAGGGCGTGGGGGAGATTACGAGGCCCTGCCCAGACTCTGGCCTTCCTGGAGACTGGTTCCTGTGGTCTGGCCTGAGAGGCCTGGCAGGGGAGTCGTTGGGCAGACCATAGGCAAGCTCCTTACTTGTATCCAGCATCTTTGAACTTTCAAAGCCAACAGTATGTTAAGTATAATCAGCACTTCGTCTCTCAGGTGAGAAGGTTGAGCTTCACCCAAGAGGTAAAACCATTTGTCCAAGGCAGGCAGCTAGTAAGGACAGGACCCAGGGACCTACCCAGGACTCCTCCCCCTGAATATAGGGGAACTCCATCCTTCTGCACCAAAAGCACCTTTGACCCAGAAAGTCCTAGGCACTTGGCACAGTGGGGATTTCCTAGAGGACTGCAGAAGGAGAGCCCTGGTTGGCTCTGCTTACCACCCCCTCCCAGGCTGCACTCAACCCAGTTACCTCAGTTTCAGTTCTGAGCCTTAAAATATTAATGTGGGTGGAGAGAGGCCATCAGACTGAAATCCTAACTGTTCAAGATTGAATTACAGCCCCTGCCAGCAGTGTGACATGGAACTGGGCTCTTCACTGAGTGCCTGGGTTGACCCATGCCCAGGATGCTCTGTTAGCCTGAGGGCGAGCAGGCCCAGCAGCTTCCAGAGGTCTCTGGGCCTTTCTGAGACACGATTCTACCTTACACCTAGCCTCAGTGTTTCAAGGCCAAGGCCCCAGGCAGGACGGAGGGCCCACAATTTAATGAGAGCAGGGGACTCGTACACCCATGTGTCCGGTGGTTGGGACAGGCTCTCACCCTACCCACCCCCCCACATGCAGATATCTTGAGTATAGCATTGGAGGTAAAAAGCTGTCTGGAGCATTTGCCTCCACCAGCTGTGTGACCTAAGACAAGTTACCTACCCCTTTAAACCAGATGGAGATGACTGTTCCTACCCTACTCGATTGTTGGAGGTGGGGAGAATCATTGAAGGAGCAGGGAAAGGGCTGGGCTCAAGGTCAGGCCCACGCAAAGGGTAGCTGTGGACTTGTACTGATTGCTCTCTGGATCCCCAGCACCTGGTGTTATTAATAGTAAGGGTGGCCCTGCAGGAACTCATCCCATTAGCCAGGGGCTGGGGCAGGGGCAGGGGGGTCCAGGGGAGATGGGAGCAAAGAACTCTGTTAATAGCAATACAGAGCCTCCTGGAAGTCTACCAGGGCCTGGGGCCTTTTCCATTCTTTGAGGCACCTAGCACTTTTCAAAAATGAAGAAATACAGGCAAAACGTGTTTTATTGCTCCTCAAAAATACCACTTTTTTCCCCCCAAATTTGTGGCAACCTGTATGGAGCAGACCTATTGGTAGCATTTTTCCAACAGCATTTGCTCACTTCATGTCTGTGTCACATTTTGGTAATTTGGGGAAACATTATTATTATTATATTTGTTATTGTGATCTGAGATCTTGTTTTTGTGACCAAAATTACTGCCCACCATTTTGGTAAACGATGAATGCTGTGGCCATCGGAGCCATCAATCACTGCGGCAGCCCCCTTGCTGTGCACCCTGAGGGGAATTCAGGATGGAGAAAATTAGAATGCTGGCACTAGATAGCTGAGATGCCTATCAAAGGAATAATTGCGCTGAGCCCAGATTCTTGCAGCTTGCCATCCAGAGAAAACACTAAAACCATTAACTCAAGATGTCTGATTTTTGTGGTTAGCAGTAATCTTTTGATGTTTGACTCTGAGTTTCATTTGTTTGTTTTTTGTTGTTGTTGTTGTTGTTGTTGTTGTTTTCCAGCAAAAATTCTGTATATCCCAGCTTCTCCCTTTGCCTCTTTGGAATGTTTCCTCAGAGCCATCTGAAAGTCTCTTTTCCAGACTACATTCCTCAGGAAGGTCCCCAAATAAACATACCTCTCAACTTTTAGGTTGTGCATTTTTTTTCCAGCTGATATTGATAGATTTGCAAAAAGATTTCTGCTCAGTGAAGGCTCAGATGATGGTTAGCATTTTTTAGCAATAAAGTATTTTTTTAAAGTATGTAGATAAAGAATGTTCCCTGCCATATCAGTGAACAAGGAGGCCGTGGCCATCCAGCCATCAACCACTGCAGCCACACCCAGCGGTGCACCCTGAGGAACTGGGATGGGGAAGAATAGGATACAGGCCCTAGATAGCTCAGGTGCAGAGCAGAGGAATTATTTCAGTGAACCTAGACTCTGGCATCTTTCCATACATAGAAAAGTGCTAAATTCATTAATTCGACATGTCTAGTTTCCTTTAATTAACAGTAATCTTTGAATGATCCCACTACCTGGTTTTTATTGCAAAAACTCCTCTATACCCTGAGTCATCCCTTACCTCTTTGGAGCAGTCCCTCCAAGCTATCTCAGAATGTTCACCCAATAAAACAATTCTCAGGCTTCCCTGGTGGTCTAGTGGTTAAGAAGCCACCTGCCAATGCAGGGGACACAGGCTTGATCCCTGGTCTGGGAAGATGCCACACGACCCAGAGCAACTAAGCCCATGCACCTCAGCTACTGAAGCCTGCGGGCCCTAGAACCTGTGCTGTGAAATGAGAGAATCCACTGTAGTGAGAAGCCCCAAACTGCAACTAGACGGTAGCCCAAACTCACCGCAAGTAGAGAAGGCCCGCGCGCGCAGCAACAAAAACAGCGCAGCCACACATTTCTTTTAAAAACTGTAATTCTCAACTTTTAGGTTGTGGATTTTTCCAGTTGGCAGGATGTACACTGTTTTTTAGACATGATTGTTGCAGACTTAATAGACTGCGGTATGCTAGGAGTATGTGGTATGTGCACTAGGAAACAAACAAAAACAATCGTGTGGCTTGCTTTATGTTGATACTTAACTTTGTTGTAGTCTGGAACTCAAGCCGCAGTATCTCCAAGGCATGCTGGTACCTCAACATAATTATTGAAACTGGGGCATAGGGCTTCCCGGATGGCTCCTTGGAAAAGAATCCACCTGCCAATACGGATGACGTGAGTTCAATCCCTGATGCGGGTAGATCCCACAGGCCCCAGAGCAATTAAGCGTGAGCACTACAACTACCGCATCTGCTGTGTTCTAGGGCCTGGGAACCGCGACTACGGAAGCCCGCTTGCCCTGGAGCCCGTGCTCCACAGTAAGAGAAGCCTCGGCAATGTGAAGCCTGCGCTCTGCCAAGGAGAGTAGCCCACACTCAGCCCGGCTGGAGAAAAGCCTCTCAACAACAAAGACTCAGCACAGTCAAAATAAATGGAATGTTTTTTAATCTAAAAATATTTATTAAAAAAAAAAACTGGGGCATATTTGAAACACGTAAATTGAACAAATCAATGCCTTTTATTTTTTCGGCCGTGCTGTGTGCCTTGGGGGATCTTAGTTTCCAGAAAAGGGATTGAATCCACGCCCCCTGCAGTAGAAACATGGAGCCTTAACCGTTGGACCACCGGGGAAGTCCCACACACCAGTGCTCTTAACACACATGCAAAAGCTCCTGCACAAGATAATTTTACTGTTCCCAAGCTAATAGCAGGATTCATTAAAAATAATTATGGTTTGTGGCACACTGAAGAGCATTTTCAAGCCTGACCACGTCTCTCTGATTATCTTTATTTAGAAATGACCCCAAAAATCTAACTCTGAGGCCCTAGGGCACAGGAAGCCCTCCTGGGGCCCCCAAGGTAGACCCTGGCAGTGACCATCCACCTATCAGCAGTGATCCCTGGGGTCCCCTGTGTGTGTTTCCTGTGTCCCCACCAGAAAGCCTTCCAAACCCACCTTCTGATTTTGGTGGAAACCTGTCCCCTGGTTTTGCACCCTAGATGCCTTATTTTTGTGACACAAGAAATGCAATTGTTTAGAAGATCCCTGTTCTGACGGAAGTCACACTGTGGGGAACCAAACCTCTGGGCAGGCGTCAGGAAACCCTGGTTCAGGAACTGTGCCCCACTGGACTCCTTCCTGCTCAGTCAGGCCTGGGCCCTGCGGACTGGACTTGTGCCAAGTGGCCTTGGAGTGGCTTTCCTTCCTGTGGAGAAAACCCAGCAGGACTCGAGGGCCCCTTGAACAGATGGGTAAGCTGAGGCTGGGGCACAGGCCGGAGTCAGTGGTTCTGTCTATCCGGGATCCCATGGCCAGAGCTCGGCACCCCACCCCCAACTCCCCACTCTGCATGCTCAGAACCTGGCCCCTCACTCCTGGAAGGGTTAGGGAGAGGGTCTAACCTGTGGGAGGGTCTCTCCCCCAGGAGCACCTCCGGTCCCTAGCCTGATGCCCCTAGCTCTGTCCTTGGTGACCCCCACTCCCATCTCAGTCTGAAGGAGCCTCCCAGAGGTGGGGGTCCCCTGGCGACCCTCTGTGTGACCTTGGCCGGTGCCCAGCTTCTGAGCCATCTAACAGGGCAGAGGGGCGCTTGGCGGCAGCCTTGGAATCCACTGGGTCCTAGAGACCAGCGGCCGTACCCAGCCCCCCACCTCCCCCCAACAGCTGCCAGGCCAAATTCCAAGGTCCGGGGCTACGGGGAGGAGGGCGCGGAGGACTCCTGCGCCAGGCGGCCGCTGTCGGTGAGAGGGCGCTTGGCCGAGGGGCGGGTGGCTGAGGGCACAGGCCTCCCCTGCTTTACAAGCCCCCTCCCCGCGCTTGGGACCCGGTAGGAGCCGCTCCCGTGTTCATCAGGAGCAGCTAAAGGCCTTTCCGGGTTTTTCCGACTGGCTTTTGCAATTAGAGCTTATATTTACCAGATAACAGCTAGGCACCGCCCGAGGCTGCGGCGCCAGACTGGCCGGGGGAGGGTGCGAGGGTGGCCGAGGGCAGCTCCTGGAGCCTTGGGGCAAAGGTTTGACTCCCGGAAGGCAAGTGGAATCCGCCAGCAGATTCTCCCAGGAAGCCAGGCCTCCAGACAGGAGCTAAGGCCCTACAGCGATCCCCTCCCCCAAAGGCCCGCAGCCTTGGTCCTCCTGCCCGTGAGACCTCCCCCCTCTCCCTTCTCACCTGTGCTGGCCTCTGCCTCTACCGACCCCTTAGCCCCCATCCTTCTCCAGGGGCTGCTCCTCGGTGAACGCATGTGCTGGGGTACCGGCGGTGGTGGGAACAATTTGAGCCCCTACCTCATACAGTTGTTAGAGGATTGAATAAGTGAATAGTTACGAAGAGCTTCAAACAGAGCCTGGCCCACAGCTGGGGAGTGAAAGGAGAAAGAACTCTGTTCTCCTGGCCTCTTGTCCACACGTCCACCTGCACTCAGTCATATGCTGGGGGCCCTGTGCTGTTTCATTATTTAATATGAGACATTATTTAATATGTCTCATATTAAAAAGCAGAGACATTACTTTGTCAACAAAGGTCCATATAGTCAAAGGTATGGTTTTTCTAGTAATCATGTATGGATGTGAGAGTTGGACCATAAAGCAAGCAGAGCACCGGAAAACTGATGTTTTTCAACTGTGGTGTTAGAGAAGACTCTTGAGAGTCCTTTGGACTGCAAGGAGATCAAACTAGTCAGTCTTAAAGGAAATCAGTCCTGGGTGTTCATTGGAGGACTGATGCTGAAGCTGAAGCTCCAATCAGCTTCAGACACCTGATGTGAAGAACTGACTCACTGGAAAAAACCCTGATGCTGGGAAAGATTGAAGGCAAGAGGAAAAGGGGACAAGAGAGGATAAGATGGTTTGATGGCATCACCAACTCAATGGACATGAGTTTGAGCAAGTTCTGGGAGTTGGTGATGGACAAAGAAGCCTGGCGTGCTGCAGACCACAGGATTGCAGAGTCGGACATGACTGAGTGACTGGACTGAACTGTGCTGTTTCACCACCAGAAATAGCCCTTTACAGCATCCTACTTTAGATCCACCAGCTCCTATTGTTTGATCTTAGTGTGCTCCACTGGGACCTTCCCTGGCTACCACTTCTATTCTTTTCTTTCTTTCTATTTTTATAAGTATTTATTTATTTGGCTACGCTGGGTCTTGGTTGCCCCACGCAGGATCTTCAAACTTCATTGCAACATGTGGGATCTAGTTCCCTGACCAGAGATGGAACCCGGGCCCCCTGCATCGCAAGTGCAGAGTCTTAGCCGCTGGACCCCCAAGGAAGCACTCTGGCTACCACTTCTGATCTTTTTCAACCCTCAGATCAAGCTGCAATTATCACGCTCTCTTAAACCCACCCTCCTGGCAGAGACTCCATGAGAACTTCCACTACCTGGGCCCCCTTCTTCCTGGGAACATGGGAAGACTGCACTTCCCTGTAACCCCTCCCCTTGCGGTGGGCTAGGAGCACGATACTCCTTGGGTCCTGGGGGAGCCTCTCCGCCCTCCTGCTTCCCTGGGTCCAGGGGAAGAAGCCAGGGCAAGGGCACTCCTTCCAAAGTGCCTGCTTCAGGACTTCCCTGGCAGCCCAGTGATTAAGACTCTGCTCCCAAGGCAGGGAGCCCTAGGTTTAATCTCTGGTCTGGGAACTAGATCCTGCTTGCCACAACGAAGATCCCATGGGCCGCAACTAAGCACAGCTGAAGACAACAGCAACACAGAAACCCCAAAGTGCCTGGCCCCATGGATCTCCACGTGGAAGGAAGGCTGCCTGCCCACCACATGAATGGACTGTGACACACAGAGGCCAAACGTGCCCCTCCAGGGCCAAGGAGGCTACATGTTTGACATGCCTTCACACCTCCCCTTTCCTGGTGGGAAAGTTCAGACCTAGGGAGCTGCCAAGAGAAGGCAACAGAGAAGCGGGGCCCTGGAGGAGAGACCCCTGACCAGGAACAAAGAAGGCTTTTAACATGAGCTTCAAGCAAAATTTTGTGGTACTCACCAGGGTGATCTGGGGGCTCTTTGTTACCGCAGCTGGCCTCTCCTAATACATCATTCTCTTCCTCTGTTACATCCACCTGGCAAACCCCCACCGAGGCGAACCCAACTGGCTCCTCTTCCCCTGCCCTTCTCGGCTGCCCCTGGAAAGCTGAATGTTCTGCATTAACATCCTGAGACTGGTTCAACTGGTTTTCTTTCAAATTCATGACCATGGGCCCAGTGGGGTCCTCACGCTGTTCTACTGCCTGTCCTAGGAACCTGGACCTTCTCATCTGAGACAACCAGCCTTACCATCTTAAACATCCTTAAGTGTACTGCTCAGTAGCATTAAGTAAATTCACATTGTTGTCCACCCAGTCTCTGGAACTCTTTTCATCTTGCAGGACTGAGAACTTTGTACACATTAAACAGCTTCCTATTCCTCCTTCCATCTGGCCCTGGTGACCACATTCTATTCTCTGTCTCTGTGAATGTGTGTATTCTAGGCACTTCATATAAGTGGAACCATGCAATATGTGTCTGACCTATTTGAATTCTTTTTAAAAAATTGTTTATTTGGCTTTGCTGGGTCTTCGTTGTAGCATATAGGATCTTTAGTTGTGGCACGTGGGATCCAGTTCCCCAACCAGGGATTGAACCCAGGCCCCTGCGTTGGGAGCACAGAGTCTTAGCCGCAAGACCACCAGGGAAATCCGTGACCTATTTTATTTATCACAATGCCTCTGAGGTTCATCCATGTTATGGCATGTATCAGAATTTTAATCCTTTTTAGACCAAAAAAAAATTCTACCATATGGTTAGATCACGTTTTAAAAATCCATCTCTCCGTTGACGGACACTAGTTGTTACTACCTTTTGTGTGTGTTCAGTTGCTCAGTCCTGCCCAACTCTTTGCGACCCCTTGGACTGGGGCCCACCTCTGTCCATGGAATTTTCCAGGCAATAATACTGGAGTGGGTGCCCATTCCCTTCTCCAGGGGTTCTTCCCAACCCAGGGATTGAACCCAGGTCTCTTACAAAAAGTCTCCTGCATTGGCAGGGAGATTTTTTTACTGTTGCACCATCTGGGAAGTCCCCAAAATAGTGGATGCTAATACATACTGTAGACATTTTAAGAAATCTTCAAAAGGTAAATACATTTATAAAAATACATGTGCCTTGCCATTCATTCAATAAATATGATTTGTTTTAAAATAGGTCACAAAAGTTCAATTTACCAAAACTCTATACCTGTTTCCTGCCTTTTGATTTCGGTCTCAAATATGACTTTAAATCAAAAGCAGTAGTTTACGAATTGATTCATAAGATTAATCCCAAGAGTTATGTGGGTAGCTTTCAAATTCATTCCTTATAAATTACTGGAAAGTCTTGACCAGTGGTTTCTTGCATCAGACATATCTGGGGGGCTTCTTAAAATGTGCATTGGCCCTACCTAAAAACTAATGAGTAAAAATCTTCCAGAAACTTTTTTTTTTTTTAATGTTTTCAGGTAATAATATGCAGCCTAGTGTGGAAGCCTCTGACCTGGATCACCAGATCAGTGGTTCTCAACTTATAAGGTACATCAGAATCACTTGACAAAATTTTTTAAAACAGGGAAAAAGATAAAAACAAATAGATTTGCTTCAGTAGATTGTGAGTGGTGTCCAAGACCCAGGATCTCAAATATTCGTTGCAGCGGGACCGCAAACCACTCCAAGAAACAAGGCGCAGCCTTTGTCAGATCATGAATTCACATTTCAGCTACTGTGAATAACGCTTTCGGGAACATGGCACCGAAATACTTGTCCATGGGCTTGCTTTCAGTTCTTTGGAGGATATGCCGTGAAGTGGGACTTCTGGATCAAAGTGGAGCTCTGTGCTTAGTGTTTCGAGGAACTGCACACTAGTTTCTACAGCTGTACCATATGACATTCCCACAATGCACCGGGGTTGTCCTTTTCCCACAATTCACCAACACTTTTCTCTCTCGCTTCCATTTTTAAAATAAGGGTCCTAGGGATTTAGCTGGTGGTTCAGTGGCTAAGACTTCGCACTCTCAATGCAGAGGATCCAGGTTGGATCCCTGGTCAGGGAACTATATCCCACACGCTGCAACTGAGAATTCATACGCCGCAATTCAAGATGCTACATGCTGCAACTGAAGTAAGACCCGGCGCAGCCGAAGTAGAAAAAGAAGGGCATTCTAATGGGTGTGAAGTGATGTCTCCTGTTTTTTTTTCTTTTTGACCATGCCACGTGTATTGTTTGGGGCTTCCCTGGGGGCGGCTCAGATGATAAAGAATCTGCCTGCAATGTGGGAGACCTGAGTTTGACCCCTGAGTTGGGAAGATCCCCTGGAGAAGGGAATGGCTTCCCACTCCAGTATTCTTGCCTCGGGAATCCCATAGACAGAGGAGCCTGGTGGCCTACAGTCCATGGGGTTGTCAAGAGTCGGACATCACTGAGCAACTGACACGTTCACTTTCACGTGTCTTGGGGGATCTTAGTTCCCCATCCGGAGATTGAACCTGGGCCCTTGTCAGAGGAAATGCCAAGTCCTAATGCCTGGACCGCCAGGGAAGTCCCTCTCCTGGTGGTTTTTATCTGCATCTCCCTGATGATTAGTGATGCTGAGCATTTTTTTATGAACTCATTGATCATTTCATATCTGTGAAAGCTTTTCGTGGAAATAAACATGCAAGCGTAACACAGTGCCCAGTCTCGTCCTCTGTTTCCAGCGTGCTAAGTCGCTCAGTTGTGTCCAACTCTTTGCGACCCCATGGAGTGTAGCCTGCCAGGCTCCTCTGTTGATGGGATTCTCCAGGCATGAATACTGGAGTATGTCCTCCTCCAAGGGATCTTACCAACCCAGGGATCTAGCCCAGGTCTCCTGTGCTCCTGCATTGGCAAGCTGGTTCTTTACCACTAGTGCTGCCTGGGAAGCCCCTTTCTCTGTCACCTTCTTCCCAAATTTCATCTTGGACACTGCTTCTGAGGAGGTCCTCCCTGTTCTTATTGCTCACCTTCTCCACCTTGGGGTGGAGCCCCCAGAGCCCTTCCTTCACACCTCTCACGGCCAGGAGGCTTTGGGGGGGGCACTTTGTTCTACTTCCTTCAGTCACTCACCTCTTCCCCCAGGAGTATCAAGCCACATTTACAGGACTCAGTTTTGGTCCCCACATTCTGAAAGCCTCTGCTGGACTCAGAGACCACCCAGGGTCTGAATTGCTCCTGGACAGTGGCATCAGCTTGGGTGCCACTCTTTCTGCTGCCAGAGGTCCTGGGTAACCGCATCTCTGTCTTATGGAGAGGCAGGTACGGACATTGCCCCGGACTGATGATATGCCCTGCAACTCCTCCTCCTTTGCTTTCTCCAGGAGATGGATCTGACACTTGCTCAGGGACTTCTGAGAGTTTCAGAAAAACATCTACTTCTGCTTCATTGTCTATGCTAAAGCCTTTGCGTGAATCACAAAAGAGAATTCTTAAAGAGATGGGAAACCTACCCCACCTTACTTGCCTTCTGAGAAACCTGTATGCAAGTCAACAAGCATCAGTTAGAGCCGGATGGAACAATGGACTGGTTCAAAATCGGGAAAGGAGTATGTCAAGGCTGTATATTGTCATCCTGCTTATTTAACTTATATGTAGAAATCATGTGAAATGTCAGGCTGGGTGAATCACAAGATGGAATCAAGATTGCCAGGAGAAATATCAACAGCCACAGATATGCAGATGATACCACTTTAATGGCAGAAAGAGAAGAGGAACTAAAGAGCTTCTTGATGAGGATAAAAGAGAAGAGTGAAAAAACTGGCTTAAAACTCAACATTAAAAAGCTAAGATCATGGCATCCAGTCCCAAATAGATGGGGAAAAAGTGGAAACAGTGACACACTTTATTTTCTTGGGTTCCAAAATCACTGCAGATGCTGACTGCAGCCATGAAATTAAAAAATGCATTTTCCTTGGAAGAAAAGCTATGACAAACTTAGAGTATTAAAAAGCAGAGACATTACTTTGCCAACAAAGATCCATCTAGTCAAAGCTATGGTTTTTCCAGGAGTCATGTACGGATGTGAGATTTGGACTTAAAGAAGGCTGAGCACCAAAGAACTGATGTTTTCGAACTGTGTTGTTGGAGAAGACTTTTGAGAGTCCCTTGGATAGTAAGGAGATCGAACCAGTCAATCCTAAAGGACATCAAGCCCGAATATTCATTGGAAAGACTGATGCTGAAGCTGAAGTTCCAGTAGTTTGACCACCTGATGCGAAGAGCTGACTCATTTGAAAAGACCTTGATGCTGGGAAAGATTGAAGGCAGGAGGAGAAGGGGAAGACAGAGGATGAGATTGTTGGATGGCATCACTGACTTAATGAACATGAGTTTGAGCAAACTCTGAAGGACAGGGAAGCCTGGCATGCTGAGGTCAGAAAGAGGCAGACACGACTGAGCGACGGAATAGCAGTGACTTGTGGGGTCTTCCGGGGGCTCACCCTCCCTAGTGATGCAATTCCCACACCTGCCAATTTCCAAAGGCTAGGGTGGGGGTATAGCCTGCCCTTTACTCCCCCAGCTCTTCCAATGGTTTTGCAGCCCCTCAGGGCCTGAGTTCAGTCCCTCTCTGCTTGAAATCTTACTTTCTTGGTTGAAACTTACCTAAAACAGAACCTGGTAAGGAAGGTGTTAAAGGAAATAGTTGGGTGAAACGAACACAATCTACTTCAGTTAAAAAGAGAGGAAATAGTTGGAGACACACTGGCTTTAGAACAGAAAAATCAGGGTTCAAAAACCAGCTCTGTCAGTTCTGTGGGTCTGTGGTATTTTGTGCATACGTGTAATTTGACCCAATCATTGAAGGCATCTTCCTCATTCAGAACATACCAGTGGGGAGGTCCACTGTACAGGGCTGTGGGAGAAATCAAGATAAGATAACAAATGGAAGATGCAAGTCCAGTGTCAACATTTAAGTGACAGCAGACAATTAGCTATGATGATGATGATTCCCATTTGGCAGATGAAAAAGGTAAGGTTCAGAGAAGTGACATTGTGTATCCCAAACCACACAGCCAGGAGATGGCAGGGTGTGGATTCAAACCCAAGAGTGGCAAAGGCCCTTCCGGCCGCTGTGTGTGCCCAGGCCTGGTGTGGGCAGTGTCCCACGGAAGGTGCAGCAGCTGCCCGCTGTCCTCTATTCTACCCTGGGGCCACCGAGTGGAGCCGGGCAGCCCTGGCCCAGGCCTGTGAGCGTCACAAGGCAGGGGAGGGAGTTGGCCGTTGGCAGAAGCTTGGAGCGGTCGTTGAAGGAAGTAGTTGGGGACACTGGCTTTAGAACGGAAAAGCCAGGGTTCAAACCCCGGCTCTGTTTGTCTTGTGGGTCTGTGGGTTTGGGGCCCAATGCTTGGCCCTGGGTCACTCAGCAGTTCAGTGACCTGACCTCCAACCTCCAACCCCATCACCAGGCCTGGCTTGCCCAGAACAGTAGCGAGGTGTTGAAGGGCTGGAGGACCTGGGCCACGGGCCCAGGTACCTGGGGTTGCAAAGCCGGCTGAATCCAACCTCCCCCCCACCCCTCACCGTGGTGACAAGAACGTGGGCGGCAGCTCCCGACTCCCCTCCTGCTGATGAAGCAACCCCAGTGGAGAGAGAGTGCCCCTTGCCTCAGGGTCCCGGCCAAAGTCCCACAGTTGTGTTTCGTTGCCCTAACTTGGTCATAGTTCCTGGGGACAGGTGCTCTGATTGGCCAGCCCCGGAGTCAGGCGGGGATGTGTGGTCCACCCTGAGTCACATGAACTCAGAATGTTCCAAAGAAGGGGAATGGCCACACAGAGGGGCAGGTAGCAAGTGATCCTGACAAGGGAAACAGGGCCCCTGCCAGTCCTGTCCCAGCCCTGCTGACAGTGGCTTCTTTACCCCCTGGGCAGCAGGGGCTGGTGGACTTTGGAGGAGGCGGCCGAGACGTGCCGGAGCAGCTAGCTGTCAGCTCAGGTCCAGGAAGCCTTGAGGGAAGGCACGTCCTCTCGGGGGAGGGGAGATTTGGTCCTCTTTCTGCACACAAACATTGAGTGCCCCAGCCAGCCTTCATTGCAGGGCCCCCCATCTCGGGGGAGGGGGGACCTCTTCTAACAGCCAAGTTCTGGGGCTTATCAGGAGCTGAGCAAATGCCAGGCACCAGGCTAAGCTCGAGTCCCTGGAGGCTCTGACGGTAAAGAAACTGCCTGCAATGCAGGAGATGCAAGTTCAGTCCCTGAGTCAGGAAGATCCCCTGGAGAAGGGAATGGCAACCCAATCCAGTATTCTGGAGCAGCCTGGCCGGCTACAGTCA
The DNA here is from genome assembly GCF_042477335.2 of Ovis canadensis. Classification (NCBI taxonomy): domain Eukaryota; kingdom Metazoa; phylum Chordata; class Mammalia; order Artiodactyla; family Bovidae; genus Ovis; species Ovis canadensis. Next base: position 61,874,250 of record NC_091265.1, read on the forward strand.
TGGGGTCGCATAGAGTCAGACACGACTGAGCGACTAACACTTTCACCTTCATGCCAAGTGCATGAAGCCAGTCCTCTTATTTAATCCTCGCCCAAGCTCTGCAAGCATCCATATTACAGATGAGGAAACTGAGGCTCAGAAAGACGAAGGTTGCAGGTGGTACGTGACTGAGCCCAGGCACAGAGCCAGGTCTCTCTGACCCCAGAGCCTGGCTCTATGACCGCCCTCTCAGGACCTCCCCTCTTAATATTTTTGAACGTATCATCCATATCATAAAAGCAGAAGTCGGGGGCCGTGCCTGAGGCCTCCACTCTTCGCCCCGGGAGGGGGCTGCTGTAGGGGTGTGGTGAGAGGGTGGGAGGGGTCTTTCCTCCTGGGACAGCTGAGAACTTTCCCAGCCCCTCCCCTAAAGGACACTTCCCCTGAGAAGGCTTCCCTGCTGTATTCTCCACTGTCCCCTGTGTATCAAGGCCCCTGGGCTGCCCTCATCAGAGACCCAACCACAGAGTGTGTGTGTGTGTGTGTGTGTGTGTGTGTGTGTGTGTCCCTCTGTCTGTCTGTCTGTGGACGAGGAGTTCCCTGGGAAAGTGCGGGGACCAGGGATTCCTGGGTGCCCGTGGTGGCTCCGCAAACACACAAACACCCCACAAATGTAGGAATGTCGGTGGGAGGAGGCATCTCATCACGGAGCGAGGGCCCAGCTGGTGGTCCGGGGGTGGCTGGGGCTGGTCCTCCGCAGCTTCCCTTGGCCAGAGTCCAAGATGAGGCCCTTCTTAATCCAGCTGACACCGAGACCTTTGGAAGCCACGTGGCCCATAGCTCGCTGCCTCCTGGGCTGCAGTCTGACCCAGGGCCTGGCCTGGGGCTGCTCACACCCCAGCTCAGCGCATGGCAGCCTGGCCTTCCTCTTCTCGGGCTGAGGGCCAGATGCCAGCCCCGCCGCCCCCCTGTCCTCAGTCTGCCCACTGTCCGGGAGGGCAGGCAGCTGGCAGGCGGGGTGGGACTGCCCCCAGGGCCTCTGGGCAGCCTGCCACCCTGGCCCCCGTATTCCTTATCTCTGGGGTGGGCAGCCGAGGTGGCCCGTCCTCTTGAGCCTCCAGCTTGGCTCTGTGGTCAGGGTGCACTTTCTCCCCTGTGGGGAGGGTGCTTGTCCCAAAGAGAGAGAGTCAGGCCTGCCCTGCCCCTGCCTCGGGCAGACCCTGGCCCGCAGGGGCCCGTTTCCCTCCCTGAGCTTCCTGGCTGTCCCTAGGCCGATCTGGACAGTTCCCTGAAGCTGGGTGAGGCTGGGTTTGTGCGCTCAGGGCTCACAGGGCTGCGTGGGAAGCCCTGGGAAGCAGGCGTTTCTGTCCCCAGAGCTGGGGGCGGGTGCAGTCAGAGGACGGCTTGTGCCCTGCTCTCCCGCTGGCCCCGGCCAGCGGCGCCAGCCGCAGCATGTGGAAGCGAAGAGGCCGCGGCCCCCACCCATGACCCCCTTGGCCAGCAGCCCCCCACCCCGACCCAGGGAGGGTGCCCAGGCTCTGCTCCCCACCTCCTTCCCCCCAGGAGCCCCTGTGTGGAGACAAGCGTCCTGGAGCCACGTCTGCTACGGCCCCTCCTCGCCAGCAGCCCCTGTGCATCCAGCTTCGCCTGGGGGGAGAGGCTGGCTCAGCAAGCTTTGGCTCTGTGTGTGTGTGTGTGTGTGTGTGTGTGTATGTGTGTGTCAGGAAGTGGGAGTAGGTGGGGGGTGGTGGTGGAAGCCCCTCCCATCACCTGTGTCCCCTTGCCCAGGCCTTCTTGGGGTTGATACCTGTCCGGCCATGGGGACCCTTTAGGGTACCAGGACTCGGGCTGAGCAGAGAGGAAATCAGGGTGGAGTGGGGGGCAGAGAAGGGTCCAGGCTGAGGGAAAAGCAAGCAAAGACCACCAAGGGAGCCCCAGGTGGAACAGACAGAGCCACACCCCATCCCCATACTTCAGGCCACCAGGGCCTCCTAAGAGCTCCCAGCACCCCTGACATGAGCCTGACCCAGACTCCTGTGGGCTTTTGTGAAGCTGGTCCACTCAGCAACCCAGGATCCTCCTCCTCCAGGAGGGGAAGAGGGGCCCACCTGCTGCCTTTGTGCATCTCTCCCAGAGATCCAAGAGACCCTGGGAGCCCTCACCTCCCCAAGGCCAAGGCCCACTCCAGCCTGGGTGAGGCAGAAGGCTGTGGGCCCAGCACTGGCCTGGGGTCTCACTACCCAGCGCCCCCTCCTGCAGCTCCAGGGTTGGAGGGAGTTGAACATTAACCCCCTTGGCAAGTGGCCCCGGCTAAACAAACACCTGTTATCACATGTCAACAGGAGCCGTCTCGATGGCCTGGCTGGCCACTGACTCAGGCCGCAGGGCAGGCCTGCCTGGGCACTGCCTACCACGGCCAGCGTCTGGGGCTGAGCTGCCTGTACCACCGCGAGTCCAGGTCCCGCCTCTGCCTCCTGCTTGCTATGTGACCCCCTGGCAAGGCACCGTCCCTCCCAGCGGGCAGTGTTCCTCTCTATATTGATGGCCTCCTGGGATGCGGGGCCACAGGTGGGGCTGGGGTCTGGAGGAAGACTGAGGAGGTCTGGACTGGACCTGGGTCTGACCAGCTCCCTTTTTCAGAGTAACTGTATCTCGTTTAGCGGACATACAGGTATCCACTCTACTAGTCTCGCGACTTTCTGTTTGAAGTTTTTCAAAACAGACATTTGGAACCACAGAGTCCTAGCTCTGCCATCTTCCTGCACGACCTCGATCAAAATGCAGAGTCTATTGTATCCCCTCAATTGTAAAACGGGGAGAATTGGACTCCAAGGAACCAGAGCATCTATTAGTTACCGATCACCACGCGCCTTTCTGCTCCATGAGTTGGACACCACTCCCGTCTCCATTTTACAGGACAGGAGACAAAGGCTGGGAATTAGGAGGCAATAGAGACAGAATCTGGCCCAAAGATGCCTGACCAAAACACTGCCCCGTCACCCCTCAGGGGACCTGTCTCCCTCCCACCCCCGCCCAGGCTCCTCCGGGCTGAGGGCTGGGCCCGCCTCTAGTCTTTCCTTGGAATCTTCTAGAGTGGCTACACTGAACTGCTCATCTTCCTTCCTGGAGGACACCCTGTCCTTTCCCATCTCCAGGACTTTGCACGCATTGGCTGCCTCTCTGCTCTTTTTGTTTATGAGCTCCTATTCACCCCTCGGGGCCCTTCTTAATCTTGAGTTCTCCTTGAAGCCTGCCTTGATTCCCCAGTAGAAGTTGGGGGTCCCCTCCTCTGTACTCCATCGGACTGCTCACACACCAGTCAGGCACTTCTCGTGCTGACCTGCTGTTTGTGTGTCTGCTGTTTGTGAGGGAAGGGCTGGGGCTGCATCACTCCGGTGGCTGTGGAGCTGTGGGGGGCGGTTTTCATGTCTTTGGTGCTCAAGGAGGGAAGGGGGTCAAGGGAGCAGGTGGGCCTGAGACCCCTGTGGAAGCAGGAGAGGAAGGGGGATGGAACAGCATCCTTTGGTGAGTGGAGGGGGAAAGGACTGGAACCACCTGGTGCCATGCTAACAGCGGAGATCAAGCGGAGACCAGCTCCAGCCGCTGGTGTTTTGAGGTTGGGATGGAGGGGGTCGTGATTTAGGCCCTTGGAGCAGGGGTCAGCAGGCGAGGGGGCTTCCCATGGCTCAGCGGTAAAGCATCTGTCTGCGATGCAGTAGATGTGGCAAGAGCTGCGGGTTCCATCTCTGGGTCAAGAAGATTCCCCTGGGGAAGGACATGGTGACCCACTCCAGTATTCCTGCCTGGGAAATCCTGTGGATAGAGGAGCCTGGCAGGCTACGGTCCATGGGGTCACAAAGAGTTGGACACAACTGAGAGACTAAATGACCACCACAGCTGGCGAGGGCAGAGGTCAGAGGACATTGAGGGCAGGGAATGCCATACAGGCTGTTGAGCTGGCACTGCTGGCTGGGGTGCCAGGCGCCACATGACGGCCCAAGTGATGTTCTCACTTAACCCTCAAGCATCCCAGAGCCAAGTGGCAGTGTTACCCCCTGGTACAGGGAGGACAGAGAGAGCAGAGGGCTCAGGTAGGCATGAAAGGTGCTATCTTGGAGCCCTGTGGGCAGCCTGGGCAGGGGGCGGGGAGTGGGAGGCCAGCTGTGAACCTCCAGCCGTGACCCCAGACCGGGTCATTTCTAGGGCCAGCTCTAGTCCACCTGGAGGCTGGCAAGTCATCCATCCCTCACCCTTGTACACCAAGAGGAAAAATGTGGTTTAACTGGTGAGAGCAGGAAGTCATCTTCTGTTTGGTTTTCTAGGAGAGCAGCTGCGAAGGGCCTCCTCCACCTGCCAGAAGCGGGGAGGGAAGGTAACAGCCTTGGGCTCGAGCCCGGGGACCTCTGCCAGTGGCCGTGTCCAGCCCGCAGCCCCAGGGAGGTCCAGGAGGAAGCACAGAGCCCTATCTCCCCAGGCCGGGGGCCGAGCCCAGGCGAACCCGCCTCCTGGGGGGGCTTCAGAACCAGAAATCAGCTTTCTGTCCTAGAATGGAGCCCAGCCGCCCAGGCCTGTCGTGGCAGTGTCCGAAGTCTGTTCCGTCAGAGGCCAGCTGCCCAGAGGGTAACACAGGTGTGTTTCAGGGAATAACACAGAAACCTCCTGGTTGGATCTGGTCCCTCCTCCCCACCTGGACATTTGTGCGAGGTCACTGCCACCACCGCAATCACGGGCTTGCCAGGCTGGAGGAAACCCTGGACTTTTTCTTCTGTTGTCTAGAGGCGTGTTTGATTCACTTTTTCACACACAGACAAGCCTGCACCCCTCGGGGCCCAGAGAACATGGGTGGGGGCCTCACCCACTCTGGGCAAAGTGGGCGGTCACCCCACATATCTGCACGATAACCTCTGGACAAAGTTCTCCCGGCCCCACAGAACCACGTGGAAATGAGGGTAAAAAGCAGTGATCGCTATTTGTCAGCAGCCAGGGGAATTCTTAGGAGACAGACGTTTGCAGAATTAACCCAGGGAAGGTGGGGCCTCCAGACTCAGGCTGGAGTGACCCTTGGCTCTGTGACCCTCACCGGCCAGTGCGGTCCTGGCTTGACTCCACCAGGAGCAGTGTCCTGGGGCCACAGCGGCCACTTGCCACCAGCCACGTGGTCTCGAGCAGACTGATTCAGCCTTTTTCTGAACTGTAGTTACTGAGCACGTACTACCCCAGCTCTGGAGGTGGGCAGGGAGTGGATGAGACGCCCCTACAGCCTGAACCCGGTGCCCCCTACCCATGTTTGTCCCTGCCAGGCTCAGCGCTGTCTGGCTTTGGGAGTGCTTGCTTGCTTCCCAGGGCTCACAGACAAGGCCATCTGCTGCCAAGGTTCTGCTCCCTTGGTTCTGCTCAATGTCCTGGCAACTCAGGACCATGACACTCTTCCCCAAACCCCATTGAAAATGCAACTCTTCCAGCCTCAAGAGCCTGCCTTCCAACCTCAGGTGCTTGTCCAGCTACTGCTGAGCTATTCTGACTGCAGGAGTACCACCAGGCCTTGGGCAACTCTACTTTCCCTGGCCAGGGACCCACTCTTGCTGCAGACTCTTCTTCCCTAACCCAAGTGCATGCCAGCCATCCTCATTCAAGCCCTTTCCCACCCGCTGAAGCCTCTAGCCCTGCTGCCTTCTGAGGTCCCCCACCTGGCTGAGAGCCTCATCCCTGTGCTGAGAAGTGCTGCCACCAGCCTTGGCTCCTGTGGGTCCCTACAACACTGACTGGTACCTAGACTTCGGTGATGCTTCACACTGGGTTTCTGCAGTCAGCTCCCTTCCCCTCTCTTGATTTCAAATCTTCTCCATGCTCCTGAAGCTTTGGGCCCCTCATTTCCTCCCAATCAGATGACCTCACCTCCTGTGCTTTGCTGTGCTTAATACTCAGTCGTGTCTGACTCTTTGAGACCCCATGGACTGTAGCCTGCCAGGATCCTGTCCATGGGGATTCTCCAAGCAAGAATACTGGAGTGGGTTGCTATGCCCTCCTCCAGGGGGATTTTCCCAACCCAGGTCTTCTGCATTGCAGGCAAATTCTTTTCCAGCCGAGTTACCAGGAGGTCTGACCTCACCTCCTCAGTTCAGTTCAGTAGCTCAGTCGTGTCCAGCTCTTTGTAACCACAGCACACCAGGCTTCCCTGTCCACCATCAACGCCTGGAGCGTGCTCAAACTCATGTCATCTGATGCCATCGCTAAGTCACGTCTCTTTGCGACCCCGTGGACTGCAGCATGTCAGGCTTCCCCATCTCCTGGAGTTTGCTCAAACTCATGTCCGTTAAGTCGGTGATGCCATCCAACCATCTCATCCTCTGTCGTCGCCTTCTCCTCCTGCCCTCAATCTTTCCCAGCATCAGGGTCTTTTCAGTTGAGTCAGCTCTTCGCCTCAGGTGGCCAAAGTATTGGAGCTTCAGCTTCAGCATCAGTCCTTCCAAAGAATCAGACCTCGCCTCCTCCTTTAGACCAAATAGAAACCTAGTGCTGGAACTGGCTCCCGTTGCACGTACCGTCTCTTTTCCTCTTGTTGCTAAGACAGACCTGTAATCCTAAGACGACCCCTCCTCACTGACTCTGAGGAAATCACGCCCCACCGCCAGCCCCACCCTGTGGAAGTTTTCTGTCTCCATGGTCAGGCCTGCTTGTCCGCACCGCCTTCCTTTCTTCATCATTTCCACCTTCAAACGTCCTCTCCGCCTGCTCTCTCCTCAACCTGCCTGGCTCCTCCTGGAAGGGCCTCCCCAGACCGGGCTCCCACAGGTCATGAGGACCAGAGAGAGACTGCACCTGCCACTCTGGTCGGAGCCTGCTCAGGGGCTCAGACCAGGGCAGCCCTCCTGCACGCCTGAGCAGACCCGGCAGTGCTCTGCTCCCCCTTAGCAGGACAGGGTAGGTGACCCCCAAAAGACAGAAGCCACTGTCCACTGCAACTGAGCAGGAAAACTCAGAAATCTGACAAGAAAACAGGGTCTGGTAAAATAAAAACTTTACCAAAGTTATTTTGATGAGGCTGTAGGCTTCCAACTGCTTCCAAGAACGAAAGCTTAACACCCTGGGAGAGTGCGAGGGGCAACAAGCAAGAAGGCAGGTGGAGGGAGCTCGAGCGGGAGACCGTGCCCCTCTTCCCAGTTCTGCCCGTTTATGTAGCCTGCCCCTTCCAGAAGAGTCAAAACCCACTCTCCCTCTGGGCCCGTCGCTAGCAAACACAAGCGATGCCCAAGCTCTGACATAGGGGAAGGGAGGAGGCTGGAGACCTTTTCGTCCTCCCTTGCAAGAGGGGTCATGCTTCCCAGTCCTGGGGTTTACCCGAGGTCAGAGGAAGGCTTGCACCTCGCTGAGTGCCGCTCCGAACACCATGGGTGCACGCTCACAGTCGGCACTGGAGAAACAACTCACATGAGGACTCTGGACGGCAGGCCACTGGTTATGGAGAAGGAGCAACTTGCTTCAGGGCAGACAGCAGACGCAAGCCTCTGAGAGTGGCTGTGGATTTACCAGGCCACCTCTTAGCTTCTTTTTCACACTGGGAACCCAAGTTCACGTGGGCATTTCAATTATTCAGGATGTCTTTGCAGCCTGGTTGCACCTCTCACGCTGACTGCCCTGAGAGTGGACGCAGCTCACCCTGCAGTGGCACTGGCAGTAGGACCAGGCGTCCACGCTGACCTACAGGCGCTTCGAAGAGGTGGTCTGGGGGTGAGCAGCTTGTTCAGGGTCACCCACGTTTTGCAGAGCTGGGCAAACTCAGGTTTCCTAAGTCAGTCTTTTCTCGACTACATTTTACTACAGTAACTGGGAGAGAGAGACCCACACCAGTCCTGGACGTGCTAGTTCTGTCCAGTTCAATGTGGAAAAAAAACCAAGAAGTGAGGAACCATTAGTTAACTTTCTCAGGTTCAAGGAATTTGGAAGGTATGAAATTTACAAGTGGTCTCCCCACTGGGAGGAACATATGCTCACCCTAATCTAAACCAAATGGCCCCAGAGCAGGAGACCAGGGCTCGGAAAACTCAACATGCAGAGACACGGAAAAGCTTCAGAAAGTGTGATTTTTACAAATTTTACTGCAAATGAAAACCTTGTGGACAAAGTCACCACTTTGATCTTCTCAGATACAGTGAACACCGGCCAAACTGTTTTAATTTCCGAATTTATTAAAATGATTAACCTCAATACTGCAAGTGCATGTACAAAATATTTGTAAAAAATGTTTTTTAATGAAACGTTAAAGAACTTACCTCAAATGCTGAAAAAGTCCTTTTTTTTTCATTCTTTCAGTACAAGGAATACATTGTATCTCAAAAGTATTACAACTCAGCAAAACAATTTAAAACAGTAATTTGAAAAATGATTGAAAATTGAATACTTTACATATATTTCTACGATCGTTTCCTAATTCTTACAATGCCACAATCTTTACCAATCATTGCATAAGCTCAGGCTAGTTTTATTGATTGCAACCTCTTCCAAGTGGTCGGCATTGTGTGGACTTGGCCGTTCCACACAGAGTCCTACAGCACAGGCACGCCAACTTCGAGGCCCCTCACTGTAAGAACGGAAGTCAGGTTTCCCTGGAAGGCGTCGGCTATGGCCGCCGAGCGCTTGTGCACACCACCTCCCGAGGCAGTGACCGCCGGGCATCACTGCTCCAGACCCACGGGAAGGTCGGCCCCCAAAGACAAGGCCTCAGTAAAGTTAAATGTCATAAATAAGTTACTAAAGTTAAGCTTAAAAAATGGAGAAAAGTGGGAAATGTGGTATTGTTACTGTTTCCTTTAAGACTGAAATTCCTGAAGTGGCTATCGTTGGTATTCCAAAAGAATGGTTCAAGATGTGGTCTCTGAACCTCTTCCAGACTGCAAACTAGGTAGGGTTCCTACCAATCAAGGTGACCCGCTGTGCTCCGGTGCTTCCCGGACGCAGGGTCTAAGCGTGACCTTGGCGCGTGAGCCCCCCTGCCACCCCCCCACGGCCACCCAGAGACTCGGGAGGGCTGGGCGAGTCTGTAAAGTGCTCTGAGTGCTCGGGGACAAACCTGCAGGGCTGCCCGACTTCGAGAGGTGAAGATTCTAGATGGAGTGAGCCAAGGGGGTGTGAGTGGGTGAGGAGGTGGGCCACCTGATCCCACGTTAATACCTGAGGGATGTAACTGCACCGTAACAAACAGGGACGAGACGAGAGAAGACCACGGAAGTAATTCCTTCAAGGACAGAAGGAGGGGAGAATTTTAAATTCAGAGAACCTTTACGAATATTACCAATTTCTATTTGGAATCTACTAGCAATAGTTTTAAGGAACTTAATTTAAATTATGTCCCCAAGAACCCAGAAGCTGGCAGGAATCACGAAGTCCTAACAGTAAGCATTGAGGTTTTCCCATTGGACTGCTCATTACCTGCAGAGGCCTTTCAGTATCTCAAGATATGGGCTACTCTTCTAGACACTACACGAATTCCCTAAATTGATTTTACTCAGGAACACTGTATATCCGAAAGCACATGTACACATTTCCCAGAAATAAAGAGACCCACTGGTATCAAACACCTGCTACAGATTTATATTCTCAAATCCTTTGTCCAATGATTTGTAAAATAATCCAGAGAAATGGAAGGTTGGTATTGAACATAAAGTAGTAATCAAAAATTTGCTCATTAAGTTACTTAAAAATTAATTTCTCTTTCAAAGTGCTTCAAAAACAAATTAAATCTGACTCCTCTTTTTTGTTTAACTGAAAATATAGTAAAAAGAAAAAATCTTTGATATTTTCAAACATAAACTAACATAAGCCAAGAACTCCCACTGATGCAGTGCTTAAAACTATATATTTATAATTTCCTATTTTATTGGCATGAATATTTCTAAACTTAAAAACCTTCCTGGTAAGTTCTTTTAATTTCTTATGACAAAAATTTCTCACAACACAAATATTTACAACATATACACTGTTTTCAGTTCTTTACACTGAATTTCAAAGACAAACATTTTTATAGGTTACCACAGAACAAAAGCTGTGACTCATGTTTTTATTTCATAAACTATTATAAGTTAAAGTGAATAGTTTTTTTTTAATATTCCTTGTAGCATTTTACAAGTGCAACAGAAAACTCGAAGACCCAAATTAAGAGAGCTGTAGTTCATTAGATAAATGTTGCTTGTTGTCGTCACATTGTTCACAGCAAAGTTTTTGAAAAAATAAGCACCAATCATTCTTGCAAAGAACAATTTTATCTAAAAGGATTGAAAAGTGTTAAATACAAGGTCTTTTAATTTACATGACAAGCAATAAATACGCTGTATCGAAACTCATCCTGCACACTGCTATCCTTGTACATGTAATGTACTGAAAATTAGCTGTCACGCATGTAATTGTATTTTTTTTTTTTAAAGAAACCAATTTGACTCCCACCCGATGGTCTGCTATTTAACCAAGGTCACAAACAGTACACCTGGGCCAGCAAACAGCGTGAAACTGACAAAACTCCAAGGGGGAAACACCTAGCAAATAAATCAAAAAGCCAAAGGTCATTGCTGGTGATATTAGCATATACTAGAAAACCTTAATATGCTGCTGCTATGATTTGTTTTAAATTATTGTTTAGTCATATATTAAAGAGCCAGTTGATGCTTTTAAAGTTAAAAAAAAGAAACTGTGTAGCCACATTATTGGTTTCAATGTCCTGTGTGGAAAGTTGCTATCACTGTACAATTTTGCTTGAGCCTTTATTTTACAACAGGGCTTTACCTCTAACTCAGAATTGCACATAAGAAGGCTATTTAAAAAGTACAATAAAAATTTGCACAAATCAGACTTTTTTAAGAAGAGTCAGTACGCTGTACACTTTCTACAGTATTATGCTGATAAGTGAAGAGACAATAGAAGTGCTGCCACTAAAACGTTTTCAGTTGAGGAATAATTGACTGGAATTTTTTATTTCTTTAAAGTAGTTATCCCGGGTCAAGTTAAGACCAAGAGCTTATTATGCGTTAAGCCTCAAAGACTGATCTTCTCTCCTCCTGGAAGAAATGTCAATATCTATAGAGTCTTTCCCAACTATGAGCCTCAACCGCTTGGCCGGAGGCAGAGGGATAAAATCGTCTTCAAAGTCGTCGTCATACTCCTCGTCCTCGTCCTCGCCCTCCGAAGAGGAGGAGTCGGCTGTGCTCTCCTCCTCATACTGACTGTAGTCACCCACCTCCATGCGTGACTCCAGGAGGGACAGGGGGTCACTACAGCACACTCCGTTTTCATGAAGCCCCTCTGTGTACGGCCCCCTACTTTCCTCGTCCCGCTTTAGCTGGATTTTTAATTTTGTGGAACTACTGCCTGATCCTGAGTTAAAGCCATTGTTCAGCTTTGCTACATAGAGGTTATTATCATTTTCATGGTCTTTACTCAACTTGATGCTGATTTTTGAAGAATTCATCCCATCGCTCTCTTGGTCATTTGTCTTGCTGCTGCTGTCATGACGTCTGCGAAGAGTCAACTTGGGAATCCCAGAGTTATTTTCCAGGATTAACTGTGCGTCATACCTCGTGATCCGCCTCTTTTTTTTACTTTTCGCAGTTCGGAAGCCGTCTTTTGTTTTGAAGCTCTCTGACGTCACCACGGAAGCGCTGACAGGCGAAGGGGCCCAGTCCGCGTAGGCCCCGGGCACGCCCTCCACGCCAATGTGCTCCCCCGAGTCGGGGTGGGCCCCCGCCACCTCTGGCCCCACGCCGGCCCTGCCCGGGGCCTCGTGCACGGGACTGGCTTCCTCTGTCTTTGCCAGCTGCCGCACCAGCTTCCCCGGCTGTGACTTCTTTTTGGACGTGCTGCTGTCGCTCCTAGGACACCTGGCTTCCCCTTTCTGTGCAGCTTCGTGGGCCAGCTCTTCGTCGGGTGCCGCGGGAGCGGGCTGCTCGCCGCCATCGGGGCAAGGTTCTGTCAAGTCACTTCTATAGCCATCCAGCGTATTTGGTTCAAGCTTGATGTCGGAGGTCTCCTTCAAGGTCATCCTCGTCCTCATGGACCGCCTGGTTGTGTAGGTGCAGGGGCCGCCCTCCGCGTGCGAAGGGGCACCTCGCTCCGAGTTCTGTCTGTGCTCTCTCGCCGCGTGTCTGGTTAAGCACCCGCTGACCACCGTGGCCTCCACTGGTCCCTCTGGCTCCTTCTCTTTTTTAATGGGCAAATTTTTGTACAGAACGACTTTAGGTTCTTTCAGTACCAAGTTTCCCATTTCGAGTTTTCTCGAAGCACTCTTCGGCTCCAGCCGTTTGCAATGATTTCTTAATTTTATCTTTGATAGTAAAGGCTTTGCAGGTTTTTTCAGTTTCTTTGGTACCCTGGAATTATTTATAGGAGTTAGCTTAGATGAGGTAGAGTTGGGAGGAGCTGGAATTCTTGACATAGACTGCCTTGTTAATGTTCTGCTCTTGCTGTTCTTTTTTACACCAACTGAAGATTTTCGGTTAGAAGCTGTAAAGTTAAAAGAGAAAATAAGGGTGAAAAACAGTCTTGGTAACCCAGTTATGTTCAACAAAACAATGCCAACACCCAGATGATTCGTTGTGAAGCGGTTCACTTCCACACACAGGTGGTACACAGGCCCCAATTGAGCTTCTGTCTGCTCACAAGCAATTCCTACAGTTTTCCTTTATGTTATCCCTCTAATTTCTGCCTCTAACTTAAGAAGCATAGATTCACGTTCCAGGTAAGTAAACTCGGGGTTAAAGAGTTCTTAGCACAGCAAGGACCTAGATTTCACTCTAAGCTTGTCAGGACACTAGTCCAAACTGAGGATTTCTTTTCCTGATTTAATATTTTACTACAGAAAATATGTGAAGTATAACCAGTATTTTTTTTTGTTCATAAATTCTTCTTAAACTCATTTAAAATGTTTCCAGAATCCATTATTCATTAACTCAAAGCATAGTACTTGACCAGTAATCCGGAACAGCAACACATGACTAAAGGGCTCCAGGAGACAAATTCCATCACAATGTCTTCAACTGAGAAAGAGATCCTAAAAACCACATGTAGAATGCCAGGCTGGATGAATCCCAGGCTGGAATCAAAAGACTGCCAGGAGAAATATCAACAACCGCAGATACACAGATGATACCACTCTAATAGCAGAAAGAGGAACTATAGAGCCTCTTGATGAGGGTAAACAGGAGAGTGAAAACACTGACTTAAGACTCAACATTCAAAAAACTAAGAACACGGCATCTGGTCCTATCACTTCACAGCAAACAGAAGGGAAAAAAAGTGGACACGGTGCCAGATTTTCTTTTCTTGGGCTCCAGAAACACTGTGGACGGCAGCTGCAGCCATGAAATCAAAACACTTGCTCCTTGGAAGGAAAGCTATGACAAACCTAGACAGCATATTAAAAAGCAAAGACACCGCCTTGCTGACAAAGGTTCGTATAGTCAAAGCTATGGTTTTTCCAGTGGTCATGTACTGATGTGAGTTGGGACTGTAAAGAAGAGAGAGTCCTGAAGGATTGGTGCTTTTGAATTGTGGTGTTGGAGAAGACTCTTGAGAGTCCCTTGGACAGCAAGGAGATCAAATTGGTCAATCCTAAAGGAAATCAACCTGGAACATTCACTGGAAGGGCTGGTGCTGAAGCTGAAGCTCCAATACTTTGGCCACCTGATGCAAAGAGCTGACTCGCTGGGAAAGATTGAAAGCAAGAGGAGAAGGGGACGACAGAGGATGGTGGCTAGATAGTATCATTGACTCAAGGGACATGAAGCTGAGCAAATCATGGAGGACAGAGGAGCCTGGTGTGCTGTAGCCCATGGGGTCTCCAAGAGTTGGACACAACTTAGCGACTGAACAAGAACCACATATTGTCACTCCCAGTAGCTGTTTACCCCAAATTTCGCGCCATTGAAACTGTTCCCTTCAGGGCTGCGAGCACCTGCAGACTCTGAGGCTGCAGGGTTTAGCTCACCCCATCCCTCCAGTGACTGCCCGCTGCCAACTATTCTGAGAGAAGGAAGAGGGCACAGCTGGAGTCACAATCTGGGGACAGGGGCACCCAAATTCCTTCCTCTGGACAAGGATCCCAAAAGGCTGTAACAATCCCTGTGGGGACAAAACGTGGGAACTAATGTGACAGCTGACGGGCTTCTCCAAAGGCTTACATGCGACTCAAGGCTGAGTTCCCTCCACGGTGGACCTCTGGCCTTGCCGCTGACTTCCGCCTTCCGGTTTTCTCTCTACTTACACACTGGATCTGTTATAGTGTTTTACAGGAGCCCTTTTCTCCATGACTTTGTCTGCTTCCCATCCCCCACCTGAAGGCCTCTTCCCATCAAGATACCTCTTTAAATCGCTCACTAGGGATGTTGAGGTGACCAAATACTCACCACCTCTTAGGAGAAAACAGAGAATGAAAACCAGTTTACTATGGGTAAGCCCAGTACATTTCCCAACAAAACCATCATTCATCCCATGCTGGGGGTCTCCCAGGGCAACTGCTGTTCCTTCTGCATGGCTGAGCAAGTTAGGTTACCATTAGGTCATTTTTATTGAGAGAGGAGCAAGAATGCCTAACAGAATTCCAAAAGTATCAGACCACCAAGAACAGAAGTCTCTGTACTAAGGAACTGGTTCATAAGTGGCTTTGGGATCTACAAACCAGAACCCCAGGAACAATATCCCCTGACTGAACTAAGAACACACTTCTCCCTGCAGGCTGCCACCAGCGAGGCAACTTATTCTTGGAATAGTAGTAGCAGTAAAGTTTGGTGCCACTCAACTAGAGAACCACTGTATCATGAACTGGAAATACCCAGAACTTGCCAGAAATTATTTTAAAGTATAAGGATATCCAGGGAATCCTTTTGCTAAAGGCTTTCTTTATGCTTACAAGGCTTCCTACAAGGTGAGCGGAGGTGTGTTTATTGATGGAAACGCACCAGTGTTCTGGTGTTCATCCTTCTCAATGTGGTTGCTGGGTGGCCTCTCTCCACGGCTCTTCGAGGACCATTCTGTGATCAAGCTTCATGGTTCTTGTTTCAGATCTGCAGTCACCCCTCTGCAGTGATTGCGTACTTCTTACATCCTTGACAATAATCCCCCTGAAGTTTGGATCCATTTATCGCCCTCTCTCTCACAGCCTCCTTGCCATGAAAACCCATGAAGACTTTTCAGCGGGGGCCTTTGCTGTTTCTCTGCAGAAGGAGACATTGCTAGCCACTCTTCTTCCTGAGCGGCTCCTCTCCTTGGCTGTTCACGAGAGCCATCCCCTGGCTGTCTCTGTGTCCCTGGCAGTCTTCCTCCATCTGCCCTGTGGCCTGCACTCTGCAGGCCTCTGTGTCCCAGGCCCCTTCAAAACTCAAGTCTCCCAGGGATAAGCGGCCCCTCCGTCTGGGCTGTCCACACTGACATCCTGGCAGTTCCCATACGTCGTTCTCTAGCCCAAATCCATCCTTAATTACAGATTCACGTCACCAGATGGCCCCTGGACCTTGATCTCCCTCTAAGGTGGTCTCCCAAGCCCCTCGCAAGCCAACATGCCCAAAGGGAGCCTGCCACCAAGCCTCACACTCCTCCTCCTGCTCTCCATCTGGTTCACTGCCAGCACCAGGCAGCCAGCTGCCTGGGCAGCAATGAGGAGGTTACCCCTGATGCCAGCCAACCCGTCTCCAAGAGTGCACTCCTGCACCGTCGCCGGACCCACCTCCCCCTCCAATCCCAATGCCACCGTCTCCTGCCATGACTCTGGCGCCAGCTCCCGCCTGTCCCTGCTCCTACTGCTTCCCCAGCATTCCACTGCCCACCACACAGCCCAGGGTGATTCTCCTAGGACTTCTGGTCACCTCTGGGCTTGAAACCTTCCCGTAACCTAAGACCTAAGAATAAAGTCCAAAATTCTCAATTCTGGTCACATCCCTTCTATTCCAGCTTTGATGACTAGACTCAAATCCTACATTGGTCTTCACGTCTTCATCTGGGATGTTCCATCTGCTCTGAGTACAGTCCATCTGGCCAACTTCTCACCCCCTTTCAAGACTCAGCTCAGCAAACACCTCTCTCAGGAAGCCTTTCATGACTTTCTTGACAGGTTACCCTCCTACGATTCCTCATGGCACCTGAGGTTCTCCACACTCGGCACTTCCTTTTAAGCCCTGGATGAATCTCACTGTGTGGTGATTCTCAATCTGGGCTCTCCCCCTTGCACCCCGCCTTCCAGGAGGCTGTTAGCTGACTGCAGTGAACCACTGACAAAGCCCTTTAGTATGTTTGTGTTCTAAAGAGCACAACAGAGACGTAGGCGATGCTACATCTTAATTGCAGTGGAGTTCACTTACCTATTTATGTTATGTATCGGTGTATTCTCATTTTGTTTGATAAGTATTATCTTATCAAAAGCCCAGCTCAAAGGTGTGCTCAAGTCAAAGGACAGAAATAGCACAGCTGGTAAGACAACTGTGAACAACGGGACTCAGTGCCCAGGGTCTTCACCGTCCCACAGAGGCGCCGCTACCCTCTCTGGCACAGAGAGTGCCAGCAACAGCAGGCTGAAGGAGAGGCGCTAAGAAAAGTCTATTAAGAGACTGAAGATCCTGACACAGCAGAGGCGGGCAGGGCGGTGGCTCCCCTGGCTTCAGCACTAACACATCATGTGGTACCCTTCCCTTGTCGGGGACAAATCCCAACCGCATTAACCTAGACAGTGATTTGAGGTGGAGACACACACCCTTAGCCATTAGTATATACTAGGTACAGTGCAGGATGGCCAAATTAGTATGACCTGAATCCTAATAAGCATTCTTTGAAGTAAAAGCTATTACCCTAAGTGAAAACCAGGTTCACGTGGACTCACGTGCCAGTCAAGAGTGTCCATCTGGTATGTGGCAGAGATGGGGTTTGAACTGAGGCTTGTGGGTCGATGTTGACCACACTATCACATGGCCTCTAAGGCACACCACAGAGCTATCATGGGGCCAGTGCCAGCTCCTAGTAAAGGACCCACGGTACGGCTACCGTGGTGACCTCAGGGTGTCCTCAAAATCATCAGGCAGCTCTGCATGGGGCTCAAGAGTGACAGCCAGAAACAAGCGCAGTGAAACAACGCCAGAGCACCCCAAAGGTTTGGCTGCATCTATGCTCTGCGCTGAAGAGCCTCAAACACACACGGTGGGACCAAGGGAACAGGAGGCCACGCAGCTTGAGATGTTCACAACATGGGGTCTAAGGACTTCAGTTCAAGGAATTTATCAGGCACCACAAGCAGGCTCCACCTCATGGGGCCACCATGGGCATGTCTGCCTGGAACAGGGTATTGGAAAGGATTAGGAAGCAGCCTGTAGGCCGCTTCATCCAGACTCACTAGAGATGTCTGTGGCGGGAGAGAGTGACAAGTGGCGGCCCAGCCCATCTCCAGGATGGGTGCTCCTCAGTCAAGCTGGATGAGATGGTTCTGCTGGGGGGAGTCCTCCGGGACTTGCACTCACATCCTGAGGCAGCACTGTGGGGCGTGGCCTAGCCACTGAGCCACAAGAGCCAAAAAACCCTGGATCTTCTATTAACAGCGTATAGTTCAGGTCTCTGGACTGATTCTGTGAAAATGGATCTCTTGCCTCCTCCCTGGATGCTAAAGCAGTCAAGTTGTGGTTCTTGAGAAGATTCCAAAACAGGAGCTGCATGGAAGGAAGAAGTAATTTTTTCTTCCAACTAGGCAGAAATGTCTCTGTAAGAACAACATGTTCAAAGAAAGCAGCTCCTCTCTAGCTGTGAGCTGCTGGATTCTAAGCAAACCATGGGATGAGACGGGCACCTCCGACCTATACACTTGAGGTTCGCCCATGCCGCCCAGGAGGAAGGCTGGGCAGCTCTGGCCCTGCACCAGCTGCAGACTCAAAAGGTCCTCCTTTCAACAGGTAGAGGAGCATGGTCAGGACACAAACACCAGAAGAAATACAGCCGAGAAGAACACTTGGAAGAGCCTGAGAAATATTGCTACAAATATACTTAGTGAACAAGGTTCTCAGAGACGGCTGGAGGGAGGCTCGAGCTCCTTCAGAGCCCCTGGCCACGTCCAGTAGCTGTCTCATGGCCCTCACAGTTACTTACGCCAATCCTTGAATTACTCAAGACAGCCATTCTGTAGAAATGTAATCTGAATAAAGGAAGCACCCTAATATGAGCAGTCACAGTGAAGGGCTAGCTCTAGGCTGCAATGCTCAGACTACTGCTCAAAGGATCACCTGCCCCCTCCAGCCTTTAGGAAGTGGAGCTCCTCAGGGTTACTGTGTACTGGTCCAGGTCTGGAGCTAAGGCCTAAAGTCCCTGACAGAAGGGCCTGAGCCTCACGCACTTTTCTATTTCTTTAACAAGAGCAGACTTTGAACACATATTTGGTTTATTAACAAATATTCCTGAGATGGTCACATAATATAACACTCAGCACCTTCCAAAATTTTCTTTCCATTTTGATCTTTTAAACTAGGTGGTGTACTGAGTTCAGTATCCCTGTATCAGTAATAAGAGTTAATGCATCAGAACACAAAACACCCCCACCAACGTCACAGAGCCACGTGGACAGTGTCGGGGCCATCCCTACTTGTGGATGGCGGCTCGCTCCTAAGTGTTATCACGTAGACACTTATTAAAAGGGGCTTCAGAATTCTCCAGTTTCACCAAGGAACCAGACTCAGGAAACAAAATGTTGATTATGCTGCATTTATTATTAAAACCAACAGTCAACAGTGAATGACAAACTAACTGCTCTTTTTGGTTCACTTTGGACATAAAAGCCTGAAGAGGAACAGCACTGCCTTCCACACTAGAGGTCAGCCCTGGCTTCCGACTCCAGCAGCAGGCTGATTCGGAAACACATGGCAGTGACATTCTCCAACATGGGAGACACCGTCCCTTCTCTCTGGGACTTTCTGTAGTGGAGAGCACCCAGAGGTGGGCTGAAAACATCAGAAGACAGGAAGAGTCTAAAATAGTCAGACCTCAGAGGGTACTTACTACTCAGAAGTATGTACAGACATTTATAGTGCTAAAATAGGCATATTCTGGGGACTATCAAGTTAAAACTTTTAAATTTTATTCCTATCAGAGACAAGAAAGAGTGAAGAGCCTACTGCTTTAGCGGCCACTAGAGCAAACTGGTGTCACCCAGATGAAGACCAGCAGCGATCAGAATGCTTCCAGGATGTCAAAGCTCCACAAACATGGCGTATTTTCTTATGCTCATTTGGGATTTCTTCTTTCTTTTCTCTTTATTCTTCATTCTCTTTTTCCAGTTTCCATTAGGTCTTGCCCCCACAAGCCACTGGGATCTTAAAGCTTGTCCCTTTCTCCTTTCCATCTCTCTTCCCACTTTTGGCAGTGGCTACAACTCGTCACAGTACAGTGACATTCAAACTGCCACTCTACCACAACTCTGAGTCTGGGGACTGGTGGCTTGGCGAACTGGGTCAGCTCATTCTGAAAACGGCAAGCAGGCAGTAAAAAGGTGGAAGCCTTGAGGCCAGAAGCTACGAACCCCAAGTCCATCACCCCCGCTAACAGACTGGCCAGCGCGGGACACGCAAGTGCCCGCGGGCCGCGGCCCCGTCCTCTCTCTGTCTTCTTGCAGACCTAACACCACAGCTACAGAGAAACTCACACCGGGAAAGCTTTCTGTCAAACATATGACGACCCTGGAACACATGACGAAGAAATTTAATGTCCTGTTACCAAGTATTCACAGAAAGCAGACAATTTAGTACCATCTAAAATTTGGAGGCAGGATACAGACTGCTTTGTGCTTGAATCACTTCTAGAACCTTGCAGTGCTGGTGAAGTGCATGAATCCCAGGGTTGCTCTCAATGTTCAAAAGATCAAAACTACTAAAGCACGCTTTAGAAAGCAAACTCTGTGAAAATACGTTAAAAAATTAAAAATAAAAAAATATATGCTTATGAAACCTCCCTTACTTACTTGTATTGTTTTTTTCCTGAGTGGTATCTGCATCAGTGTTTGAGCTGACAGATTGACTGTCTGAATTTTTGCTGCTGTCACCTAACTTTTTAAGCCTATTTAAACGTTTATCTGTTTCTCTGAGTCCGTATTTGCTATTGATAACAGGAGCAGGCGCAGGCAGTCCCACTCTGGATTTAAAAGCACCAGTTCCCCGTCTGAAAAAGAAACAGCACAGGTTACACACACAGCATACTCACTGCCGTCAGCCTGGTTGCTGAGAGCACCTGTCCACACCAGGTCAGCAGGTGAGATGAACTGATGAGGCTTAATCACTGCAAGCTGCCAAGTCTAGGACTCTCAAAATAAATATGGAGATAAAATTAATGTCCCAAAGCCCCAGACTTAAAACACTTTGTTATGACTATTGTCAATCACTTGAGAAGGTATTGGACCCTGCAGAATTTCAAGTGTAGGTAAAAATAACCCACCTGTTAATTATATCCTAGCTTTGTTCTGTATAATTTAACACTCCATTACTGAGAGAATGAAGGAATTAAAAGGGAAACTAAAGAATTTCCATAAACTAAGTCATTGCTTAGAAGATAATGTTAGATACAAATAAATTCTGATGGAAATTTTATATTAGGAAGGCTAGGCTATCAGTGAAAATCTCATTTCTGGAGTAATGAAAACTGTAAAATTCCTCCTTTAAAGTTACTGGATGAACATCATTAAGTTAACAAAATGTTACCAAGTAAGAGACATTAAAAGACCTGTTTTTATCACTAGCTAAGAATGATCTGTAACCTGCTTTGATTATTCCTATTGTTGTTTAGTCGCTAAGCCATGTCCGACACTTTTGTGACCCCATGGACTGTAGCCCTCCAGGCTCCTCTGTCCATGAGATTCCTCAGGCACGAATACTGGAGTGGGTTGCCATTTCCTTCTCCAGGGGATCTGCCTGGCCCAGGGATCAAACCTACCATCTCCTGCATAGGCAGGTGGATTTTTACTACTGAGCTGAAGGGAAGCCCAAGATGGGCCATACTTACTAACAAAACAAATGATCATGGGTGGAATTATCTGGAAATTAATTTTTTAAAGTAAAATGACCATTCATCTGCTTCTCTACTTCCCTGATTTCTTCTTTTTAACTTATGACAGTGATATGTGCTTGCTGCAACCGGCGAGACCATCCCTGGCTCTGCCTCCCCAAAGCGGAAGTTCCCTGAGCTTCCCAGCCATCTCCATGCGCAGAGCCCTGGCACCTGTGTTAACCACCTGCCAGCACCTCATCTGCTGCTCTGCCGCGAGCTACACACCTAGACCCACTGCTGTTTCTCCTTAAGCAAAAAGAAACCCCAAATAGGTAACATTCCCCTCACATTCCCCTCAGCAAGCAGCTTTCCTCCTTGCCTCCCAACCCACCTCTCTTATCGCTGTATTGTGCACCAGCACTTCTGAACTCAGCATGTTTTGAAAGCTGTACCTTTTACACAGACTAAACATACCATAATCTGTTCAGGCACTGGACGGTGATGACTGGAACCTGCAGGTGCTCTGGTGTCTGCCTGCCACCAGGAACACTGCCGCTACACTGCTCTTGAAACTAAACCTATGCTAACTAGTGCTGCTTCTTCCACAGGACAGATTCTTCCACATGGAATTGACTGCCAGATAAAAGGGTGCTATTATTTTGAACAAATACTGCCAGAATAAGTTCCCAAAAGGTTAAAGCACTTTACAGCCCTACTGACATTGTGTGAGGGCTGGTCTCTCCATATCCTCACCCGCAGCACAGAGTATACTTCTCAATGTTACCAATTTGATGGTGAAAATGAATACCTAGCTATTGTTTCACTTATCTCGTTTATAGCTACCATTCTCTGTGTGGCATCCTCTATACCCCTCTTTCCTCCAGTGGAACCTATCTTTTCTTTATGAGCTCTAAGAGCTTTCTGTCCTTGGGTTATTAACGTGGCCATATGTGTGCTTTTTCCTCCCTTCAAGTTTATCATTTATCTAACTTTTGCTTTTGACCATTCAATGTTCATACTCACCATTTCTTATACTAACTTCTTCCAGAAAATTCCACTACCAAGTTTAGACATATAAGTCTAAAATTTTTCTAATCATTTTACCTAGTTTTTAAATTTAAAATTTTAATCTATTTGGAATTTATCTTGTATATGGTCTGAGATGGGAGGTGAGCTTGGTTTTCTTTCAGACCCATGATGTATTATACCACCACCTTTTATCAAAGAAATCATCATTTCCCTACACATGGTATTAAGATCTCATGCACACTGAGCTCTGCTTCAGGACTCTGTTCATGTCCTCTTATCTATTTGTTCCTATCTGAGCCAGTATCATCAGGTGTTGAACACAATTATTTCACAGTAATTTTTAATACCTATTAAAGCAAACTGCCCCTAGTATACTGCAAAAAGTGATCATCAGGCATACTTTCACACACTTTAAAATACTTTGGTCCTTCACATTCTTCAATCCCTCACTAGATTTTACTCTTCAAATTCTCGAGAGCTACGTTCGCAGCATCTACTTATGAAAAGCATCACTACTGTGTCAGGACGGTCACTGCCCGGAAGCACACACCCCAGGTATCGTTTGGACACTGCACCCGTGATGTCGGGGCCTTGTCGACACTGCACTCTCCCGTGTTCACCCTTCAGCAGCCAGCACACCACGTGTCCCTTCACAGTACTGCTCTCAGAGCTGGCACTGGGCTGGCCTCGTTTACCCTGCCTGGACAAGGTTTAACACGAGAACCATTCAGTAACTAGACGATGATAATTGAACGAGTTCCTTTGACTGGTCTCATTTTCTTGCCTAATTTCTGGAAAGGCAGAAACAATCTGCTTCTGAGGATTTCAAGAATATTCTCAGACAACCTTTAAATCAAACTCTCCAATAGTCTGATAAAAGCCGTACCTACTGCTCCATATGAAGCCTTTCCATTTAAAAGTGATTTGCACATTTCTATTTATTCCTTGCACTAACCCCATCGAGTAAGCAGGATCAGCCCACCTGGCCTGTGAGAAACAGTCTCAGGGAGAGCTCAGCTGCCCAAGGAACATGGCGGCACATGCGGTCCTGAGCCAGTGAAAGAGCTGCCTCGAGGCTGGTGTGGACTTCTGTGTATGCAGTTACATTTTGTAGGAAGACTCCTAAACATATTCAGCGTATCATTTGCTCCATTCATTCATTCACCAAACAGTTATCAAGCACATAGTTATTACTACATGTCAGGTACTGTTTTGGATGCTAGCAACATAGCAATAAATGAAAAAGATAAAAATCTTTGCCTTCATGGAACTTACATTCTAATAGGAAAATGACCAGAAACCACAAAATACCTTTACACCTAACATCAGTGTGTGTTTTATATACTTACTATGAGATAAATTTAATCCTCACAGCAATCCTATGATGCCCTAGTGTTATCTCCATTTCACAGATGGTGTAATTAAGGCACAAAAGCAGCTAAGCTGCCCAAGACCACACAGCTAGTAAACTGTAGAGTCCCAGGATCCCAACGTAGGGTGCTGATGTCAGGCCTCAGGTCGGGCTATGCCATGCTGTCTCTGCACAGTGGTTTAAAGCTTTGCTCGACTATAATTAAACGACTTTGTGGGTTAAAGGGTCTTTTTGTGGACTGGTCTAAGATTTAACCAATGTCTGAACCATTTTTTTTAATTTATAAAAAGATAAATTGTATCCCCCTACACTCCCAACCCCTCCTTTCCTGCCATCCTTTCAAGTCGAGGGCCCAGGAGCTGGGAGAGAAGCTATAGGAGCTGTGCCATGGCTCCATGTCTCTGCTCTCACGACACAAGGGACCTCTGGCTGCCCAGAAAGGAGAGGAAGCCGAGCTCTGGGGAATCAGCATGTCTCCAAAGGCCGGGAGGCTGGCAGCTGGGTGTTCACAGTGAGAGAAACAGCACTACCCCCTATCTGCTCCCGTGTGCGAAAAACACGAAGTGGCGAGAGCGCAGGCTCTGAGTCAGGCTGAGCTGGGTCTCTGCACCTGCAGTGTCCCACTCTACCATCCTCTCCCAGGACAGCCGAGGACTGAGTCCAGGAGAGTAAAGCACCCGGTACCTCACACAGCACATAAAATGGGTTCAATAAATCTACGTGTGCTCACCTGAAGAAGACTGTGTGTATATCTATACACACACGTATAACTGAATCACTGTGCTGTACAGCTGCAACTAACATGATACTGAGGATCAACTATATTTCAATTAAGAAACTAAAACAATAACAAAAACCAAATCCACAAGTGCTCCCCGTGTGGCTATGCCAACTCAAGACAAGCCTGTGAAGCTGCCTCTGTGAGCTCTACACACACGCTGCCACCAGGAGATGAGCAGTGTGGACAAGGAGTCCTGCTCAGTCAGATCTGGGGGGTTTCCACAAGGACCTGTCTCGATGTGTCACAAAAGGAAGGTCCTCATCAAGCAGTAGGACTCAGAAATCGTGAAGAGCACATATATCAAAACACAGCACTTCCAGAAGACACAGCTTGGGGTTTTTAAATGGTGATCAGTGGTGAATCTCACCTGCCATTTTGGAGCAACCCACCCTGGAACTGTATGTGTGTGTCTCCCACTCTCTGCTGAAGCATATTTGTATTCTGACTCACTCATAAGGGTAACAGCTGGGAACGATTTTAACATTTTAGAAGGCCAGGCACTGGTGCCCCTAAATAGTTCTGTCCTCTCTGGTTTCGCTCCTGTCTGCTGTCCTGGGTGTGATGCTACAGGACATAGAAGACTATCTCTGCCTCTAAATGATGAGGACGGCGCGCACTCATTCTCACAGTCATCAGGCGTTAATCGATACTTTACCTTTCACAAGTGTAACACTCGCAGAATTCATTGTTTTCTCCAAAAAACCCATCTCCATAGTAACAAGAAATTTCTTCTCCAGGTTCAATATCTCTTAGGGCCTTCACACATGCTGTATCTCGACCAGTTGACACAAACTGAAATAAAATGAACTCATTAAGAAATGCATACCTGAAGCAAAGACAAAATACTTGAGACAAAGTATTTTTTATGCTTACCTTACAGTTAGGTCTGCAATCTGAAAAATGTCCAAAAGATAAAGTCAATTAACTGTAGATAAGATCTGAAACACGAACAATTATAGAAATCTGAAATAAGCTTTCCACATAATTTTCCCAACTTTTGATAGAAGTTTTTGATCTCAAGTTAAACTACAGGAAGACTTATTTTCATAAGTTTGTGCAAAAAGAATTTCCATTTCCAACCCTCCTTTAAAGGAAGACAGATAAGGTTACTCTCAGTTATAGCAGTGCTACCCAACACTAGAGCTAACACCTCGGAAATAGAGCTTACCATGGTTTATAAACGCAGCAGGACCAAGCCAGAGCTGAGCACAGTTTTTCCTTGTGGAATACATGACACTGAAGTCGTTTTCTCCATGTCTAAGCAGCATGTTCTCCTCAATTTCTGAAAGTTCGGCAATACAACCCACCAGTAATTCTATTTTGTCATTTCGTTTCCTATTTAAAATATGTGATGGTAAAAATTACTAGTAATTATAAATAATAAGGCTTCTTTTAATAAAATAAGCCTGTCCAATAAATACCAGGAATTGAGAAGACCTAGCTGTGCGTGTTTTAACTGACTCACGTTGACCGCACCTGGATATCATCTCCTCTTCCCTGGAAGCCCCACAGCCTTGTGCAGCTGCCTGATCCCTACAAGAGACCAGGAAGTCCTGCAGGCATCGTGCTACCTACACCTCTGAAGCCCCTGTGCTCTGCAGGCAGGATGGACTCAAAAAGCCGCTGCACTGAACTCAGCTTGCTGACCCTGGAGAAGGACACAGATGAGCAGCAGTAAGAGGTCGGGAGCACCCAGAGCTGGGGTGCCGCCCTCTGGAGAGCACCAGCCAAGTGCAGTGCGAGCCTGACACGCACCAATCTAGGGGCTGTGGGAAGAAAGGCAAGTGGAACTGGTGAAAGTACTTTCAGTAGCATGTTTTAACCCAATACAACCCAAATGCTAGTTCAGCAGGTCAGCAGTATGAAATACGAATGAGAAACACAATATAAAATCTGACATGTTTATCACAGCTGCAGCACTTCTCAACTCATTAAGACCAGCCACATTTCGAAAGTCCAATAGCCATGCATGACTGGTGGCCACTGTCCTAGATAGTGCAGTCCAGAACCCAAGACCTCAAACCTCACACCCATCTGCCAGGCAGGGAGCCACGAGAGCCCAGCAGCAGGCTGGGTACCATCCCACGGCAGACAGACACGCTCACTCACGTACATACACACATTTTTTTCAAGAGGCCAGGAGTCAGGCTCTTTAACGTTCCATTTTCAGGTAACTGACCCTAACATTTTTGCTACAAAAAATGTCGGGGGTCTTATAAGAGAGAGGCTACAGGTTTCTTCTGGGAGGTAAGGCAGGGAATAGGCATTCTTCTTTCTAATGAAGAAAGATATAACCACATACTCTCTTTCCTGTATGGCTTTCACCCCTCCTACCTGGGGTCAACTTCACTACCTTTGTTTCAGCTGGCACACACATGTATTTTTAGCAGGCAATGTGCTCGTCAGCTTTTACACATGAAATTCCTTGGACCATTAAAACGTCATACGTAGCCTTTCTTACAGGCCTGTGAAAGACTGATTCTGGAAGCTAGGTCATCTAACCCCACACCCCTAACCGTTCAGCAGTCCCTTAGCAGGCATCCGGACTTGTCAAGAGGAAAACACAAAGCCCTTGGCTTAGAAGTAGGACCTGGTTCAACTCAGAACTTCCAGCTTCACCACCGTCCCAACCCCAAGTCACTGGGCTGAGGCGCTGGCTCTGCACTGTCTCCTTTAGGGCAAGCTCGGGTTTTATTCCTTCCCACGGCTTTCTTAGCACAGGAATGGTAATTTGAGACAGAACTTTAAGCAAGATTATTTTATGGGTTTACACTAGTGTAATAGTTACCACTCTTTCGTTGCAACTATCTTGGCTCCATTTTGTTCTGAAGAGTATCTATTACAAGGCAATATTTCAAATCCACTGTCAGTTGCAAACATTCGCAAATAAATAAATACCTAAAACGGGAAAAAAATTTTGATACTTACTTCACACTAAATTATTTACCTTGCTAGACTCTCAGAATTATAAAAGCAAACCACCACCACCAATGAAAAAATTTAAGATGTAACAAATATTGTTATTTTAAAATTTCATATCTTTGTATACTTGGTGACTTGGCTATGTTACTCTAATAAAAGTTCACAGAAGTTTCACTTCTAGACAACAAAGTTTTCTCTATGGATAGTCGTAAGTTATCTAATGTATTATTAGACCTTCATATTAATTAGTTTTATAAAAACTGGATTTAAAATTTCAGTGTTCACTAAAATTTACATTTTAGTTTCCTTTAATCTTATCCAAACAGATAAACAGTATTAATTCTTTCAATAAACTCACATGTTCCTTGAATAATTTTTCCTGCATTTTGTTCTTGTTGAGAAAATAGTGCCGTGCCCATTCTCCTGAAGTCAGACATTTGAAGGCTTTCTCCAAGTGCTCATCTTTCTTAAAACGTTCAATTACTTCTTTGAGTTCTTCCTGCCTTCCTTTAATAGGCCGAAATCTGAAAGAAATCAAAACAACAACTTTAGTTATCTTCCATCATCCCTGGGCCACTGTTAGTTAAAAGATTTTGAGAACAAAGTAACCTAAAAACAACAGCCAGACCTAACAAGAGAACAATAAGTAGTCTGGATAATGAGTACTAAAGTAATACTGATCACCAAGAAATATAACTTCCCTTCCTCAAACTGTACTTTAGTATTTTTATTTCACTGTTATCTCATTAACCAAGAGGTGACCAGGTGACTCAAACGAAAGCTAATGCAGGCTTTAACTGTCACATAATTCGGGAGGCACAAAATGAGAGATTCTAGGACAGAGCTCATCTAATCGAGTTGGAAGGACAAGGATTTTTTAAAACATGCAGAAGCAAGCCAGAAGAGTGCAGGGCACTGAGCTTTAGAAGAAGGATGAAGTAAACAAACTTATGCCACAAACAAAAACACCCTCTGTTTACAGTTAGAAAAACCCCAAACTAAGCATCCTGACAGGCCCTGAAACACACTTGGATGGATGTTCTATCAGCCACGTCAAAGGAGTGTGTGATAACTGCATTCCAAGAACAAAAAGCGTGCAAGGGTACAACCTGAGAGGTGGTGCTGCTGTGGTGGTGATGGAAGGAAAAACTGCTGGGGTAAAATTTCAGAAGGCATCTATGTAAAATCAGCTATGACGACTTCAGAACACTACATGGCCAGGCACGTCAAACACACGATACAATCATGGCCCAAGTAAAATTTAAGTTTTACTCTTTTAAAGCTATGTTCTCAATAAAATGTGCACTATGATTAAAAGTTCTTGGAGCTTAACTTCAAAATTTCTTCTCATGTTAATGTAGTTTATTTTTCAAAATAAAGCTTTTTAAAAAATCAACAGCCAACAAAAAAAAGGAATTACAGACTGCTCTTCAAGTAAATTACATTAAGATTCAGTAAGATTTTAAGCCACAATATTTCACCAAGGATTATTTTTAGGTGCTGTGCACACAGGTGCTATAGTGAAAAATATAAGCTAGAAGACATGGCTACTGTTCTACGGAAACTTTTGCTGGGACTGAAAGATATATCCCTGCATCAAACAGAAAAGCAAGGACCACTGTGCAAATACACGTTAATGTGGTACGAACAACACTGCTGAGGCACTTCCAAGCGTGGAGATTATACCTGAAGCGTGGTTTGGGGCTGACACTGATACGGACAATGAAGAAAGTGGTGAATTGAGATTTCTAAAGAAAAAACAGACTATCACTAGAGACAGGAAGGAATCAGGAAGAGGAAGGCAAAGGAGAGAAATTCTAAGCAGAGGACCTAAGCAGCAATTCTAAGGCTTGATTCAAAGAGATGACCAGGGCTGAGGGAGTCAGCCGGCGAGCAACAGGACAAGGAATGTTATAGAACAAGGAAGGGGGAAGATGCGAGGAAGAGAATAGGTATAATACAATTTACTGGGCAGGATCTTCAGAGGCCTTCAGGTGGGTGAGCACACTGACACCTCTAGAAACTCATGAGCCCCAGACTCCAGGGTTAGGAAGCTCTCGCGACTCCTAATACAAGGATCCAAAGGAGCTCTAGAGATAGCACGTGAACAAACAGTGCCCTATTTTATTTCCCATTTCAATCAGTTAGCACACCAGCCCTCACAGACAGATGAGTGGAAGTCCTCTGGACAATTCAGAATGTCTTTAACTAGACTGTCAAGACTATGGTGTCAGGGGTCACTAAAGCACAGATGTGCAGAGCTGTGATGGTACTCAAGCTTCCAGTACAGTGGTAAACTACTCTTGAAGTGCGGCCATCACAAGTGATTTTGTCAACACTGGGTTTCACGAAGAAACCCAAACTAAACCCTTCTGGCTGCAACCCTGCACTATGGGATCATGTGCATATGAAGGACAGATAAGACCACTCAGCAGCTGTTAGCTGAGGCACACCACTCCAGGCAATACCAAATGACGGGGAACAGAAACTCACATTTTGCACAGTAAAGAGAAAAGTAAAAGTTCCCTGTGAGCAGTAATACATGATGTTGAGTGATGGGGCCACAGCAATCTTTACATGTTCAATGCAGGCCTCACCAATGGTGATACCTGTAAAGTAACTGCATGGCTGCACACATCAGAGTCAGGACTATATTCACCTCAAAATCTTAAGAACATGACAAAAAATAAGTCACAGACCTGGAACAGACACCAGCTACTCCTGCTCTCCACTTTCTGAAACCTTCTATCTAAAGACACCTGATCCTTTTGTTTACTCTTTGCTTGTAATGGAAACCCTGAATACTCATTGGAAGGACTGATGCTGAAGCTGAAACTCCAGCATTTTGGTCATCTGATGAGAACAACTGACCCACTGGAAAAGTCCCTGATGCTGGGAAAGATTGAGGGCAGAGGAGAAGAGGGCATCAGAGGCTGAGAAGGCTGGATGGCATCACAATGCAATGGACATGAGCTTGGGCAAACTTCGGGAGATGGTGAGGGACAGGGAGCCCTGGAGTGCTGCAGCCCATGGGGTCACAAAGAGTTGGGCACAACTAAAGAAGAAGAACACGACGCCAAACCATCAATATGCTAAACACACACACAGCAACCACCTGTTGAGTTACTAACGCTGTACCTTCCACACAACCTATGACTTTCTTTTCTGCTTTCCTGACTTCTACTGCCTCAAACACAAACAAAACCCCCTAAACTATCCCTTGCTGCCCACTGGACAAGAATCTCCATTTTACTTAAAATGTAATTTACAGTCAAAACTTACTGTCATATTTGGCTGCTACAGGCATATGACAGTAAGTTTTGACTGTAAATTGGTGGTTCAGACGGTAAAGCGTCTGTCTACAATGCGGGAGACCCGGGTTCGATCCCTGGGTCGGGAAGATCCGCTAGAGAAGGAAATGGCAATCCACTCCAGTACTACTGCCTGGAAAATCCCATGGACAGAGGAGCCTGGCAGGCTACAGTCCATGGGGTCGCAAAGAGTCGGACACGACTGAGCGACGTTCCTGTATAGGCATGAAATGATAGTGATGAAAAGGAGGAAGAAAATGCTACTGGGTGCAGACAGGAAGGGGAATAGACAGCTGTTTTCGATAACCAGATAGAACATCAAAATCACCTGGCTGACAGTTCAAGTTAAATCCCATTATAATAAAAACTGTGAGGAAATTATATTTAATAACA
Source organism: Ovis canadensis (assembly GCF_042477335.2). NCBI lineage: Eukaryota > Metazoa > Chordata > Mammalia > Artiodactyla > Bovidae > Ovis > Ovis canadensis. The sequence continues at coordinate 61,905,016 of NC_091265.1, forward strand.
AGGCTCTTACATCTATCAGGTCCAGAGCAAAAGGCATGGGGGATCTTGGAAAAAATTAATTTTCTATTATTGAATAGAAAAATATAAAAAAAAAAAAAGAAAAGAAAAATATGCTCTGTCCTCTCCGCTGAATCTCCCATATAAACTGGATAAAGCTATTCTACACCATGGCTCCTAAAGGTAGAAGAAAATTCAGATGATCTAAAAAATTATGTCTGGCTCCACAAATGAGAAAAAAAAAGGCCCAATGAGGGCTAACTGCTGGAAGGAGGGGCCTGTTACCCAAGCTTTCCTTGGCCCTGCTCTCCTCTGAAGCATGGGCGCCCTCTTGTGTGCCTTCACCATGAGAACGGGCTCTGACTTCTAGCTGAGCACCAGACCGCGCGCCTGCCGGCAAGGAGTGGAAGCAAGCTGTGTATGGGGCGGCAGGCGGGGCAAGGCAGACAGGCCTTTGGCGTTTCCAAATCAACACGCCCCTCCTCCCTCTTAATATGACATGTGCAACTTTCAATAAACCAAACATTTATTCTTCTCTTCCCACACTTCTCTGATCCCATAGCCGGTATAGGAAATTTAAAAATACGGCATTTACAATTATTTACTATTAAAAGGGGCAGGGGAAAAACATATGAATTCACACTCCCACACACCTGTTCCCCACTCTTTCCAGAGACTGACTTCCCAGGTTTTCCTGCTATTTGGTTTTTCTGTTTCCAAACCCAAGAGGCCACTGTGGCAATGAAGAAAAGCTGCAGGTGGGTATTAGCTGCACTACTGCCCTTCCAATGTAAACCAAGAGCTGACTGGAGGGAGGGAAAGAGGAGGGGCACAGAAAAAGGGAGCGAGGGAAGGAGGGAGGGAGAGAGAGAAACATGCTCAAATATTTAAGATAAAAAATAAACCCGTGAGGCAACATCGTGACCACATTCCCCCTCTCAAGAAAGTTTAACTGCAAACTGACATTCCAAGATGCTGGGGGGCGAGGGGGAGTTCCGCTAGGATAGCTCTTCATTCCTTCTTGACCTGAAAGTAAACAACAACCAGAAACATACCTGGCTGAGTCCTGCAATCAGTGCTCAGCTAATCCCATGGAGTGCCTCCTGATCTTTGGATGAATGATTTCTCTTAAAATTACCCTGTTATGGAGTACAAGTGGTTTTTTAAATATAGCTAATACTAAAGACCAAATTTTCAAAAGGTTTGCAAAATGTTCTACAAATCTTGTTTACGCTGACACCTCCAATTACTTAACATAAAAGAACATTATAATGGCTGAAACAAGTTAGTTTGTATCTTATTACTATTTGTAATGCTCTCTACCTACCTTACAGGGTTGTTGTGAGAAAAACTGTCAGATTTTGAAAAATGCCTTGAGCTCCTCGGAGGAAAGGCGCTATATAAATGCAAAAACAAACAATAAAAAACTATTTGTATAATTCGCATTTGTAATTTCTAAACAGACTTACAATAATAGATGTAGCAGAAATCCATAACATGCTGTGATATCTAACAACTTTAAGAAGCCACAGGTTGGCTCAAAATGATAAAAAAGGCCAGGAAGCTAAAATTCTTTCCTTCCCACAAAACATTTTATCCTTAATTATACTAAGTTAAGAGTTCAAAAACTTTCTTTATGCTTTCCAGTCAAACACTTGATATTAAAGTGACATTTAAAGTGATTTATAAGTTCACATTCAACAGTGGATACAAATGATAAAACAGTGGGTATCAAATATATAAACAATGAAAAAAAAATTAGATGGTTAGTGTAGTGGAATTAGGTAAGTGAGGAGTGCACAGGCGGAAAGTCTGTGCCCTGCGAGGACTCTTCCTGTTTCTTCACAATGTGATGTCCCCTCAGCTCCTCAGGATACTGTGAAATCACTGGTCACACGGCCTGAACAATGGGGCATCACTGACAACACCTATTCCTGATTCACGACCTTCATCTCTCCACTAGCTTTTTAAAAATCATTAGAGGTATTACTAACAACTCAATTTTCTAGTTAAAAAGATTAATTTAAATTTTATAACTGACAAAAGTCAACTAAAAATATTTCCTGATAAATTGAAATTACTATTTTGCTTATGCTATTTCTAGGCATTCATACCACAAGTCTGGATTGCCTTGTTAGTAAATACAGGGATATGCTAAGGTTAAAATATAACCAATTCATAACATATCCAGTTTGGGAAAATCTCAAATAATTAAACATCTACTGTTTCTGAACAGTATCACTGAAGGTAAAACTGAAGTAAGTAGAAGGGAGGAAGAGGGCATAAAACCAGAAAAACTAAAATCAAATCACAGATCAATAAACATGAGAACAAAGAAGCCACTTATTGTAAGTAACAGATAGCCTGGAGAGTTAAAATCCAAGTTCCAATCACATCCTCCAGTCACTTCTTTGCACCTCAAAGAAAGAGAAGTCCACAAAAAACTAATGATTTCAGAAGTATACGTGATTATTCAAAGAAAACACTGCGAAGTTTCCTTACTGCCTATAACATAACTTTGAAAACCGTGTAAGCGGCATTCTGGCAAATTCTCACTCAGAAGATAAAGAACTAAGTGACAGCTTTATTTTCAAATAGTCCCACTAAGAATGAATGAAGGCCTCTACTGAGGCGGCGGCAGCACGCCGTGCTTGACACAGCGGCACTGACTGCTCGCCCCACTGTAAGCGGTGACCCTGTCCCTAGGCCAACGGAGTCTAACCGGGGGCAGCAGCATTAGCTACAGCATCAGAGGCTATTTTAGAGCTGTTTGAGTAGAACCAAATGAAGCGCTGGAAAATATGAACCTGGAGTACTTGGATACAGTAAGATTTAAAGTTATAATAATAGTATCTGTGTGGTAATCCTAAACTTTACATTTTAGGACTACATATCTTAAGATGAGTCCCAGAACTACTGATAAGGGGTCTCTATCCACTTAGCGCATGGCGACAAGGCTCAGCAGGCTCGATGGTTTGGGACTTTGCTTCCCAAGTGTAATTGCGAGTTTGTGACAAACGGAGACTCTCAGGCCCCACCTCAAATCTACTGAATCAGAACCTGCATCTTAATAAGGTTCCCAAGTGACTCATATGTAAGCTGATTATAAGCAGCAGTTATCCAGGACTTGTACAGAAAACATGAGTTATTTACTGTTACGGAAGCCAGTAACAGGTAACTCTTCAGCCTTGGGGACAGTCAAAGCATGAGGGCTTCAGAATACATGGAGTTCTTTCCCAAGCCATTAAAACTTTTGTTGTAATTCTGATGGAAAACTTTCTAAAAGTGGTTTATATGCTTCCATATTTCAGGATACAAGGCATAACAAACATAATCTGTTTCTTGATGACTCCAGGCCGTAATTACAGGCCTTTGAGGTAATATTCTGAATGCCACTAGTCTACTGGGTCAAACAGCGAGTGTATCACTTTTTCTTCCAGGCTAACCAGTGAGTTAAATACTACTAGGACTCCACTAGCAGGAGAATGAGCCCTGGCCTCTTATGTTCACTGGGAAATAAGTGATATGGACTCAGAATAATGCAAGCCAGATTTTAGTTAGGCACTAGGGCATCCAATCCTGCTGATTTTAGGAAATCTATGTGCCCCTCTGACGGCAGGGAACCAGTTAAATAATCTCAAGTCCATTCCAAATTTCACTTCATTTTAGTAAGTAAAGATACATGATGGCAGGAAATTACATGAAAATATCAAAGGCATGTTTTAACCGGAATTACTTCTTTGGGAATTTAGAATATAATTGATAAATGAATTATCTGGTTTTAATTGTTAACAAGGGACAGAATTAAAGAGAAAGAAATGAACACATGACTTTCCTCTAACCACCTGTCCCCAACTAGTTACTGGTGACCATCCGCCTGGTGATCCAGTCCCTCCAGGGCTGTCCCTGACATGGCAGCTACACAGCATCACGCTGGTATGATGCAGCCAAGAGTGAGCAAAGGTCCAGAATTTGCTCCACATTCTGAATGAACCCCCACTGTCCTGCTTTTCCACCAGATTTCAAAACCCTCTCTGGACATTAAGAGGCAACAAAAAGTTGTAAAGGTCTGACTTCAGTGCTTGGCGGCGGTTAATTATGAAACTATCAAAGGGTCTTTTTGGGAGCAAGATGATGTTTAAGACAATTAAAGAAATTTAAAGGGTGACAGAGGTAAAGAGTTATGTAGTATTTTATATCTGTGGCATGTGATATTCAATAAAGCAGTTACAGATTTATTGATATTTTTTATCTGCATACTGAATATAAGCACATCTTTACTTCTAATGACTAGCTGAGTCTCAAAGATAAAACATAATGGTAAAACTCCCTATATATAGTAACAATTATTTAAAAGAAGTAAAGTTTGTAATAAAATCATGAAAAAAACTGATGCCACCTAATTTAAGTAGGAAAAAAAATCATCCACATTTTCAAGATTATACAGGATGCATATAAGCTATTTCTTTCAGCTAAGGTAATTCTCATCAACATCTAAAACAGAATATAAAGATATGCCTCCAACTTTATATTTTAATAGAACCATCTCAAGATAAAATAAGAACACAGAATTAAAACACACAGCTCTTGGAAGCTTTTGTTGCTCTTCTTGGCTCACACTTGGAAAATTCTTCTGCAACAAAAACTTTCCTTTAACATCACTTTAAATTTTGACTTAAAATTAACCATCTATTTTCTCAAGTTCAACGACATCATCTGTTCCACTCAGAATAAAGACTTAAAATTACCTAGTATTCATTTTGTGTGTTTGAAAACCTAAATAGGGATCAAGAACCAAACTGGTTGCTAGGTCATCATTTTCACAGAGTTCCTTGGCAGACATTCCAGAAGATGGTACATATCGACTCTGTCCTTCAAAGCCTGAATTCCCATTACCTGTGAGAAGAAAAGAGAAAAAGTAACTTGCACTGAATACTACTTAAATCTACCTTAAAAACCTTTAGCCTCACTGCCCATTCAAGTTAGTAATTAAGAATTAAAACTGCTACTTCAATCAATTTTACCAATTAAAAACTGAGTACCCTTTGCAAAAACAGAAAAACCAAATGCAGTACATTAACTCAATTATTGAGAACATTTTCGTTAGATAATATTATCAAGTTTCCCAAGAACAGGGTCTAGATAGCTGTGATACCCTGGCTCAGATACCTTACTTGCCCATCCAAGGAAGAGCTGAGACAGGAGACCGGCAGATGTTCGTCACAGTAGCAAGACAGCATCAAGGGCCACTGCAGGCGGGGCTGGGGTCAGAAGGAAACAAGAGGAGCACAAGAGCCCTCTGCAAGAAATGCCAGAAGGGCAGATCTCAAAGGAGCCAGAAAGGAACATCACAGTGTTACACCTTCAGCTTCCTGCTTTTGGGCAGATGTGTGATTATCATCCCCACTATGCAGGAAACTGAGGCCCAGAGGTTAAGAAACTTGCCTATGGTTACAGAGCCAGGTAGCAGCAGAGGGGAGAGAGGTAGAGAGAGACTGAGAGGCCTATTTCTAACTAACCTGCTTGAAACAGATTTTGAAGGAACGGATAAAAATAGGGAAGTGACTGAAAAAGGTAACTAAAGTAAATGGGTTCAACTGTGTAAAAAAAAACAATGTAAAGAGAGGAAAGGAAGACTAAACTTGTACGGCTGAAGCTTCCTCAGTGCTGATTTAGGTCTGATGTACATGTCACTGAGTCTTCATGGAGCCAGCACATGTAATTACAGAGGATACCAGCAGTGTAACTTTAAGCCTCTCAAAATTAAAAGGTGGAAGAACGAGAGACAAAGCGAGAGGTCTAACCATTTCATTCACTCTTCCAGTAAGTCAATAAATAAATAAACACTTACATGCAAGTCCCTGGAAAAGAGTATTTGCTTTCAAGTCAAACTTTTGCATGTAGGTATATGTACAACTATCGAAGTTGTTACATTTTCTATAACAGCTTTATTACAATTTAATTCACATACAAGTCACCCATTTACAGTATACAATTCAGAATATAGTTTTACACATATTTACAGAATTGTATAACCATCACTGCAATCAATTCTGGAACATTTTCATTACCCCTAAAAGAAACCCCATCCCTACCAGAAGTTACTGTCCATTTTTCCCTCCCACACAACCTCCAGCAACCACTCATCTACCCTGTTTCTGTGGATTTGCCTAGCTCTGAAAATTTCCCATGGATGGAATCATACGACATGCTGTCTTCTGTGACTGACTTCCACGTTGTACCACGCATCAGTACTTCATTCCTTATTAAGGCCAAATAATATTTCACTGTATGAATAGACCACATTTTGTTTTTCATTCATCAGCTGATGGAAACACAGGGGCTGTATCCATTTCTGGCTATGATGAATAACGTTTCCATGTACATTCAAGTAAAGTTTTTGTGAGTACATGTGTTTTCCAACTCTCTTAGGTACATATCCAGGGGTGGAAATTGCTGGGTCATGTGGTAACTCTATGCTGAACCTTTTGAGAAACTGCCAGACTGTTTTCCAAGTGGCTGCACTATTTTATGTTCCCAGAAACAGTGTATGAGGACTCTAAATTCACCACATCATCATCAGCACTCGTTACTATTTGTCCTTTTGATTTCAGACATCCTACTGATTGTGAAGGGGTACGCTATGGTTTTGATTTGAATTTCCCTGATGACTAATGATTTTCAGTATCTTTTCAGGTATTGGCTATTTGTATATCTTTGAAGAAATGTCTGTCTATTCAGATCCTTTGCCCATTTAACAATTTAAATTGTCTTTTATTATTTACTTGTAAGAATTCTTTTTAAAATTTATTTGGCTGTGCTGGGTCGCTGTTGCTGTGTGAGCTCTTCTCCAGCTGCAGGGTATGGGCTTCCCAGCGATGGCTTCTCTCGTGGCGCACACGGGCTTCGGTAGTGCCACACATAGGCTCGACGGTTGCAGTTCCTGGGCTCTCGAGCACAGGCTCAGTATTGTGGCACACCACTGTAGCTGCCCCACCCCATGCATGTGGCAGCTTTCCAGGCCAGGGATCAAACTGTGTCTCTTGCACTGGCAGGTGGACTCTTTACCACTGAGCCACCAGGGAAGCCCACAAGAGTTCTTTATTCTGGATTCTAGTCCTTTATCAGATATGTGATTTGAAAACATTTTCTCCTGTTCTGTAAGCTGTCTTTCCACGTTCTCGATGGTATTCCTTAAAGTCTGCAACTTCAGTGAAATTCACGTTATCCTTTTTCTTCTGATCCCTGTGCTTTTAGTGTCATATCCAAGAAACCACTGCCTAATCCAAAGTCATGGAAACTTACCCATGTGTTTTCTTCTGGGGGTTTTATAGTTTAAGCACTTAATCTAGGTCTTTGGTCCATTTTGAGTTAATGTTGCACATACGATCTGAGGTTCGATCTAACTTCATTCTTTTGCATGTGAGTATACAGCTTGGCCAGAACCAACTACTAAAAAAACTATTCTTTTCTCACTTAATTTCATTCACTTCTGTCAAAAATCAATTGACTACAAACACGAGGGTCTTCTCTGGATTCTCAAATCTATTTCATGAATATATGTCTATCCACATGCTAGTATAATGCTATCTTGATTACTGCAGCTTTGTAGTAAGCTCTGAACTGAAAAGTATGAATCTTTCAAGTCTGAGTTTTTTGAAGACTCTTTTAGCTATTGTAGGCCCCTTGAATTTTCTTAAGAGATCTAGGATGGGCCTGTCAATTTCTACAGAGAAGCCAGTTGAGATTTTGATAGAGATTACATTCAATCTGTGGGGCTTCCCTGGTAGCTCAGCTGGTAAATAATCTGCCTGTAATGCAAGAGACTCTGGTTCGATTTCTGGGTTGGGAAGATCCCCTGGAGAAGGGATAGGCTACCCACTCCAGTATTCTTGGGCTTCCCTGGTGGCTCAGATAGTAAAGAATCCATCTACAATGCAGGAGACCTGGGTTCGATCCCTGGGTTGAGAAGACCCCCTAGAAGAGGGCATGGAAACCCACTCCAGTATTCTTGCCTGGAGAATCCCACAGACAGAGGAGCCTGTCCATGGGGTCCCAAAGAGTTGGACACGACTGAGCGACTGAGCACAGCACACATTCAATCTGTAGATCATCTGGGGAGTATTACCATCTTAACAATATTAAGTCAATCAATGAATATGGGATGTCTTTCCATTTACTTAGATCTTTAATTTCTTTTCAATAAGGTTTTATAGTTGTCACAGTGTAAGTTTTACACTTTATGTTAAATTTATTGCTGTTTCTTTCTGATGCCATTGTAAACGAAACTGTTACTTTTATTTTTGGATTCTTTATTGAAAGTGTATAGACAGACAATTGATTTTTGTATACTTGTATCCTGCAATTTTGCTGAACTCATTTATTCTAATATTTTAGAGGATTCCTTAGGACTTTCTATATACACAATCATGTCATCTTCAAAGAGAGATTGTTTTACTTCTTTTCCAATGTAGATGGCTTTAAGTTCATTTTCTTGCTTAACTGGCGTAGTCAGAACTCCTAGTACAATGCTGAACAGAAGTGATGAGAACAGATAAATTTCTGTCTTGTTCCTGACCTCAGGAGAAACCATCCACCATTATACATGACATTAAGCATTATCAGGTTGAAGAATCCCTTTCTATTCCTAGTTTGCTGAGAGTTTTTATCCTGAAAGGATGTTGGATTTTGTCAAATGCTTCTTCTACATCTATTAGGATAATAGTACGGTTTTTGTCCTTGATTCTATTGATATGATTGATATCACATCAGTTGATTCTCAGACATTAAACCAACCTTGCACTCCTGGGACAAATCCCACTTGGGCATGCTACAGAACTCTCTTCATCTGTTGCTGGATCTGGCTGACTAGTATTTCACTGAGGATTTCTGCATCCATATTTATTAGAGACATTGGTCTGCAGGTCTCCTTTTCCCATGATGGCTCTGGTACAAGGATAATACTGGCCTTTTCTGTGCTGGTAGTGTTTTCTGTTTTTGATTTTAAATTTACTGATTCAATCTTCTTTACTTGCTTTATAGGTTTATTCAGATTTTGTATAAATTTCTTTCTAATTCAGTTTCAGTAATTTATTACTTTCTATAAATTTGTTGACTTAATCTTAGCTATTTTATTTCTTGGTATACACTTGTTCATAGTATTCTAATTCTTTACATTTTGCTAAGGCAGTAGTAATACCCTTCAATCCCACAGCCTCCAGAAGAATTGTTCCTTTCAAACTGTTGTGTTAGAGAAGACTCTTGGACTATAGGGAGAGCAAACCAGTCATAAGGAGTTCAGTTCAGTTGCTCAGTCGTGTCCAACTCTTTGCGACCCCATGAATCACAGCACGCCAGGCCTCCCTGTCCATCACCGTCTCCTGGAGTTCACTCAGACTCACGTCCATCTAGTCCATGATGCCATCCAGCCATCTCATCCTGGGTCATCCCCTTCTCCTCCTGCCCCCAATCTCTCCAAGCATCGGAGTCTTTTCCAATGAGTCAGCTCTTCACATGAGGTGGCCAAAGTACTGGAGCTTCAGCTTTAGCATCATTCCTTCCAAAGAAATCCCAGGCTTGATCTCCTTCGAATGGACTGGTTGGATCTCTTTGCAGTCCAAGGGACCCTCAAGAGTCTTCTCCAACACCACAGTTCAAACGCACCAATTCTTCAGCGCTCAGCCTTCTTCACAGTCCAACTCTCACATCCATACATGACCACAGGAAAAACCATAGCCTTGACTAGACGGACTTTAGTCGGCAAAGTAATGTCTCTGCTTTTGAATATACTATCTAGGTTGGTCATAACTTTTCTTCCAAGGAGTAAACGTCTTTTAATTTCATGGCTGCAGTCACCATCTGCAGCGATTTTGGAGCCCCCCAAAATAAAAGTCTGACACTGTCTCTACTGTTTCCCCATCTATTTCCCATGAAGTGATGGGACCAGATGCTATGATCTTCGTTTTCTGAATATTGAGCTTTAAGCCAACTTTTTCACTCTCCTCTTTCAGTTTCATCAAGAAGCTTTTTAGCTCTTCACTTTCTGCCGTAAGGGTGGTGTCATCTGCATATCTGAGGTTATTGATATTTCTCCCGGCAATCTTGATTCCAGCTTGTGCTTCTTCCAGTCCAGCGTTTCTCATGATGTACTCTGCATAGAAGTTAAATAAGCAGGGTGACAATATACAGCCTTGACATACTCCTTTTCCTATTTGGAACCAGTCTGTTGTTCCATGTCCAGTTCTAACTGCTGCTTCCTGACCTGCATACAGATTTCTCAAGAGGCAGGTCAGGTGGTCTGGTATTCCCATCTCTTTCAGAATTTTCCACAGTTTATTGTGATCCACACAGTCAAAGGCTTTGGCATAGTCAAGAAAGCAGAAATAGATGTTTTTCTGGAACTCTCTTGCTTTTTCCACGATCCAGCGGATGTTGGCAATTTGATCTCTGATTCCTCTGTCTTTTCTAAAACCAGCTTGAACATCAGGGAGTTCACAGTTCATGTACTGCTGAAGTCTGGCTTGGAGAATTTTGAGCATTACTTTACTACCATGTGAGATGAGTGCAATTGTGCGGTAGTTTGAGCATTGTTTTGCATTGCCTTTCTTTGGAATTGGAATGAAAACTGACCTTTTCCAGTCCTGTGGCCACTGCTGAGTTTTCCAAACTTGCTGACATATTGAGTGCAGCACTTTCATAGCATCATCTTTCAGGATTTGAAACAGCTCAACTGGAATTCCATCACCTCCACTAGCTTTGTTCATAGTGATGCTCTCTAAGGCCCACTTGACTTCACATTCCAGGATGTCTGGCTCTAGATGAGTGATCACATCATCATGATTATCTGGGTCGTGAAGATCTTTTTTGTACAGTTCTTCCGTGTATTCTTGCCACCTCTTCTTAATATCTTCTGCTTCTGTTAGGTCCAGACCATTTCTGTCCTTTATCGAGCCAATCTTTGCATGAAATGTTCCCTTGGTATTTCTAATTTTCTTGAAGAGATCTCTAGTCTTTCCCATTCTGTTCCTCTATTTCTTTGCATTGATCGCTGAAGGCGGCTTTCTTATCTCTTCTTCCTATTCTTTGGAACTCTGCATTCAGATGCTTATATCTTTCCTTTTCTCCTTTGCTTTTCGCCTCTCTTCTTTTCACAGCTATTTGTAAGGCCTCCCCAGACAGCCATTTTGCTTTTTTGCATTTCTTTTCCATGGGGATGGTCTTGATCCCTGTCTCCTATACAATGTCATGAACCTCATTCCATAGTTCATCAGGCACTCTATCTATCAGATCTAGACCCTTAAATCTATTTCTCACTTCCACTGTATAATCATAAGGGATTTGATTTAGGTCATACCTGAATGGTCTAACAGTTTTCCCTACTTTCTTCAATTTAAGTCTGAATTTGGCAATAAGGAGTTCATGATCTGAGCCACAGTCAGCTCCCGGTCTTGTTACTGACTGTATAGAGCTTCTCCATCTTTGGCTGCAAAGAATATAATCAATCTGATTTCGGTGTTGACCATCTGGTGACGTCCATGTGTAGAGTCTTCTCTCGTGTTGTTGGAAGAGGGTGTTTGCTATGACCAGTGCATTTCCTTGGCAAAACTCTTATTAGTTTTTGGCTGTGCAGGCACAGGAGGGCCTAGAGGAGCTATTCCACGTTGAAGGTCAGGAACGGTGGCAGTAAGGAGATACCCCTCGTCCAAGGTAAGGAACAGTGGCTGTGCTTTGCTGGAGCAGCCGTGAAGAGATACCCCACGCCAAGGTAAGAGAAACCCAAGTAAGATAGTAAGTGTTGCAAGAGGGCATCAGAGGGCAGACACACTAAAACCATACTCACAGAAAACTAGTCAACCTAATCACACCAGGACCACAGCCTTGTCTAACTCAATGAAACCAAGCCATGCCTGCCGGGCAACCCAAGACGGGCGGGTCATGGTGGAGAGGCCTGACAGAACGTGGTCCACTGGAGAAGGGATGGCAAGCCACTTCAGTATTCTTGCCTTGAGAACCCCATAAACAGTAGGAAAAGGCAAAATGATAGGATTCCAAAAAGAGGAACTCCCCAGGTCATTAGGTGCCCAACATGCTACTGGAGATCAGTGGAGAAATAACTCCAGAAAGAATGAATGGATGGAGCCAAAGCAAAAACAATACCCAGTTGTGGATGTGACTGGTGATAGAAGCAAGATCCGATGCTGTAAAGAGCAATATTGCATAGGAACCTGGAATGTCAGGTCCATGAATCAAGGCAAATTGGAAGTGGTCAAACAAGAGATGGCAAGGGTGAACGTCGACATTTTAGGAATCAGTGAACTAAAATGGACTGGAATGGGTGAATTTAACTCAGATGACCATTATACCTACTATTGCGGGCAGGAATCCCTCAGATGAAATGGAGTAGCCATCATGGTCAACAAAAGAGTCTGAAATGCAGTACTTGGATGCAATCTCAAAAACAACAGAATGATCTCTGTTCGTCTCCAAGGCAAACCATTCAATATCACAGTTATCCAAGTCTATGCCCCAACCAGTAATGCTGAAGAAACTGAAGTTGAATGGTTTTATGAAGACCTACAAGATCTTTTAGAACTAACACCCAAAAAAGATGTCCTTTTCATTATAGGGGACTGGAATGCAAAAAAAAAGTCATAAGGAAATCAACTCTAAATATTAATTGGAAGGATTGATGCTGAAGCTGAAGCTCCAATACTTTGGCCACTTGATGCGAAGAGCTGACTCACTGGAAAATACCCTGACCCTGGGAAAGGTTGAGAGCAGGAGGAAAGGGTGGCAGCAGAGGATGAGACGGTTGGATGGCATCACTGACTCAATGGACATGAGTCTGAGCAAAATCCGTGAGACAGTGAAGGACAGGGAAGGCTGCTGTGCTACAGTCCGTGGAGTAGCAAAGAGCTGGGCATGACTTAATGACTGAACAACAACAGTAATGTCCCTTCTGCTGTTGATTCTTCAGTCTTCTCTTTTTGTCAATCAATCCTGCTTAAAGATTTGCCAATTCTTGTTGATCTTTTCCAAGAATGAACTTCTTGAGCTTTGTTCATTTTCTTTGATTTCTATTTTGTTAATTTCTCCTCTATTTCCTTCCTTCTTCCTGCTTTGGGTTTAGTTTTGCTCTTTTTCTGGCGTTTTAAGGTAAAAGGTTAGATTATTGATTGATTCCTTCTTTTTAAAATACAGGTGTTCACAACTATAATTTCCCTCAGGCACTGCTTTAGCTGCATTCCGTAAGTTTTTGGTATGTTGTATCTTCATTTTCAATCGTCTCAAACTATTTACTTATTTCCCTTCTGATTTCTTCTCTAATCCACTGGTTATTTAGGAGTGAGTTAATTTCCACATATTTGTGTACTTCCCAGGTTTCTGTTATTCATTTCTAATCTTACTCCACTCTGGTCAGAACATATATTGTATGATTTCAATCCTTTTAATTTACTGAGGCTTAAAGTATGGCCTAGTCTATGGTCTATCCTGAACGCTTCACGTCCACTTGAAAAGAATGTGTGTTCTGCTCCTGTTAAGCGGAGTGTTCTATAAGGTCTGTCAGGAACAGCTGGTTTAGAGTACTGTTTGAGTCTTCTTTCCTTCATCTTCTGCTTATCCGTTCTATGCATTATTGAAAGTGGGGAACTGAAGTCCCACATTATTGCCGAATCGTCTATTCCTCCCTTCGGCTTTGTGAGTGTTTGCTCCATGTATTCTGTGGTTCTGGTGTTAGATGAAGTCACTAAAGTCTTTAATCTAAGATGATGCATCTTGTCACCACTGACACTCTTTCTGCACCATTCTTGCCCAATAACATCCAGTGTAATGCTGTTCGTCCTCACAGGTTTACATTCATCCTGGGGCAATTTACTACTCCTAAAAGAGCTCTGAAACACGGATCAAATCTACACTTTCTTGAACTCTCAATATGTAGCCTCATTATCAACCCAAAGATACTGAGATAAAAAAGTAATTCATTGTCAACAGTCCTTCTCTGTTAGGATATTCATCGTAAATAAACAGAAGAAACAGTGACAATTTTAACATGTAATGAGGGCTGACTTTATCATTCATATCACTCTACAAGTTTTCAAAGAAATACATACTTATACTTACAACAAACATAAAAAAACAGTTTAAAATTAAAAGAAATTTAACAGCAGTCTTTTAACATTTTTAATAGAACAAAGCAACCATTCAGGTATAAATTCTACAAAATATAAAGTTATGGATACAAAAACAGTATATTAAGAATTAAATTTGAGTTGTACACAATGTTTGATGAGAATAAAAGTTGACACAACTGTGAAAGAGTAAAAGAACCATACTGTTAATTGAGAAGAGAATACACATGGCAAACTGGAAAGAATTCCTGCCCCATACCACAATTAAAAGAGAGACAGTTGAGGTGTACATACATCTGCTCGACCTCCTCTCGCCTGCGTTTCTGCCAGCCTTCACGCTGTCCTTCCCCGTGTGCTGTAATTTTGCTTGATTCTGCTGATGGTCGTTAGACAACTTGCCTCCATGTCTCCTGCCATTCACCACCATGTTCTTGGATTCTCCCAACCACTTCATACCCACAGGCAGCCTGACCCAGGTGCATTTAGTCACTCTCTTCAAATAGCTTAGAGAATAATTTCAATGTTCTCTCCTGACAGAAACAGAACATGAAAAACAGAGTAAAACGGGGAGGTAAGTACATATAAGACCGCACTGCACAGACCCCTGAGCAACTTTCAGCACAGTAAGAGACCACGCTGCACAGACCCCTGAGCAACTTTCAGAGCAGTAAAAGCAGCTGCACAATCCGTGCTTCCACTCTTCACAGACTGTCCTGGCCCTCCCTCCTTCCATCACGCTGAGGCCTACAGAGCCCCCAGACTCACTCCGCCCTGCTCACTGCTTGTGCTAACAGCGACCGGTAACTAGTAAGTGTTCAATAAATAGTTATCTCTTAGTTACCAACAAGAATCATCTTTGCTTCCCATTACTGTGATATCTAGGTATAGCTAGACATCAATAACTAGCTCAAACTACAAGTTTTGGAAAACTGTATTAACTCTGTGAATAAACTACAAGAAAAATTGCTTCTTCTCTTTTTGAGGAGCTGAAGAAAAGGCATCTAAGTTAAGCTTTCTCCACAAGAGTTTTGTTAGTCTGAAATCAGTATTAAGGGTATTTAAGAGACCAGCATTCAAATATCAAAATACTGCTCATCATGAAATACCTGCCTTAGCTTTCTTTACATTGGCAACAAGAACTGAAATTATATTTGTTAGTACAGTGGTTTCCCTATCTGAATTTTAAATGGCTGAATTTAGGGGCAAAATGACTAGGACAGTGAGTGATGCTTATCATATGTAAGAACCTTTGGAAAAGAAGGTATAATAGATGGTGTTTGCTGGTAGTGAAATAAGAGAGGATGTCCACGTCATCACCTCATTAAGTCAAACTAAAAAGGCTCAAGGAAAGGAAAATACAACCACAGAGCTGAGGGAATTTTCGGATTTCAGCACAACTCTTTCAACGCGCAGAGGGGACTGAGGCAGCCCACCCAAGGCGCGCAGCCAGCCTGCAGCGGCATCCAGAGAGGAGCCCAGCGCTGCTGCCGAAAGGCCTCCCACTCCAGCAAAGGGCGTCTTCCCTCACTTTCCCCAAACACACGGAAAAGTGCACAATAAATCATTCTGAAGAACTCCCAGAAATGCAGAGCTGGAGATAATTACTGATACCCAACACAAATACGAAATATTAATTGTTACTTGACCTCCAGTCTCTCTGACATCACAGGAATTCTGTGTGAACTCAGCGAGGTAGAATGTGTGTTCGAGCAACATGCTTAGATATAAGAAGGTAAAAACCAGCTGATCCATATCAAGAATACTTTTAAATTGTTCTCAAAGATGTATTTTCTCTTAGTTCCTTCACTATTTAAATTCAATTAGTCTACAGCTCTTATTGTACTGATCTTTTGATTCTTCCTGTGGGCTTCACTAAACCTAGAAAAAAGCAGCAGCTTAAATAGGTAAAGGCAAGTAAAATACTGATATACCAGTTACAAGCTAAATGTTTTCGAACTAATATACTTTATTAAATAGAACAGTATCTCCTAGCAATGATGGAATATCTTATACTTACACTTAGACAACTGGTCTTTTTGTCTAATTCCTACATGTTCCAGGAAGTCTTCCTTGACCTTCATCCTCAAATCCAGATAGACACCCTACTATAAAACTGGGTGAAAGCCCGTAAGTCACCTTATAGTGGAGGCCTGTCTGTCACCTCCAAAGCTAGCGGAGATGATGGAATTCCAGCTGAGTTATTTCAAATCCTAAAAGATGATGCTGTTAAAGAGCTGTACTCAATGTGCCAGCAGATTTAGAAAACTCAGCAGTGACCATAGGACCGGAAAAAGTCAGTTTTCATTTCAATCCCAAAGAAAGGCAATGCCACAGAAAGTTCAAACCACCTTACAGTCACGCTCATCTCACATGCTGGCAAGGTAATGCTCAAAACCCTTCAAGCTAGGCTTTACCAGTAAGCGAGCCAAGAACTTACAGATGTACAAGCTGGATTTAGAAAAGGCAGAGGAAACAGAGATCAAATTGCCAACATCCGCCGGATCACAGAAAAAGCAAGGGAATTGCAGGAAAACATCTACTTCTGCATCACTGACACCCTGAAGCCTCTGACTGTATGGATCACAACTGGAAAATCCTTAAAAAGATGGGGATACCAGACCACCTTACCTACCTATTTCCTGAGAAACCAGTATGCAGGTCAAGAAGCAACAGTTAGAACCAGACATGGAACAATGGACTGGTTTCAAAACTGGGAAAGGAATATGTCAAGGCTAAACATGGTCTCCCTGCTTATTTAACTTCAATGCAGAGTACATTGTGTGAAATGCTGGGCTGGATGAATTACAAGCTGGAATCAAGACCGCCAGGAGAAATATCAATAATATTTGATATCAAATATCTCAGATACACACAGATGATAACACTCTAATGGCAGAAAGTAAAGAGAAATTAAAGAGCCTCTTGATGAGGGTGAAAGAGGAGAGTGAAAAAACAGGCTTAAAGCTCAATATCCAAAAAACTAAGATCATGGCATCCGGTCGAATCACCTCATGGCAACGAGAAGGGGAACAAGTGGAAGCAAAGACAGATTTTATTTTCCTGGAATCCAAAATCACTGAGGACAGTAACTGCAGCCATGAAATTAAAAGACGCTTGCTCCTGGGAAAAAAAGCTATGACAAACCCACACACCATATTAAAAAGCAGACCTTCCTCGACAAAGGTCTGTATAGTCAAAGTACACTTTTTCCACTAGTCATGTACAAATGTGAGAGTTCACGAATGTGAACTATCAAGAAGGCTGAGCACTGAAGAATTGATGCTTTTGAACTGTGGTGTTGGAGAAGACTCTTGAGAGTCCCCTGGACTGCAAGGAGATCCAACCAGTCAAGCCTAAAGGAAATCAACCCTGAATATTCACCGGAGGAACTGATACTAAACCTAAAGCTCCAATACTCTGACCACCTGATGGGAAGAGCCAACTCATCAGAAGAGACGCTGATGCTGGGAAAGACTGAGGGCAGGGAGAGAAAGGGCCAACAGAGGATGACGGTTGGATGGCACTGCCGACTCAATGGACATTAATCTGAGCAGATTCCAGGAGACAGTGAAGGACAGGGAAGCGTGGCGTGCTGCAGTCCATGGGGTTATGAACAGCAACAACAGTCTGCCTCCGTAAGGGACTGAGGGTTCCTGAAGTCAGGAACGTACTTTTCTTTTCCTTAGCATAGCACAAAGTAGATCAAAGGTACTCAACTGATGAAAGCATAAATTAGGCTGTGATCTAAGCCACCTCACAGGAGCTGCCGCGTCCGCATTTCCTGGACTATGAGTTATAACCTCTCCGCCAGCTCTCTTCTTCCTCAAGGTGCCTGTGCTGGCACTGGCAGCTGGCGCAGGGCTGGCACGGCGGCACAGCTCTCACCACCAGCAGCCTCCCGCGCACCTACCACAGGGCTTTCCGGCCCCCCCGACTCTGTGCCTCTAGAGAAAACAGTAAGGAAGTTCATCTCAAGAATGTCTACGTATATTGGTGACACAGGACCTACAGACAACGATGAAAGGATGTGTTTTTAAGCCTCTTTTAGGAGTCCTAATACTCCTCAATGATATAAAAGGTAACTATATGGAATAGAAAAGAGGAACGTGGCTTTAGACAGAATTAAGAGACAAAAGAAAGAGCAAATCACCTCCCTAGAGAACCCTTCAGCCTCAACCAAGCTCCCAGTCAGAGGAAAAAAGCAGAAAACCTGGGACAACGCCCAGCAATCTGTGCTTTAATAAGCCCTCCAGGTGATTCTGATGCAACTCCAGGGTCTGAACTACTTTTCTAAGTTACTTGTTCATCTACTAGGGCAAAGAACAGATGTCAAATTTTTAGGGAAAATTAAATAAAAAATTTTAATTTGAGGAAATTATACCTATCAACCCAATTTCTCCCAAGAATTCAGAAAGTTCACCAATAAATCATTTTAGTAGTACACTCTAACTCAGTTCATGGAGAACAGACTGAGATCCACTCTAACTTACACATAATTTCAATTAAATGTAGGTTAATGACCAAAAAACAGGAGCAAATGCACAATCCGGGGTGTCTCAAGTATATTGCAGTCAATTGATACTATTTTATTTGAACTGAAGGACCCAAAGTACTCTGTCAATCAGAAGACATGGCTGAATTCCACTGGATGAACACGCTGCAGGGATGTCTGGGTGGGCCCCATACTCAAGCAGAGGCGCCAACACTCTCCACTCGTCTGGGCAACAACAGCTATCGTTACAGCAAAAGACTTCAGCTCACGATGAATATTCTGTGAAAGCAGTTTTAGTAAAGCTAGCAGATTGGGAGCTATGTATAAAATTTTAGCTCAAAATAAACATATTCTCTACTAATCATCAGGTCATCGTCTGCTCTGCCCTCATGAGTACAGGATCTGCTCTTGTTGGCATGATCGTTCCCCCAGGACGATGAGCTGGAAGAACACTTTCATATTAAAGGTGGAGATGGAATGTGAAAAGCTAACACAGGTAGGTATTTTCATAGGAGAAACAGGAGCTCAAGACACGGGGTGGTTCCCCCTCCCAACAGAGGAAGGGTGCAGTCTCTCTGGCCTGGAACCCAGCTGGCTCACATGGAAATACTACCATGGTCTTGACTTGGTTGACAGTATCTGAGCTGTATTTAGAAGTTAAAATCACCTCAAATTTATCTCAAAATTGGCAGAAAAAAATTTTTAAGAAAGGAGTACTGGCTATTCCTTAAATGGCCTAACAAGTTACAAATCACTCTGTTGATTTCCCAATTAAAAAATCATGAAAATTATTACATCTACTACACTCCAGTCACTGAAGACGCAGCAAACAAGGCTTCTGCCCTCATCTGTGCTTAAATTCTACTGAAGAAAGCTCTGGAAAATGACAAATTAGCAAATAAACGCCAACATCTTGGAGAAAATAAAACCATTTCTAACTGGCAGGGGGTGTTTTAGGTGGAACCCAGGTGGGGCAGGGAAAAGCACCGGGGAGCACTGAAGAGCGAGCACAGGCAAAGGGCAGGTACAAAGCTGGAGGAGGAAGGCCCAGCAGAGCCCCGTGCAGCTGGAGCAAAGGAGGCGGTCAGAGGGCAGGAGGCAGGCCAGGGAGGTTCCCAGAAAAAACAGTGTTGACAGGGGGGCCTCCAAACCCTGGCTGAGACCTAGGCATTAACTCTCAGTGAGAAAACAGCAGGGATGGGAGCTGAGTGGTAAAGGCCTCTGCTGGCTGCTCTTATGAAGAAGAGCAGCACTAATTAAGCAACTAATAATCTGGGAGGACGAGAGAAAAAGCAGTTAAGAGACCACAGCAATAAATGAGAGGAGAGATGGATACTGGTGGCCCGCAGTAGCAGAGTGGGGGAGAAGGGGTTGAGTTCAGGGGTCCTTTCAGAAGGTTTTGCTGACAAACAGGATTTGCTAACACTGTGTGGAAGAAAGAGGTCTCAGATATGCTTGCAAATGGAAGAAGGGACTCAGAAGTTATGGAGGTGACTGGGGTGCTGTTTTTCCCCACCCCTCTGCCCTGGGAACATGTTCCTGTGAGTCGGGGGTCTGTGGGAGGTGAGCCTAGGGGCTGAGGGGCCGGGGCACTGCTGACCTTCGTGGACGGCGTGAAATAGGTGCTGCCTGTGTTCACTGCATGTAAGCCATCACCTGCAGAGACTTAAACACCCTGCTGGAACCTCCCCCAGCCACGCCCCAACCCGCGCTTTTAAAGTCTCTTCAGGTGATTCCTAGAGAAGGAAATGGCAACCCACTCCAGTATTCTTGCCCGGAAATCCCATGGATGGAGGAGCCTGGTGGGCTACAGTCCACGGGGTTGCAAAGAGTCAGACACGACTGAGCGACTTCACTTCAAGACCACAGGAAGGTCAGGTTTTGGTAGGGGCTGGGGGGGAAGGAGTTTGGTTTGGTTGTGTTTGAGGTATCTGTTAAAAAGAGTCCAAGCAGAGAGGTCTAGGCAGCCGGACACAAGGCCCTGGAGGTCAGGTTCAGGCTGGATGTACACACTTGGGAACTGGGGACTAGTGAGAGGTTAAACCACAGGACCAAGTGAAATCTCCTAGGGAGGAAGTATAGAGGAAAGAAGTCAAGGGCCAAGGGGGCCCAGGTATTTAGAGCTCCAGATGATGGAGCAGCAGCTGAGGACACCAGGAGGAGCAAAGAGTAAGGAAGGAGGCGAAGCAAGAGTGAATCAGGGACCCGCGTTTCAGGAAGGAGGCCTGGCTGGGCACAGGCTGCGGGGCTCATCAGGCAGATCTCTGAGGGTCCGGGCCGCTGTGAGCCTCTTTTGGAAAGGACAAAGAACCTCTGAAATGGACGTGATGTCTTGAAACATGAGCTCATGGGGCAAGAACTAGATGGCAGAAAGGAATATAAAGAATCATGAGTAAAGAGAGTCCTAAGATCTTTTCATTTATTTAAAATAAGAGAAAGAAAGTCTAAATTTCAGGTACCAGAAAAGATATCTGTAACACTGAGAGGGTGGGAATAGGTCAATTTGAGACCAGCATGCTTTGAGAGTTTCTAAGGATCTTTGTTCTGTTGTTTTTAAGTGAACAGATTTACTAGTAATCAGGAAGGGACTAAAATCACCAGTATGCTGATGGAAAGAATTCCAAAGTGTCTGTACAAGGCTTTGCCCCGTTTTTACAGGTGTCACAAAAGGGACACAACCGGGCAGCTGTCAATGTGCTCTGGGACGGGACACCTTCCCTTACCCCTACCCGCCCCTGGGGTTTCTTCTTGTCGTTATTCAGGCTCCTCTGTCCATGGGATTTCCCAGCAAGAATAATGGAGTGGCTTGCTTTCCTCCTCCAGGGGATCTTCCCCAACCAGGGATTGAACTCGTATCTCCTGCATTGGCAGGTGGGTTCTTTACCACTGAGTCACCAGGGAAGCTCACAGGGGCGTTTACCTGACACTGGAGCAACAGGAAGGGGCTCACTGGACCAGTGCAGGTGGGGAAGGATGCCCGTGCTTCAGATTCTACTGTCAAATGTAAAGGGCTTCCCTTGTAGCTCAGCTGGTCGAGAATCCACCCGCAGTGCAGGAGCTGCTGCTGCTGCTAAGTCGCTTCAGTCGTGTCCGACTCTGTGCAACCCCAGAGATGGCAGCCCACCACGCTCCGCTGTCCCCGGGATTCTCCAGGCAAAAGTACTGGAGTGGGGTGCCATAGCCTTCTCCGCAGTGCAGGAGACCGGGGTTCAATCCCTGGGTCGGGAAGAGCCCCTGGAGAAGGGAAAGTATTCTGACCTGGAGAATTCAAATGTAAAGAAAAGGGCACACCACTCATGATGATACAAAACACACCAGAAAACTGCTAAAACAAGAGATGCATTTAAAGAGGAAAGCATATAAAGAATTATTTAGAGTTGTGTTTAAAGAGGAAAGTTTGATCACATTTTAATACCACTAAGGTAAAAAGCACGTGCACACACACCCCCCCATCATGAATTCCAAATCACCAACAGACAGCAATGGCTGTTTTGGGGGAACAGGATTAATATAAAAAAGACTTTTCCCAAAAACATTTACAGTGAACCTATTTCTTTGTAATTGGAAAAAAACAAACAGCCCACTCCGCCTAATACTTGAAATTCAAGTTTCCAAAGAAAGCACCGAGTTGCTTCATAGACAGTGTGTCCAGTGAGGGACCCTCAGCAAATGCCAACATGCTTCCAGACTCCCACTGTGACAGTGTCCTTTATGCACACTCACAAGGACCAAAACTGTTCGTGCCTTTGAACTCAGCTGCTCATCTCCAATTTGAAAACTCTAGTTTCAGTTCTTTTTCACTTAAAACTTTTGGACAGGAATTCTTCATTGAGTATCCTAAATACAAATCGGGATTTTTAAAAATCTGTTATAAAAATGAAAACATCAATTCTGAAAGACTACCAAAAATTTTGACACAATTCTGGTAACATCACCAATAACTCTCTAACCAGTTTCTAACTGAACTTGTCTGAAGGTAGTTTATCTTAGAGAAATTAGCTACTGACAAGGAAACAATTTCCCAAGTGGCTGAAATGAAAAAGTTGACACGTTTTTAAAAGCAGGCTCTAGCTTGCTAGAGGACTTTTGAAAATCTTTATTGAGAAAAAGCAGAACAAACATTTTTCAAGTGATTCAGTTACAATTTGCTAAGAAAACAATTCAATACACCAAACAGTTAACAGTCTTATTTTGGAGAAAGAGATTACAAACAATTCTTTGACTGTTATATGATATATTCTTCAAAAGGTTTGACTTTTCAAAATGAGCATACACTACTTTTGTAATAAAGAATAAGTATAAAAAGGAAAATAAAACAGATCTCACAAAAATCCTTCTGCATCATCCATGTGTATGTAAGTTAAAGCCAATTTCTAAAACTTTACTCACAGCAATTAAAGCCAGACTTCTAGGCAGATGGGGAGTGAAAAAGTTTTCAATGCTTGTGGACTCTGATGCTCACACTCACAACGCCAGACTTCCAGGAGCTTTATATTTCAGATAAGCACAAGAAGACAAACACAAATAAAAGGCATAGAAATGAAAGAAAGCACGGTCCAAAGATGAAACAGCAAACAGACACGCACCCCAAAAGAACAAAGAGCACACCCCGGCTCTGCCGTCAGTGCGCCCAGCAGACTGCCCGATACGTGCTTTCGCGTTTCTGCTTCACGGCGCTTATCACAACCATACTCACTTCTTCACGCGGTCCTTGATGACGCCTGCCTCCCCCACACGGCGCGCCCAAGGTGAGGCACACCTTCACATCACTGGAACCCGTCACAAGGCCCAGCATGGCACAGGCCCACGCGTACCGTACCCCCTTTCCAGTCGCAACCCTAACTGCTACATATAGCTCATCCGTTCTTTCAAGTCTGAAATGACAACAGGACTCTACAACATACGGACCGAAGAACTCCTGCCAGTCTTTGTCAACGGCCATTCCAAACTCACTCGCATCCAACATGTAGCTGAGGTTCCACAGAATCCTCCAGTAACGATTCACGCAATGAGACCAGCTGAAGCCTCGCAAAGCCACCAGAAGCATCTGGGATCACTACTACTCCACTGTTCAGACTTTAACGCAGTTGGTCAGGGTAACTGTGCATTGCCAATTTGTTAGAAAACTACCAGGAAAGCTGCCACACCTGTAACCTTAAAACTTGCTCCTGTAAACACTGCCAGAAAAAAAATCTCAAGAATTCAGATGACCTGTCAGAGTTCAACCAGTGGTAGTGCTAGAAATCTCAGGGATGATTATTCTCTTAAATTCAGCAGCAAGCCCTCACTCACCTAGGGCAGGGCGCTGCTCCAAATCTGGAGTTGTCACGCAGATTCCGTGCTCACCGGGCATCTAACACCAAACTTCAGAGCAAAGAACGGGTCTTTACACTTGTAAAAGAGCTATTAAAAAAGTATCATTTCTGCTTTTCTCTTCCAGCTTTTGTACAAACTCATATGCATCTTGCTTCAGTCAACTCAACAGCTTTCTCAAGCAGTCTCAGGAGGCGAAACCCCACTCAGACCAGCAAGAGGATGGTGCCTGACGACAGCAGTTCCCCACCAATGCACAATAATACTCCAGCCACCCGGTCAGGATAAAAGGATAGCTAGAGATGGCGTCACTAATCCTACTAGTGGAGTCAAAGTCGCTCAGTCGTGTTCGACTCTTTGTGACCCCATGGACTGTAGCCCACCAGGCTCCTCTGTCCATGGGACTCTCTGGGCAAAAACACTGGAGTGGGTAGCCGTTCCCTTCTCCAGGGGATCTTCCCAACCCAGGAATGGAACCAGGTTACTGGCTGCAATAACTTCTCGAAAGGAGGCTGGAAAATGGTTGCCAAAGATAGCTATCATGTCTTAATCTGGAACCTGTGAATGTTAGTTTACAAGCAAAGAGGTCTTTGGAGATATGATTAAATCAGATTTTTGAGATGAAAGAGATTATCCTGGTGGGCCGTAAATGTCATCACAAGTGATCTTAAAAGGGAAGGGCAGAGGGAGATTAGACACCACACACACTTTGAGAAGATGACGAAAAGACTGGAGAGAGGCAGCCACAAGCAAAGGAACGCACGGACACCAGACTCTGGGGGAGGCCAAGAACAAGGCTCTCTCAGAGCTTCTGGAGGGAGCCCCGCCCAGCCCCTAACTCCGGTCCACTGGAGCTGTGAGAGAAGATGAGTCTGCTGTTACAAGCCACCACCTCTGTGGTATTTTTCAGCACACCCAGGAAAGCAATATGGAGACCATGAAAAGGTAAACCGAAGTGTACATACATTCCAGCTAGACTCCAGAAAGGCATGAAATTCCAACACATTAGAGGAGATGTTAAGCACCTTTAAACAGTTGTTAAAATACATTTTTAAGAATCATTTCCCCCTTCAACTGCAGGTATCAACATAGCTACAGAGAGAGCTGTATGGATTGTGAAGATACAACTGGTGTCTCAACTAAACATCGAATTACTCATGCACTGTTAACCAAGACCTTCCTTAGAAGCATCATACTGAACATTACATATTTATGTATGTTTACAACAAGAGGTGAAAATTAAAACTGTTAAATTTTTCATTTAGCAGACCATTTTAAACAGCAAAAGAGCCACCACTGGTAGGTCTACAATCAGATGTTTACAACACTTACACTGATCTACAGCTGAGCATGTAAAACTCCTCATTACAGAAAATTCTGCTTCAAAGCACCTTATTTACGTACACCATAAGTATGCCAGTATGTATCACAACAAAGGATTCTATGTAAGAAAGATTTGTGCCTCCAACTGTCTCGGCAGCTATCTCTAAAATAAAGGTTTTAGCTGATGTGGTTGCCGAGGGAAGTTCTGCCCCAATCTCCTTCCCTATTTCTCCACATTTGCTCCACCTGCTCACCTAGGAGTGTCCATAAACAAAATCAAGGACGCTTCCTTTGTTACCCTCCTCTCTGGGACCCAAACTGCATTTTACTCTTCTATCAACAGATGACACCTAGTGGCAAGACCCTGTAAGCACAGTCCACAGTTCCCGAGAAGCTCTGAGGGAAGTAGAACAAAGAATCATCAATTCTTATGGGCAAAGACAAGGGTGAGAAAAATAAAAAACGTGAATCCTGGGCTGAATCCGAGTCTTGGCCCAAGACTGAGTCTGCCGGGTGGCAGACTGGGCAGAGGGCAGCGCACACCCCGGGGCGGGCTGTGGCTCGGGAGGGCGCAGAGCACCCGGGGCCCACCCTGGCTCCATTCATTACTCTCCAGCAATGTGACCATGGAGAAGTCACTCAACCTCGCTAATGTCTCATTAGTAAAAGGAAGAGAAGTCCAGCACAAGGATTAAATGAGCAGAAACTGCTAATACAATAAAGGTCTCCAAGTATCTCCTCTTTTCATGTAACTAAGGAAGAAACAGAGAAGACCAGGCATGCTGATATACATTCACAAAACTTTCAAGCATCAAATAAAAGTTCCCCGTTCCTCATCCTACCATAATCCCCACAAGAAAAAAAATAAAAATCACACCACCTCATCCATTAGAAAAAAGTACAAAGTTTCAAGAAAATAAAAAGGAGCAAGGTGCTCATTTATGATAGAGTTGAGATCAGCTCTGCTTTTCCTACTGCTCCTGAAGAGGAGGAGTGTGACTTCCGGCACCAATGTATTATTAAACATCACTGAATATACCTCACATGTTAACAGTCAGAGGAACTAGATATTTTGATACAACAGAATAAACATACTTTGTTGTATATCTGATAAAACATTATCTTTCTTACTATAACTCCATTTCTTAAAACAATAATAGTTCCTCCATCCACTTGCTGTTGTTTAGTCACTAAGTTGTGTCCAACTCTTTGTGACCCCATGGACTGTGGCCAGCCGGACTCTCTGTCCATGGGATTTCCTAGGCAAGAATGCTGGAGTGGGTTGCCATTTCCTTCTCCGGGGGATCTTCCCAACCCAGGGATCAAATCCTGTCTCCTGTGTTGGCAGGTGGATTCTTTACCACTGAGCCACCAGGGAAGACCTCCCTTTCACCTAGTGCTTCCTAAATTAACTTTATCATGTAACTGTCATGCCCCGTAAAGTAGGTACTTTATTCCCCACCCCACCCCCAGTTATACAGATGAAAGACTAGAGAATATGCTCAACTATACTCACAGAAGTATCCCACTAGTGGAAAGGCATGTGACTGGGGGCAGAGAGACCGCTTAAAAGAATTAAATGCAACGAAGAGTAGCAGTAGATGGGAAGAGAGGAAAGGTTTCATGTTTCAAATACAAGCTTGGCAAGACTTAGTGAGAAATCAGATACGGGCGCTGAGGGACAGAAGGGAACTCACGTCAGAGGTCTCTAGTTGGGACACAAGTTTTAGCTGGGGAGACTGCAAGATGGCCATTAACTGCATTAGGGACTGAAGAAGGAACACATTCGCAGGAAAGATGAGAAAGTCTGGACTTGCTAAATTTGAGGGAGGAGCAGTACCCAGCATTCTAAGATGCTGAAACTCAGGAGAGAAGCGGCTGTGAACAGAGTAATCAACGGTGCCGCACTCCTGTTTTCTGGTCTGAAGGGATCCCATGCACACAGGAGCCTGGCGGGCCACAGTCCACGGGGCCGCAGAGAGCTGGACGCGGCCGGGTGGCAGCGCGACAGGAGCCTGCAGCTCGGCGAGCAATTCAACGCTGTCTATGCCACAGACTTGCCACTTCTCGACAAAGTAATACGCTACCAACACATGACACCAGAAAGAAGACTTTCTGAGCTTTATCACGGCCACTGAAATGAAAGTGGAGTGAAAAGACAAGAAGCCAGAAGCACACACTGGCATCCTGAGAGGCAGACAGGCTTTGCACAGGAGCACCCAACTCACAGTGTTTGGGGGTGCGGGCTGCTCAGTGCGCACCGGTGCCCAGCACACAGCTGAGCGAGCGTCCGCTCAGACACGAGCGGGGAGCCGAGCGCCACAGGGGCCACCTGGCTGCTCGCACTATGATCCAACAACTGTGCCAATAACTTCATATATATCGTATCATTTATCCCTACCACAGTACCTTCAATATACAATAGGTCTTTAATATTCACAAACATAAAATAGTAAATTCTACAACACAATTTGTAACATAAAACATTAAAAATATACAATAACTTATATGACTATTATCACCCTCATTTCACAAATAAGAGGAAGCCTTAAGAGAATGAGAAAAAAAACAAAAAGCCACCTTAAAAGACTACATATACACTCTTGACCATACAAGAAAGCAATGTAAGCCTGACTCAAACAAAATTTTAAACGTATTCTGCCTCATAGGCGATGAGGAAGACCCTAAAACAAAACAGACATGGCTCCTGGTTTCACAGAGCTCAGCGTGCAGTATGAGATGAGAGACAAGCAGGTATGAGACGGTAAGTTCCGGTAAGAGCGATAAAGGAGACAAGCAGGATACAGGAGAGACTAACGTGGGGCAAACCTCCAACTGGAGGATCACGAAGGAGACACCAAACAGCGCGAATACAGAGGCCCAATCACCTCTCTGGATCAAAGACACTCCGGTGTCTATTTACACCCAGAAACAAATGTTTTCTGAGGCAACTGGCTTGGTCTAAATCCTCCTCTGAATGAGGTGTCTTTCTGTCTCTTTTTTGAGGGGAAGGGAGAAGCGGGTTTGTATCTGGCCTCTCTAGCTCCAGCGTCTACTGGCTGAAGGATCAGCCCCCTTTACTCTTCAGCAGGTGGGTGGGGGGAGGGGGTTCCATCTTCCTAACAGTAAGTTGGTTTTCTTGCCAAATATACATATCCCTTCACAACATGCAACATAAGGGCTTTTCCTGAAAATACTCTTCAGAGGTTAAACTGTATCAGCTATTCCAACCTTGTTAAAAAATGAGACAGACAAAATGACTCATTCTGCAGACCAAGAATCAACTCAATCCAGTATTCACCAAGAAACTACCCGGAGCCACTAGGCACTGTTCGTGGTGCTGGAATACTGCTTGCATCCAGGAAACACTAGAGGGCGCACGAGAGTTTCAGCTTTCGGGAAACTGCACAAGGCAACTATGGAGTGGGGGACCTTTGCAAAACCAAAGGGAAGCCTGAGAAAGCCAGGTATCTGATGAGCAGGCAGAAGAGAGCAGAACAGAAGCAGAATGACCTTCACCTGAAGGGCTCTTCTGCCTTAGACCTGAGAGGCAATCCTAGTGTCACAGAGATCTACAGACCTGGTGCTCCTATAAAGACGCCCAAGTCAGCTGTTTGTTTCAATGTGGGGAACCTAACAAGGGTTCCCCAGATTGGCAACACTATGAGCTAGGTGAGGCAGGTATTATCACTACAAATGAGATGGCTGAAGCTCAGAATGAAGTTGCCTTCCTCAAGTCAAGGTGCCTTAAACAGTAAGCCTGGGTCTAGAACTCGAGCGTCCTGGCTTAAGTCTGGGAGGACTACTTCCAGACTGGAGTCACATGTGCATCACCCACAAAGAGGCTTATCACTTGCTCTTTTCTCTGTGTGCTCTCATAATACAGAAAATAGGACATCCTGCAGAAATGCAATTGACAAATAGGAGCCACAGAGAGGTGGGAGCCATACAGACCTTAAGAATCAAACTTCTGGGATCCCCGTCTCCAAATTCTAAAACCCGACTGACTGTAAGCTGTGCGTGCCCTCGTTGAGCCATGTCCGACTCTTTGCAACCCCATGGACTGTAGCTCACCAGGCTCCTCGTGGGATTTTCCTGGCAAGAATACTGGAATGGATTGCCACTTCCTTGTCTAGGGGATCTTCCTGACCCAGGAATTGAACCTGCATCTCCTGCATTGCAGGAGGATTCTTTACCACTGGGCCACCAGGGAAGCCTGATCGTAAGCTGTACCATCAACTTAATAATATTTCAAAATAAGGAGGAAAGACTATGTAAACCAATTGGAGAGATGGCAAAGTGACTAAGTTAGCTCTTAGAAGTGAGAAAATGGGTGGTGATTAAGTGTAACAGAGTATACTTTAGAATTGCAAGTGGTGTCAGAGATTAATGTTAAGCTATTTCACAGATGAAGAAACTAAGGCTTGGCTCCATCAATGCTTTAAACAAACAAGGAGGAGCAGACTGGAACGCAGGTATCGATTCTTACTCCAGTGGCCCTTCATCCAGCCCCGGGACTGTCTGTCTAGCTATACTACGAAATTATGCACATCCTCAGAGAAGGCCATGCAGTGCTTGCGTCTGCGTCCGTCTCACGCAGACGCTGCCAGCCCCCAATGTGGCTGCACAGGAGACAGAGGCAGAGAGTGACCAAAGTCCTCCAGCGGCCCCAGGAGCCCTTCAACCCAATGGGAGGAAAATCATGAAGCAAAACATAATTCAGAGCATCAATGACTATGGAAATCAGTGACTTTGTTTCCATTCTGTGAGAATATTTTAGAATTAACGCAAACAGTTCTGCTTCCATCACCAACTATATAAAGACAATATATCCACTGCCTCTGAGCAACATGGGGATCAAAACAGAAGTGTTTTTATTTTTAAACGAGACATTAATGTGGGTTTAGAAAAACAAAGTAATGAGTCTTTCCTGTACAGATGGATTCTCTCTATTCCACACTTTTAAAATAGTAAAGTCCTGTAAAGCAAGTTAAATAAGATGTGCGTGACTAAAATTTGAGGACGTGTCTGTTGAATAAAACAAGATACATTTGTAAGTGAAAAGTTACTCAGACTTTCTGTAATCTGATTTGGACAAAGACAAACTCCAGTCACATTAGTAGAAAAATACAGAGTTAAGATATTGGTTAAATATGACCATTTCCTCTCAACCAACACTTCTAATCTGCTGCTGCTAAGTCACTTCAGGTGTGTCTGACTCTGTGCGACCCCAGAGACGGCAGCCCACCAGGCTCCCCCCCCCGCCCCGGGATTCTCCAGGCAAGAACACTGGAGTGGGTTGCCATTTCCTTCTCCAATGCATGAAAGTGAAAAGTGAAAGTGAAGTCGCTCAGTCGTGTCCTACCCTTAGCGACCCCATGGACTGCAGCCTACTAGGCTCCTCCATCCATGGGATTTTCCAGGCAAGAGTACTGGAGTGGGGTGCCATTGCCTTCTCCGTCTAATCTTCTAGGAAACACCAAATTACGGGGAAAGGGCTTATAGTAAGAACTCAAATAAAACCAGATTTGTAAAGGGTGTTGTTTTGGAGGGGGG
This sequence comes from Ovis canadensis, assembly GCF_042477335.2. Classification (NCBI taxonomy): domain Eukaryota; kingdom Metazoa; phylum Chordata; class Mammalia; order Artiodactyla; family Bovidae; genus Ovis; species Ovis canadensis. The sequence goes on from NC_091265.1 coordinate 61,935,826, forward strand.
TTGGGGGGAATGGAATGTAGAGTTGACAGAATTTAAAGAAAGTTGTGAAACTTGCCTAAGCCCAGTGGAACTCCTGACTTGTTCACTAGGACCCTTTCTTGTACAGCTTGTTCCACGGAGCTCGGTCATGAAACCACAAGGTTCAATTCACATTGCATACTTAAGCGCTTCAGAGTATGTTTTTTAAGATTTCAAAGTTGACAGTCTATCCAAAAAAAAGTTACTTTTCAAATCACTGTGTTTAATGGTTAGAACTCCTGATACTTGCAATTTAAAGTGCACTGGCTAGCTTTACACAGTAGTGAATTTAAGTGTGTGCTTTTTATTGCAATTAAAACCATATCCTACACTAAGACGCATCAGCAAATACATTTTCCCTCCAAATAAAAAGTAACTAAAAATCAGGCCGAAAAACCGAGTTACATCTTTACACATAAAATTTCTACTGCACAGAGCTCCACCTGAGACACAGCTATCCACGCTCTCTTCATTCCCTCAGTGTGTCTGTGGAACTAAGATACACACTGGAACAAAGACACGCAGTCCCTACCTTTAACAATGGGGAAAACGTAGCAATTAGAGTGTTCCAGGGCTGACAGAGACCTGTAGCTCCTGCCCACCAAAGAAGGGTTTTATGAGAGGAGAGAAAGTAAAGCTTATACATGGCAGGCAGCACAGGATAACGGAATCGACAGCATTTGTCTGAAAGGATTTGCTTTCCTAAGCCGTGTGAAGGGCATTCCTGTGGACAGGGAGCTGCTACCATGCTATACACACAAATGGCTTTGCAACACAATCAGGCCACACGCTCATGTCCTACAAGGCCACAAACTGACCCTCTAACAGAAACCAGACTCAATCCCAGATACACAGGACCCAAGGGAAAACATGTAAACCAACATGCCCCACCCACAAAGCTCAGAGCTCAAAGACACAAACAACCTGCAGCCACTTCCTTCACATGCATATCCCGCTAGACCCCCACAATGCCCACTGCTATTTGCTTCCGGTGTGGAGAGCTCAAAACATAAGCACTTCAGCGTGCACAAGAAGACGAATGAAAACACAGGCAAGACAGCACTTGGAAATGGCTTTGAGTTTAGTTTCAAAACTTATGGGTAAAAAATGAAGCGTAAATATCCCCATTACTCCTTTCGGTCTCAAACTAAGTGGTTTTGTTGACGACAACAACGTTGTAATAATAGTAGAATGCACGTATTTTGAAGAACTACATATAAATCACCAAGCTCTATTAATAAATTACTATTTTTCATCAAGTGTCTATTGAGCACCTGCTCTGAGCAGAGAAGATAACTCAATAAGCTACCAAAAAGATGGGATGGGCAGGTAAATAACCAAATTCAATGTAACAACTGCTCAGGGAATACACAGGAGGTGTGCCTTCTAACCTGAGGGCTGTCTCGGCACCTGTGTTAAGAGCTCTGTGTGGTGTGAAAGAGTTACCCAGAAGGTCACACTCTCATGAGGCCTTTCTGAGGAGTGTCATTCTGGGGTCTGGAGTGCAGGAGTGCTGGGCAAGACATGATCAAAAGACAGCAGAAGGGGAAACTGCTGGGGCTAAGCTCGGACGTTAGAAGACAATGCTGAGTGATTAGAAACTGGAAAAAGGGCCTGAGTTCCCACATGAGCTGGGATCAAAGCGTTTGTGGACTTTAATCTTGGAATCTAGAGAGCCCCACAGTGACAGGACCACACCTGTGGTGAAGGGGTAAACATTTGGCTACAAAGTAAACTTGTGTCTATACTAAGTAACTCTTCAATTTCCTGGTAGGTACAAATTATCTGTGATGATTTCAGGCAAAACTGATTCCCCCTTCCTTCTTCAAAATGCTTCAGTTCAGTTGCTCAGTTCTGTCTGACTCTTTGCCCATGAATCACAGCACTCCAAGCCTCCCTGTCCATCACCAACTACCGGAGTTCACAAAAACTCACGTCCATCGAGTCGGTGATGCCCTCCAGCCATCTCATCGTCCGTCGTCCCCTTCTCCTCCTGCCCTTAATCCCTCCCAGCATCAGGGTCTTTTCCAATGAGTCAACTCTTCGCATGAGGTGGCCAAAGTATTGGCGTTTCAGCTTTAACATCAGTCCTTCCAATGAACACCCAGGACTGATCTCCTTTAGGATGGACTGGACCTCCTTGCAGTCCAAGGGACTCTCAAGAGTCTTCTCCAATACCACAGTTCAAAAGCATCAATTCTTCGGCGCTCAGCTTTCTTCACAGTCCAACTCTCACATCCATACAACCATAGCGTTGACTTTAGACGGACCTTTGTTAGCAAAGTAATGTCTCTGCTTTTGAATATGCTATCTAGGTTGGTCATAACTTTCCTTCCAAGGAGTAAGCGTCTTTTAATTTCATGGCTGCAATCACCATTTGCAGTGATTTTGGAGCCCCAAAAATAAAGCCAATGCTTACACTTGGACAATTAATCACCAAAAGTTATAGGCGTGTTCTTACTATTAAAGACCAAAGGGGGAAGGAAAAAAAGCGCTTCAGCTGGCAACTGTTTCCATTAATGATCTTATTAAGCCATGCTCCACTGTACTTTGTATCGAAACGCTTTACGTCTGAAAAAGGTCCTGATGAAAAGTAGCACAATCACAACCAATCAATTCCTCTGTGTCCTACTCTAAATAAAGATCCTTCCCCGCCCCCCCCACCCGCCGCCAGAGAGAATTTCGTTTGGCAAGTTCTGAAAAACTTAATTTCAAAGAACACACGTTCGCCTCCTCGGTATTCTTTAAAAAGTTTCCCCTACTCAATGGGTCGGAAGCCAGAGCTCCAAAACTGGGTCAAACGAACCCAAACCGACAAAGAGTAACTTTCTCTGGGTCCCAAGTGCTTCTATACCGTCCCAGCAAGTCGGGTCCAGTTGTAACCTTCTTCGCGTTTCCCCCACTCGCACAGTCGGGGCTGACGCGGCTCATCATCTCCGGGGATGTAGGGGACCGTATCCTCGGGACCCGAGACGCCGACAGACCGAGGGGGACCGGGCCGAAGCGCACGGGGCGGGGGGAGCCCGGGGCCAGGGAAGCCAGCCCGGGCCAAGGTGCCGGGGCCGCCGTCAGGAGAAGGCACGGAGCGGGGCGGAGGACGGGCCCGGGAGGAGACCAGGAGTGAGGCTCCAGCCCAAACAAAAACAACCCGAAGTTGAGCGCGGCGGAGACAGCAGATTGGGCGAGACCGTTCACGGCTGCCCATTGGAGAAGAGGGAAAACAGAGTCCCCCAATCGCGAGCGGCGGAGCTGCTCCCCTCGTGCGGCCGCGGGCCGGCCCGGCGCTGCCCGGCGGCCGCTACCGCTCCCTTCCGGCCGCGGCGCCCACTGCAGGGCCCGCGCCCCCCGCTCGCCGCCGCGCCCCTCCCCCCGCCGGCCCCACCGCCCCCGCGGCCCCGGCTCCGGCCCCCCCAGCCCCGGCCCGGCCCGGCGCCCCCCGCGCTCCTGCCGGCCCGCCCCCAGCCCGCCGCCCGCGTCCGGCGCCCCGCCGCCCCCCGCACGCCCGCGCCGGCGTCCGCCCCCCTGCTCACCGCCGGGCGCTACCCGTTCCTCCTCGGGGCGCGTCGAGGCCCCGCCGCCCCGCCGCTGCGCCGCTGGGGGGGGGCCCCGCTCTGCCCAGCGACACTTCCTCGTCCCCCCAGAAAATTAATCACCAAAAATAATTCCACAGAAAAATGGGAAGAGTAAAATCCAAGATGGCGGCCCCCGCCGCAGCACCGCCCGCTCCATCCGCTGTCGGGAAATGAGTCCCAGCCGCGGCCGGAGCCCCCCGCCCCCACCGCGCCGCGCGCGCCGCGCCCCCCGCGCCCCCGCGCCGCGGGCCTCACCTCGCCTCGCGCGCGGCCTCAGGGAATCCCGGAGGCAGCCGCTGGCCTGGCGACTCCGCGCCCCGGGTCCTGGCGCCGCGCGTGCCGTCTCCGGTGCCCGGGCGCCCTCACCTCATAGCCCCGGAGCCTCACCGTCCGCGCCGCAGACGCGTCGCCGCCCCCGGTGAGCCGCTCGGACGCCGCCCGGGAACGGTGGAAGGACACGAAAAGGAGTACCCTCGGCCGAGCGGAGGGACACCACTTCAGCTCGTGCCTCTTCGGCCGCCTCTGTTGCTTTTACGGGACTGGGGGTTGGGTGGGGGTGGGGGAGGCGGAGAAACCCGAGAAAGAAATGAGTTCCCCCGCCGGCTGCTTCCCGCGGCGGAGGAACAAAAAAGCGAATTTTGAGAGGACGAGGCCCGTCGTCGCTTCGCTTCGCTCGCAGCGGAGGGATTCGTATTGAGCGGTCGAAAAGGATCCCTCCGCCTCTCGCTGCCCTTTAAATCGCGGCTGGAGGCGACGTCGCCGCGCGCCCCTCGGGCGCTACCTGGGCCTTAGGCCTCTCCGTGCGCTCGGGGTCTCGCGAGGCTGCCTTCCAACCCTCAGTCCCTGGCGTAGCGGCACCCACCGGGGACCGCTTCTGAGTCAGGATGGGGGTCAGCCGTGGGGGACGGGCAGGCTTCTCGCCCGCTGCGCCTCCCGGGTGCGCCGAGACGAGGTGGCCCCCGTGGAGGCGAGCCTCTTTGTTGTGGGAGTGGGTGTCCTTGGGAGCAGATAACACCCTTCAAGACCGTGTGGGCAGCCCGAGTTCCACCGCCTCGTGTGGGAGGAAGCGGGACGTGAGCCTGCATCAACCCGGCCACTAGCTTCCTAGCGTCAGCCGGCCATTTCTTGAGCACCTACTGTGCGTCGGGTTTTCGGAGAAACGGGTTTTTCCGATTCACTCCCTCGTTGGGCAGTGCCGGTACCCAAGGATGCGGGCCCCCTCCTGGGTCTCAGGCTGGTCGGGAAGTTGTTGAGAGGCTCCCACGGGCCGGGCGCGCTGCCTCGCCCTCTGGATCCTGCCTGCGAGGTTGATGACAATGGCTGCAAAATAGCAATCCTGAGAGGAGCATCTTTTCCTGGACACCAGGCACCATTCTCAAGCTTTGGTGCCCTGTCTGGTTTACAACGACTCCCAGGAGGTGGGGACCGTTTTTTCCCACTTTATACGTAGGGAGACTGAGGCATCGAGAGGTGAGGCGACCTCCACAGTCAGTCAGGGCTTGAAGCAGAGTCTTTATCCTGATAAAAAGCGCAGAGGCCAAGAAGTTGAGGTTGCCACAAGCGGGCAGATGGCACGGTATTAGTGCCTAAACGTCTCCGCCACCCGGAAGAGTGGATATGGGTATGGAAGGAAAAGGGAGTGGTTGAGAAAGGTGAGCCCGAGAAGTGCAGAAGCCCTGGGGCCGGAGTGGGGGAGGAGGTGGTAAAGAGCCCAGCTCGGTCCTGCAGAGAGGAGGCAGGCTGAGCAGGCGGGTCCTTTTATTCCAGGAAGAGCCCCGGGCCTTCCTTGGTTTTCTGCCATTCCCAGGGCCTGGCACAGAGTAGGCATGCCAGAAAAGCTGCTTCCGTGGACAGTGTCGATGACCACAAAGTCTGTGGTCCACCAAACAACCAGCACCAACACGACTGCTTACTTGATTTTCTCTCCCTCTTGACCTTGAGTGGCAGACATAGCGTTTATTATCCCCTTTCACAGATGCGAAATTGAGGCACAGTGATTGGCTGAGGACAGGAGTCTAACAGAGGTGGAGGCGTGACTAGATCTTAAACACCAGCGCTCCTCCCACTGCGTTCACCTTGCCTCCCGGGGAAGCCCATTGGGCGGGGATGGGGCTGTGCGGGGTCTCACCACCCCTCCGGTGAAACCGATCGGCTCGGGACCCTGCACGCTCTGCTCTTTCACTCTGAAAGCCTTCGGGCGTCTCTGACATCAGAAGCTGCCTTGCCACGTTCCTCGCTGCTAGCACAGCTAATGAATGATTGCTTCAGTTTCATTAGCTTCTGATTTATGGCTAAACTTTCCAATTATTTTCATAGTTCCTGGCTCCAAATCCTCAAATCGCACCCCACCGAGACTGCCGTTGCCACCTTGTCTCCTCCCTGGGTGCCCAGGGAGGAAGAAGCCCAGGGGGCACCACAGTCCTGTGTGGGTAGGGTCCCCCTGGGTCTCGGTGCCCAGGCCCCAAGTCCAGCCATGCCCGGGCAGCCCTTCACAGCCCCGAACATCCCTGTCTTCCCCACTCGAAGCTTTCCAGAGTCATCCCGACGGCGCCTCCTGTGGCTGACACCCAAATCCGGACCCTGACAAGTACCCAGACTCCCAAGACTCTGGCTCCATTCGCTTCTGGCCCAGCGCCAGGCCAAGTTTTCCGGGTGGTGACTTGCAGGGAGCAGGGGAGGCAGATGGGTCACCCCAGACACAAGTCCCTCCGGCTCCCCACTTCTGAGCCTGTCTCCACCCCCCACCCCCTCCCTGTCCCCCCTGTGCTGCTGGCTGCTTTTCCAGCCTGTGCTGAGAGGCCCTCAGGGTGGGCTGGAGCTCTCTGAGCTGTCCAGAGGCCACAGCCCAGAGTAGCTTTGCTTGGGGGAGACTGGAAATTCGACTTCCCCACAGTGAGCGTGGCCAGCTGGAGGCTGCCTCCTGCCAGCTGGCAGAGGAGGGGGGTGGGGGACAGGAAGTAGTGTGGCCAGGCACCTGCCCAGCCCCCCACGTGACAGGAGCCACCGGCATTTACACCGTGAAGCCTCTGGATGCCCCGAGTGGAGGCGCTAAGCCACAGAGGCGGTGGGGCCCCACCAGTCCTGGACAGACTGAAAGATATTAACAACTCTAAAGAAAGACTGAGTTGGCGGAAGGAGCCTGGGCCAGCCCCGGAAGCCCAGGAGTGCCAGCCCAGCCCGCAGCTGACCTGGGCGCCGCACCCCTGCCACGGGATCTGTTCCAATCCCCCCAGAAGGGCCCAGGGGGCACTGCAGAGACCCAGCTGGATCCCACCAAACCTGCATCCCTCTCCCACATCCCTTCTTCAAATACCAGATTCACGCAGCTACTGGCTGGCAAAGATTTGCTTGCTGGGATCCTGTGCCCACAGGGAGGGCCCACAGGTCCTGCTGAGCCCAGAATACCGGTCTGGGTGGCAGGTGGCTTCTCGATGTAAAGCGACACCTTGGCTTTCAGACTCTGCTCTCCTGTCTCCCCTTTACCCCTGCTGACCCCACCCCTGCCCGGAAGGCAGGGCTGCTTTGATGGGAGCAGGTGGCAGAGTGGGTGGCGGGAAGAGGGCGGAGGACATACCCAGGGTGATTCCAATGATCCGTCTGGGCGGCTGCGGGCTCCTCAGCCACCTGCCTGCGCATCGCAATGCCTCGTGCATCGTGCTTGCCCCTCCACTACCCAGTCCTGCTTTGGTAGAGGAGAGAAGGTCAAGTGACCCACCCAAGGCCAAGTCAACAGCAGCAAGACTCCAGGGCAGCTGTGATTAGGGCCTTGGCATGTCTGACCTGGGTCTGAATCTCAGTTCCACAACCTAGCAGCCAAGCGATTTGGGCCCAATGAGGCAGCGTGTCTACATGCCTGTTCTCTCGCCTGTGCAAAGGTGCCAGTCCTGATCCTGCCCAAGGAGTCCCCTCTGTAGCTTCAAAACCGCTGATGTACCAAAGATGCCCACCTTCCTGTCCCCACCTACACGTTTCTAAACTTCTGACGCCACCACTTAGATGTTTCACAGGCATTTCGCATAAAGTGAGGTTAAAACTGAAAACACATGCACGCCAAATTCCACTTCCCAGAGAGAGACCGTTCCCATTTTCTCAGGCCCAGTACCCAGCTTTTATTTTCTCTTAATGGCCTTTGTGTTTGGTTTGGTTGGTTTTCTCCTTAGCACATACCACCATCTAGCATCCTGTGTGTGTCCATTAGTCGCTCTGTCGTGTCTGGCTCTTTATGACCCCATGGATTGTAGCCTGTCTATGGAATTTCCCAGGCAAGAATACTGGAGTGGGTTGCCATTTCCTCCTCCAAAGGGCTCTTCCTGACTTAGGGACCGATCCCAAGTTTCCTGCATTGCAGGCAGGTTCCTTACCATCTGAGCCACCAGGGGAACCTCCCTGGCGTCCTGTGTCTTTCACTTATTCATTGCATCTAATGACCGCCTCTTTCTTCCAGGCTGTGAGTTATTTAAGGATGGGGGGCTTTGTCTGCCTTTTTCACTGCTCTGTCCTCAACATCTAGAACAGCGCCTGGGGCCCTGGTGTGGAGGCTTAATTCACAAAAGGCGATGCTAACCTTCCGGTGTTGCTGCAGGGATAAAAGGAGTTGTAGGTGAGTTTCTAACCACTCTCCTGTTTCTGAGGCTCAAGCTCCAGTCAAGGAGGTTTCTCCATCACCCACCCCTACACGCGCATAGACTTCCCTGCCTTTCAAGCTCAGGAGTGCCCTGGGCTTCGTGCCTGCCTAAGACAACCCACAGGGTCCCAGAAACAGCCCCATGCCGAGGGCTGGTATTCTTTCCAGTTCCCACCAGCACCAGAAAGGAACCCAGACATAAAATAGCCACCCCTGTCCTCTCAGACACACCTGGGATAAACACAGAGAGGATCAGTGGCTGCTGAAAAACTGGTTTCCTCAAGGGCAGGGAAAGCATCCTCTTATTATTAGTCAATACTTTCAAACTTACAGGAAGGTTTCAAGCATAGCACAAAAACTTCACTTTCCTAAACTGTAAGTTGCTGCCGTGATGCTCCAAGACTTCTGAGCAGAGTTGGGTGTGTTTTCCAGCTAGAGGGCCCCACAGAACCAGGTGATAACTATTGAGACATTTACACGGATGGGTGGGTGCTGTTTCATCGCTACACCGGACTCAAGTTTTCCCAATGACCCTGGTAATGTCCTTTATAGCAAGGGAGCTTGCCCAGAGCCCCCAGTTACCTTGGTTGTGGTGCTTCAGCTTCCTCCACATGGAGCAGCTCCTCACCCTTCCCTTTAATTGTGTGGTTTGGGCAGTCATGAAGGTTAGATTATTGTGTAGTCTGTCCCTCGCTTTAGCTTTTTTTCTGACAGCTCTCTGTGATTAGATTAAGGTCAGGTACCTTGGGTGGGAATGTCTGAGTGAGGCTGTTTCTGTCACTGCATCCTCTCAGGTGGCAAAGCGTTTCAATTTGACCCGCAACTGATGATGCTCACTTGGGTCCCTTGATTAAGGGGTGTGTGCCAGGCTTCTCCATGGGAAAGTCACTTGTGGAGAGCCTGAAGATTCTTTGTAATAAGTACTCTGTGGAGATGAACTTTGGGAGGATATAAACATCTGATTCTCATCAAACTTTCAATGTATTAATATATATTGTATCAGTATGGATTGACGGGCTCCTGTTCAGTTCAGTTCAGTCACTCAGTCGTGTCTGACTCTTTGCGACCCCATGGACTGCAGCATACTCGGCCTCCCTGTCCATCACCAACTCCCAGAGTTTATCCAAATTCATGTCCATCGAGTCGGTGATGCCATCCAACCATCTCATCCTCTGTCATCCCCTTCTCCTCCTGCCCTCAATCTTTCCCAGCATCAGGGTCTTTTCAAATGAGTCAGCTCTTCGCATCAGGTGGCCAAAGGATTGGAGCCTCAGCTTCAACATCCGTCCTTCCAATGAACACCCAGGACTGATCTCCTTTAGGATGGACTGGTTGGATCTCCTTGCAGTCCAAGGGACTCTCAAGAGTCTTCTCCAACACGTAGTTATAACCTCTCAAGAGTCTTCTCCAACATGTAATTATAATCTATGTTCCCGTTTCTTCCCCTGTCTCTCTTTTCTCTCCCTCCAAAGATATTTATGGCAGCTTTATTTATAAAAGCCCCGAACTGGAAACAATGCAAATGCTAACCAACAAAAGAATGGATAAAGTGTGGTCTAGCTATGTGATAAAATACTAATCAGAAATCATAATGAGTGAGCCACAACAAGGATGAATTTCAAAACCATTATGCTGAGATAAAAGAAGCTAGAAACCATAGAGCTACAAACCAATTTGTAAATTGCTTAGTTTCACACAAGTGATGTCCTAGGAGAGAAAGAAACTCATCTATGGGGATAGAAATCTGAAGCATCGTTTGCCTCCTGGCAGGTGGTATTGACTAGGTAGGGACACAGAGAACTTTCTGATATCATGGAAACATCCTATATCCAAGGCTGGCTACCTGGGTATGTACAGTTTAAGTGTGAGTTCTGTACAAATTACTGAAGGTCAGTTATACCCTCAAACAAGAGAGGAACAACCTGGGAAAAGAGTGAACTGAACTGGCCTACTGCTCCATGAAGCCCTCTCCAGTTCTTCCAAGACTTGTGGTTGAGCAAACTTTGCAAAACAGTTGTTCCTTGGCTCTTCCACAACCATTGCTTCTAGGAATGACCCAGGTTCAAAGTGCACAATCCAGGTTCCAGGTGCAGGTGAGGAACCTGAAGATTCCTGCTCTGCCATCTGCCTTGTTAGAGCTGGCTCTTGCTGGGTGATGCTTAAAGGGGTGGTGGTGGGGTGGGGGGTGCTGCTCTTTCTTCCACCACCAGGAGAGTTTCCAGGCTGCCGGCCCTCGGGCCGCCCCAGATGCCGTCAGACCTGCCCAGAACTGGGAGCCTCCAGCCAGTTTTAAGTGGACCCCGGTCTTCTCGGGCCAGGACATATGAGCTGCACTCGGAGTCAGTTCTCTGCTCCATCACCACATCGGAGAGTCCCTTCTCATATTCCATAGGTCCACTTTGGGCTGTTGGCTTGTCCCCTGGCGAATCCCTGAGGGTGGTGTTTCCTGACTCAAAGGTAGAGTTGATTTCCAGCCTGGGTGGTCAGGCCGACAAGATGACTGGGGCCCCGGCCCTGGCATTCGGTGTGGAGACCCTGGCTTCAGAGTTGGGGGCCCCAATGTGTCCAAGAAGGCCTTAGGATGGCGGAGGGAACACTCATCAAGGGGGAAATGAGGGGCTTCGACTGTCTCTCTGTGGGATCATTCCTGCTGTTTAATCAAAGACTAAAAACATGTATCTACCCCCACACCTCTGTGAACAACATAAAGCGTGGGCCACAAAGACTCAGAATCTTCATTTCCTTTGACCCTACTGTCCACAGACACACAGTCCGCACGCAGGACCCCAGGCCTTGCCCCTGCATGCCCAGGCCTAGGGGTGGGGGGGACCTTCAGGAGACTGGACATTCTGGCAACCTTGGGCTATGGTGGAGCCCAGTTTGGGACAGCGAGTTTCAGAGACTGCTGAGAATTTGCTGGAGAGATGAAAATTTCCAGGAGAAGGCCCAGTGGACCTATAGATGCTGCCAAGGGTGAAGGCAAAGGAGCCCCCAGATCGCAGAAGCAGGACAGGCATGGTCCCTCCCACACACAGGAGGCCACACCCCGGTGATCCAAGCCCCCTGCAGCCTGCATCCAGCCTCTGGAGGGAGACCTGGATATGGGGATCTCCTTCTAGCCTGACCCCAGCTCAAGCTCTTCACAGGGTCCGTCTCTTTACAAAGGGCTTTAAATCAAGCAGAGAAGAGTCATTCAACCTGGAAAGGACTCAGCCCAGAGGCAGGGGACCGTCTTCCCATTTGTGTAAGTTTCCTGTGGCTTAAAACAACAGGAAATTATTCTCTCCCAGTTTGGAGGTCAGAAGTCCCAAATCAAGGTGTGGGCAAGGCTGCGATCCCTTCGGGGGTTCCGGGAAGGATCCTTCCTGCCTCTGCCAACTCTGGGGGCTCCAGGCGTCCCTGGGCTCATGGCCTTGTCCCTTCAGCCTCTGCCCTCGTCCTCCCGTATCCTCTCCTCTGTGTCAAATCCCCCTGTCCTTTCTCTTAAGACATTTTTCGCTGGATTTAGACCCATCCAGGTAATCCATTGGAAAGGGGGCGACAGAGGATGAGATGGTTGGATGGCATCACTAACTCAATGGACATGAGTTTGAGCAAGCTCTGGAAGATAGCGAAGGACAGGGAAGCCTGGTGTGCTGCAATCCATGGGGTTTCAAGTAGTCGGACACAACTTAGCGATTGAACAACAATGAAGTCAGCCCAGGTGGGGACCAAGCTCTGATCCTTCCTGCTTGTTCCAGAGTCTGCCTGGCTTTGCTTAACCGGTTCTAACTTGAGCAGGGGAGATGTTGTCCTGCACCTGCCCTCCCTGCCCAGGACGTGGGGCTCCCAGCTCACCCGGGTCCTCGGTTCCTCCAGGCGTGAAGCAAGCCTAGCACCATTTTCTGATTTCTCCATTCCATTGCTGAGGGCAGTGGCCAAACTGGAGTTCCTCCCTTTGGCAAGTGGAATGGAGTCTCACACACAAGAGCAGCCCCAGCAGAGGGCTGATGGTGGCCGAAGCAGCGGCCCCTCCCCTGAATCCCACGATGGGTACCCAAAGCTATGAGGCTTCCCCTAGCATCTGATCCAACATTCCTTGAGCATCCCTTCTCCACACCAAAACTTGAGCCCTTGTCTACGGCTAGGTACCAGTGGGAGACAAATCACACGGAAGTCTGAACAGGGGAGGTTATATGGAGCTTTTATACAAATCGCAGATTTCTGATAACCCTGTGTCCAGCAAGCCTACTGGTGCCATTCTTCCAACAGCTTCTGCTCACTCTGTGTCCCTGCGTCACATTTTGGCATTTATGGCCGTACCGCAAAACTTTTGGTACATTTGTTAACAGTAATCTGTGATCAGTGGCCTTTGATATGACTATGGTCATCATTTCAGCATTGTTTAGCAATAAAGCATTTTTTAATCAAGGTATGTACAGTCGTTTAAGATAATGATATTTCATACTTAGAAGAGTATAGAATCGTGTAAACATAAATTTTATATGCACCAGGAAGCCAAAAACTCACGTGAGTTGCTTTGTTGTGGTACAGCAAGTCCCCTACACACGAGCCTTTAAGTTGCAAACTTTGAAAGACGTGTACAAAAAAAAAAGAAAGAAAGACGTGTACATACGTTCCGTCAGCGCCAGGTGTGACCGACACTGCAGCTCGCCCTCCGTCTCCTGTCGCTGACCAGCCTTCAGCTCTGCCATCTCCCACCTCCTCTCCCTCCCCCAGTCAGTCTCCTGGCCTCTTCACTCGATGCCAGCCTCTGTGTGCCAGCTGTTGTACCGTTCCACTGTGCTTTTCAAGGTGCTATACTGTAAGATTAGAAGTGTTTTTAGTGTTTGTTTTTTATATATGAATTATTTGTGTATTATAAACTTATTACAGCACGGTACTATATGGATTTCCCTGGCGGCTTAGACAGTAAAGAATCCATCTGCAATGCAGGAGACCTGGGTTGGATCCCTGGGTCGGGAAGATCCTCTGGAGGAGGGTATGGCAACACATTCCAGTAGTCTTGCCTGGAGAATATTATGGTTGGAGGAGCCTGGTGGGCTACAGTCCAGGGGGTCGCAAAGAGTCGGACACAACTGATATGACTCAGAACACATGCACACGTCCCAGGGATGACGCAGGCAAAGCCATGGGCACAGGGCGGTGACTGGGACATCGGCGGTTACCCCCGTCCTGTCTGGGCGCTGAGGCAGCTGACCTCAGCCTCTGACCCCTCCTGACCCCTGCCTCTCCATTCCACCTGGGAACAGAGCTTCTTCCAATGATAGAATATAACTTAAGGGCTTGTTCAATTAAAATAATAAAGCCATTCATCCGTGTTCATAGCAGTATCATTCACAACACCCAAAACGTGGAAGCAACCCAAGTGTCCACGGATGGATGAATCAATGGGGAAAACGTGGTCCCTCCATGAAGTGGCATATTCTCCAGCCTTGGCAAAGAAGGGAATTCTTTTTTTTAGAGCTAGTATTTTATTATAACTCTAAAGGACCGTAAGCCTTAAAAACTGTGGATCACTGCATTGTATACCTGCAACTTACATAATATGGGACATGAACTATACTTTGATAAAAATAATTAAAAAGATGACAAGCGGAACATCGTCCTTTCAGATACAGTGGAGATTATCAGACCTTCCCAGAAAACACTCCCCGGTACCCGACTCTTGTTCAACTGGGGTTAGGATACAGGCACAGTACGAGGTCTACATTGAGCTCATGTAACCTCATCAGCAACCAGTGACTGTGGTTGAAAAATGCTCCTTATAAGCCCAGGTTTTGATTTATTCAACTATGTACTGTATACCTTGTGTTGTTTAGCCGCCAAGTCCCGTCTGACTCTTCTGCGACCCCATGGACCCCTGCCAGTCTCCTCTGTCCGTGGTTTTCCCAGACAAGAATACTGGAGCTGGTTGCCACTTGCTTCTCCTACCAAAGGGAACATTGACACTGGAAACAATGTGGGTGAACCTTGAATTATGCTAAGTAAAATAAGCCAGTCACAAAAGGACAAATACTGCGTGATTCCACTTACAAGAGGTACCTGCTGCTGCTGCTGCTAAGTCACTTCAGTCATGTCCGACTCTGTGTGACCCCATAGACGGGAACCCACCAGGCTCTGCCATCCCTGGGATTCTCCAGGCAAGAACACTGGAGTGGGTTGCCATTTCCTTCTCCAGTGCATGAAAGTGAAAAGTGAAAGGGAAGTCGCTCAGTCCTTTCCGACTCTTCCCGACCCCATGGACCACAGCCCACCAGGCTCCTCTGTCCATGGGATTTTCCAGGCAGGAGTACTGGAGTCGGGTGCCATTGCCTTCTCCAACAAGAGGTACCTAGAGTAGTCAAAAGCGTAAGGACAGGAAGTACTAACAGGATGGTGGTTTACCAGGGATTGCGGGGGGTCGGGGGAGGGGGCGTGACTGTTTAGTGGGGACGGAGTTCCAGCTTGGGAGGATGAAGAGGTTCAGAGGTGGATGGTGGTGATGGTGGCCTAACAGCATGGATGCACTGCGTTCTGTTCCCTGTATTTCACTTTGGTTAAAGAAACACTGCCACCAGCAGGGAACTCCGCTCAATGCTGTGCGGCAGCCTGGATGGCAGGGGAGTTTGAGGGAGAAGGGATACATGTGTATGTGTGGCTGAGTCCCTTCGCTGTCCGCCTGAAACTGTCACAACATTGTTAATCGGTGATACTCTGATATAAAATATAAACTTTCAGTTCAGTTCAGTCACTCAGTCGTGTCTGATTCTCTGTGACCCCATGGACTGCAGCACGCCAAGCCTCCCTGTCCATCACCAACTCCTGGAGTTTACTCAAACTCATGTCCATCATGTCAGTGATGCCATCCAACAATCTCACCCTCTGTCTTCCCCTTCTCCTCCTGCCTTCAATCTTTTTCAGCATCAGAGTCTTTTCCAATGAGTTGGTTCTTCCCATCAGGTGGCCAAAGTATTAGAGTTTCAGCTTCAGCATCAGTCCTTCCAATGAATATTCAGGACTAATTTCCTTTAGGATGGACTGGTTGGATCTCCTTGCAGTCCAAGGGACTCTCAAGAGTCTTCTCCAACACCGCAGTTCAAAAGCATCGATTCTTCGGTCCTCAGCTTTCTTGATAGTCCAACTCTCACATCCATACGTGACTGCTGGTAAAACCATAGCTCTTACTAGATGGACCTTTGTTGATAAAGGAATGTCTCTGCTTTTTAATATGCTGTCTAGGCTGGTCATAGCTTTTTCCCAAGGAGCAATTAATTTAATTGTTTAAATGGAAACCAAAACCAGAGCCCTGTTTACTGAATTTCTGTTTTGTGCTGCATCCGGCTTTGTGCTATGCACTGGGCAAGGCTCTAGGAGTGACCACTGTGACCCTAGCTTACAGATGAGAAAACTGAAGGGCTCAGAGCGACCTCCCCGAGGTCACATAGTCTTAGCGGCAGAGCTGCGACCGCCAGTGCGCCCTGATCTGGAGCGTGGCGCCGTCCCTGCTCATGCTAGTCATTCCAAGTCCCGGCGCTGCAGTCAGTGTGGGGACTGTGAATTCTACCTCCTCTGGCAGAAGGACACTCTGACCACCAGATCCAGGGCCTCGCTTTTTGGCACGTTCTGCCCTCTGACCGTAGAAGACGGGGTGCTATATAGCTTTTGTGGGGCCTCTTGGCTCACACATGCCCCAAGGTCAGTCCTTGGCTGCAGGGCTGATGGTCCCCTCCTCCAGGGCTCTGCCTCAGTCCAGCCCCACCGATCGTTTCTGCTGTCCTGGGAGTTCCTTTGGCGTCCGTATCACTCAGCTTCTCAGGCCAGTGCCCCCTTCCACCTGGGCCCAGTTCCCCCAACATGTGAGTCTCAGCCTGAGGGCTTACAGTGGGCCCGAGACACCACCAGCCCACGCCCCTCAGCAGTGGGCACCTGGTGACCTTCTGGTTGGCAAAGGATCCCATCCTGAGGGGCCACTTTCTAGGACAGTGTCTGATACCAGCTGTCTCAGGCTTGGTCCCCCAGATACAGCCTCAGAGGAAAACACGTGAAAGCATGCAGCTTATTGGTGGTTGTTGTTCAGCTGCTGAGTCGTGTCAGACTCGCTGCAACCCCATGGACTGCAGCACACCAGGCTTCCCTGTCCTTCACCATCTCCTGAAGCTTGCTCAAATTCATGTCCATCGAGTCGGTGATGCCATCCAACCATCTCATCCTCTGTCGTCCCCTTCTCCTCCTGCCCTCAATCTCTCCCAGCATCAGGGTCTTTCCCAATGAGTTGGCTCTTCGCATCAGGTGGCTAACGTATTGGAGCTTCAGCTTCAGCATCAGTCCTTCCAGTGAGTATGCAGGGTTGACTTCTGTTTAAAGAGACCTAATTTAATATT
Source organism: Ovis canadensis (assembly GCF_042477335.2). NCBI lineage: Eukaryota > Metazoa > Chordata > Mammalia > Artiodactyla > Bovidae > Ovis > Ovis canadensis. The sequence goes on from NC_091265.1 coordinate 61,952,403, forward strand.
GCTAATTCATTGACACCAGCCCCACGGCCAGCAGCACGACAGTGCACGCGTGAAGGAAGCTCATATAACACGTGATTTCTCTGTGACGCACAGACAGTTCTTCAGCACTATGCCTGGTGGTCATTTTAAATAGCAAAGTCACCAAGAAAAAGCACAAAGATGACAGCATCAGGCACTAAATAGATGGTGAAAAGGACAGTTATTTACAGTATGAGAGCAGGAACAAGGAGGAGGGGCATCACCAAGTCTGACTTCAGTTCTAGCAACTCAATATTGTCACCTGTCTGCATGTGTGTGTGTCCATGAGTGAGCACAAAAGCACCCCAAGTATCAGTTTTAGGGTTGCAAATACATTTTAGCTTGAGGTTAATTTGCAAATACAGAATCCACTAATAGTGACTATCAACTGCATGAACATATTGTGGACCTTTCAAAACAAGGTAACCAGTTATTTTACCAGCAAACAAGTTTATGTGGGAACAGCAGAGGAATTACAATTTGGGGTGAGCTGCTGCTGCTGCTGCTGCTGCTAAGTCACCTCAGTCGTGTCCGACTCTGTGCGACCCCATGGACTGCAGCCCACCAGGCTCCTCCGTTCATGGGATTTTCCAGGCAAGAGTACTGGAGTGGGTCGCTATGCCCTCCTCCAGGGGATCTTCCCAACCCAGGAATCGAACCGGGGGGCTCCTGCATTGCAGGCAGATTCTTTACCATCTGAACCACCAGGGAAGCCCCATAGAACCAATAGCTAGTTTCAAGTTTGGGGTTATTATGAATAGAACTACTATGAACATTTGCGTACAAGTCTTTTCGTGGACAAATATTTTCATATCTACTGGGTAAATCTCTGGGAGTAGAAGTGGTGGGGTCAAGTGTAGGTGTATGTTTAACTACAAGACCCTGCCAGATAAATCTTTCCCGAAGTGGTTGCACCATTTCACGTTTCCACCAGGAAAGTGTGACAGTTCTGTTTGCTCCACGTCCTCACCAATATTTGACCTGTTGGTCTTCTTCAGTTTAGTCATTCCAAGGAGTGTGCACTAGTACCCCACTGTGGCTATAATTTGCATTTCTCTGAAGACCAATGATGCTGAGTGTTTTTTCACATGCTTATTGTCCACTTGTATATCTTCCTTTAGCAAAGTGTCTTTTCCAATCTTTTGCCAATTTTTAAACTGATTTTTTGTCTTATTATTGAATTACAAGCATTTTAAGTTTATTTGGGATGCAATTCATATACATATATATTATGAACAACTTTAATAAATTCAATGAGTGATGGAAAATGGGCATATTTCTTTTTTATTATTATTTTTAAAATGTATTTATTTTTAATTGAAGGATAATTGCTTTACAATATTGTGTTGGTTTCTGCCAGACATCAACATGAGTCAGCCACAGGTATACATATGTCCCTTCCCTCTTAAACCTCCCTCCCACTTCCCACCCCATAAAATGAGCATTTTTCTTAAAAAAAACAAAAATACTACCACTGATTAAATAAGAAATTACATTTTGATCTGCCCACTATCTGAGTAAAAGAATTCATTATGAAAACCCTTCACAGACACACAAACACGCACACACAAACCGTCTCCAGGTCCAGATGGTTTCACTGGACAGGTCTCGTGGACATTTAAGGAAGAAATCGTATGAGTCCTACATGTCTTACTCAGAAAATAGAAGAGGCAAGTTCCCAACATCCTGCGTCATTAGGGAATTGCAAGCTAAAACAATTAACAAGATATCGCCTACACTGACCAGAATGGCTAAAATCCTAAACATCGATGATGCCAAATTCTATACGAATACGAAGCAGCAGGAACTCTCGGCCACTGCTGGTGGGAACGCACAGGGGCGCAGCCACTTTGCAAAACACATCAGTGGCCTCTGACGAGACTAGACGCAGTCTCACCACACGGGCCAGCATCTGCGCTCCCTGGTTCTTACCCAAGGTGAGAATGTTTGTCCACATAAAAACCTGCACATAAATGTTTATAGCAGCATTATTCATGATCACCTCAAAAGGAAGTGACCCAGATGTCCCTCATGAGATGACAGGATAAGGAAACCATGGTCCATCCACACAATGGAACATTATTCAGCCATAAAAACGAGGCGTGATGAACCTAGACTTATTATACTGAGTGAAATAAATCAGACAGAGAAAGACAAAGATCCTATGGCATCGCTCATATGTGAAATCTAAACTATGATACAAACGAACTTATAAACAAAACAGAAATAGACTCACAGACATGGAAAACAAACACGCAACACGCATGGTTGTCAAGGGGATAAATTAGGACTTCAGGATTAGCAGATACAAACTACTATATATAAAGTAGACAGACAACAAGGTCCTATTGTATAGCACAGGGACGTATATTCAGTATCTTATAATCAGCCGTAATGGAAAAGTATATGAAACAGAATATGTATATACACATATGTGTATATCACTTTGCTGTCTGCCAGAAACTAACACAACATTGTAAATCAACTGTACTTCAATAAAAAAAAATGTTAAGTTCAAAAAATGAGCAATCCAGCCACAGAAAGATATGGAAGAAACTTAAACACATATTACTTGGTGAAAGAAGCCAATGAGAAAAGGCTACGTACCAAACGACTCCCACTAGACGACACTCTATGTGATGGGATGGTTGGATGGCATCATCAGCTCAACGGACACGAGTCTGAGCAAGCTCTGGGAGATACTGAAGGACAGGGAGGCCCGGCGTGCTGCAGCCCACAGGGTGGCAAAGATTCAGACACGACTGAGTAACTGAAAACAACACATGACTCTTTGGAAAAGAGAAAATTATAACCACAGTGAAAAGGTCAGTGGGGACAGGGATTTAGGGCTGGGGTGGAGAATGGTGAATAGATGGAACTCAGAGGACTTCCAGGGCAGCGAAACTGTCGGGTGTTACACCATATTGGTGGCTACACAGAACCATGCAACATAAAGAGTGAACCTGTTGTAAATGATGCGCTTCAATTAATGATGTATCGATACTGGCTCATGGAGCGTGACCATCATATGACAGCAACACATGATGCTAATAATAGGGGAAACCAGAGAGGAAGGGGGAGGGGCATGTATGGGAACCCTACACACATGCTTAATTTTTCTGTAGACCTAAATCTGCCCTAAAAAAATTCAGATTTAATTTTAAAAGACAACTAAACAGAGGATAGGAATCTGCCAACTGGAAATGCCATTTGCACTCTGCTGGTCTCCTGGAATTTAGGGTCATGTAAGTTTGGCAGCCCCTGGCTGGCGGCCCAGTGCCATGTTACAGGGCAAATGGAACAAGCCGGTTTACAGAGAGGAGCAAGCAACTCTTCGGAGAAAGATGGAGGGTCCAAGACAAGAGGCAGAGCTGGGAGAACAGCCACTTGTGTTGAGTGTCTTCCTGGTTTCCTATTCCAAGCTCTGGAGTGGCCAAGTATCCCTTTCCACCTGTGGGTTCCATCCGGGCTCCGTGAAATGGGAGAGTGGGTACCTACCTCCAAGGGGAACTGCAAAGGCTTGGAGGGAATCCATGTAAGTGCTCAGTGAACGTTAGTCCTAATTCAGCCATCATCGCTTTACCTTTCCACCCTGCTGCCTCACACACACACACACACACACACACACACACACACACTCACTCACACACACACACACACCACAGCACGTGGGATCTTAGTTCCCTGACCAGGCATCCAACCCGTGCTCCATGCATTGGAAGGGTAGAGTCTTAACTGCTGGACCGCCAGGGAAGTTCCTCATCATTTTACCTTCGAGTTGTTCAGTAAAGTCCCCTCTCGGCCCTACCTGTTTTGATTTGTCTTGTATTCTCTTTGTAAATAATGCTACTATGTATTTGTTTTGGGCAGTGCTGGGTCTTCGTTGCTGCGCGGGCTTGTCTCTGCCTGTGAGTGGGGGCCCTCTCTGGCCGTGGTGTGCCGGCTTCTCACGGAGGCGGCTTCCCGTGTTGTGGAGCTCGGTCGCTAAGGCGTGCGGGCTCCGTGCTTGCGGCTCCCGGGCTCCAGAGCACAGGCCCAGTGGTGGTGCGCGGGCTTAGTTGTTCCACGGCTTGTGGGATCTTCCCAGGCCAGGGCTCAACCCTGTGTCCTGCGGATTCTTTACTGCTGGGCCACCAGGGAAGCCCAGTCTTGTATTTGTATACTAGAAGAGTCTTGACTAAGATGAGAATATTCCCCACTGGAGAAGAGAAGTGGGTGGTCTAGGTGGGCTGGAGTGCAGGTGTGAGAGGGAAGAAGGACAGTCTTGGGCAGGGCGTCCGTCTTGCCTCTCCCGACATCCACAGCCAAACAATTCTCAGTCGCAGAGGCCGTCCTGAGGATTGTAGGATGTTGAGCAACACCCTTCCTGCCCCACCCCCAGTCCTGATGAACGAGAATGTCTCCAGATATTGCTCTGGGGGCAGAGGTCACCCCTGTTGAAGAACTACTGGCTTAGCAAGGGATGTGTCTGAGTTATGGCATATTTTGGGGAAGGAGTGGTTCCTGGTGGCAGTAAGATCCACGCTGTGGACACGGGAGTGGATGACTGGACTGGAGAGGAGGGGGCCCAGGAGATAGAGTCCAAAGCTTCAGGAAGTTGCCCAGCTCTGGCAAGAAGGTGGTATTCGATAATCTGAAAACCTTGCTGCTTACTAGCACCTGGAAATGCTAGATAAAATGTATCAAAAATAATTTCTAATGTATAGCAGGGTTTTTTTTAATGTTAGAAGCAGGCTTGTTTTGTGTTGGTATACAGGTCAGTGAGATGTAGCCTATGCGTAGTTTGGGTGACCACCACAGAAGACTGCAGTGTGGCCCCATCGCCCCCCAGCTCCCCTCACACTTCCTCCTTGAAGTCAAAGCATCCTCCGGCCTCTGGCCAGCACCAATGTGTTCTCCATCCCTTTCTAGAGTGCCACGGAAACAGGAATTCTTCACTAAGTAACCTTCTGAGACTGGCTTCTTCTTTCACTGGTGCAGTCCTTTGGGGAGCCTTGCAAGTTTCTGGGGCGTCACTAGCTGGTTTCTTCATGTTGCCGAGTGCTAGTCCATTGCAGATGTACTTCGGTCTGTCCATTCTCCCATCGAAGGCTATATGGGTTGTTTCCAGTTTTTCACCACTATGCTGCTATAAACATTCGTGTACAGGTTTTGGTGTGATAAATCATTAGAAGTAGGGTTGCTGGACCACGTGGTATGTGTTTGTGTTTGTAAGAAGCTTCCAAACCGCTTTCCAGATGCTGTGACATTCTGCATCCCCACCAGCAGCCTGTGTGAAAGCAGCCCCTCAGGATCTTTGTCTGAACCTGGTACCGTCAGTCTTCTTTTATTTTAGCTGTTCAATAGGTCTACAAGGTGTATCATGTACTTTTAGCTTGCACTTTCCTACTGATTAACGACAAACATTTTTTTTCATGGGCTTATTTGCCGTGCTTACATCTTCTCTGTTGAAGTGTCTGCCCAGATCTTTTGCCCATTTTAACATTGGATTGCTTTTCTTATTGTTTAGTTTGAGGGTTCTTTACGTATTCTGAATACATACGAAGGTTATTTGTACATTTTTTCCGGTCTATGTCATATCTCATCCTCTTAACACTGTCATTTGCAGAACAAACTTTTTATTTTTGATAAAGTCCAATTTATCAATTTTTTCTTTTAAGGATCATGATTTTGATGTTATAACTAAGAACTCTTTGCCTAACTCAAGATCATAAAGATTTTCCCCTGTATTTTCTTTTAAGAATTTTATAGTTGTGTGTTTTACATTGAACTCTCTGGACCGCATTTGCTTAATTTTTATATAAGGTGTGAGGTACAGGTTGAGGAATTTTTTCTCTTCCTTCTCTCTCTCTGTCTTTCTTTGTAATACAGATGTCCAATTGTCCTGGTGCCATTTGTTGAAAGACTATCCTTTAATTTACTCACATTTTCATCTTTGTTAAAAATCTGGAATTATTGTGAATTTCTCGACTTTGTTCTTTTTCAAATTCTTTTTGACAATTCTAATTCCTTTGTCTTTCCATATAAACTTTAAAATCAGATTTTGATTGTGATTGAATGCAATCTATAGATCAATTTGTACAGAATTGCCATAGTAACTACATATATATCTGTTCAGCCAGTCAGTTCAGTTGCTCAGTCATGTCTGACTCTTTGCAACCCCATGGACTGCAGCATGCCAGGCTTCCCTGTTCATCACCAACTCCTAGAGTTTGTTTAAACTCATCTCCATCAAGTCAGTGATGCCATCCAATCATTTCATCCTGAAACTCATGCTGAGTTTCAGCTTCAGCATCAGTCCTTCCAATGAATATTCCAGACTGATTTCCTTTAGGATGGACTGGTTGGATCTCCTTGCAGTTCAAGGGACCCTCAAGAGTCTTCTCCAACACCACAGTTCAAAAGCATCAATTCTTCGGCACTCAACTTTCTTTATAATCCAACTCTCACATCCATACATGACTACTGGAAAAACCATAGCTTTGACTAGATAGACCTTTGTTGGCAAAGTAATGTCTCTGCTTTTTAATATGCTGTTTAGGTAGGTTGGTTATAGCTTTTCTTCCAAGGAGCAAGCATCTTTTAATTTCATGGCTGCAGTCACCATCTGCAGTGATTTTGGAGCCCCCAAAATAAAGTCTGTCACTGTTTTCATTGCTTCCCATCTATTTGCCATGAAGTGATGGGACCAGATGCCATGATCTTAGTTTTCTGAATGTTGAGTTTTACGTCAACTTTTTCACTCTCCTCTTTCACCTTCATCAAGAGGCTCTTGAGTTCCTCTTCACTTTTTGCCATAAGGGTGGTGTCATCTGCATGTCTGAAGTTGTTGATATTTCCCCCAGCAGTCTTGATTCCAGCTTGTGCTTCATCCAGCCTGGCATTTCACATGATGTACACTGCATATAAGTTAAATAAACAGGGTGACAATATACAGCCTTGACGTACTCCTTTTCCTATTTGGAACCAGTCTGTTGTTCCATGTCCAGTTCTAACTGTTGCTTCCTGACCTACATACAGATTTCTCAGGAGGCAGGTCAGGTGGTCTGGTATTCCCATCTCTTGAAGAACTTTCCACAGTTTGTTGTGATCTACACAGTCAAAGGCTTTGGCATAATCAATAAAGGAGAAATAGATGTTTTTTCTGGAATTCTTTTGCTTTTTCTATGATCCAACAGATGTTGGCAATTTGATCTCTGGTCCCTCTGCCTTTTCTAAATCCATCTTGAACATCTGGAAGTTCACAGTTCACATATTGCTGAAGCCTGGCTTGGAGAATTTTGAGCATTACTTTGCTAGCATGTGAGATGAGTGCAATTGTGCAGTAGTTTAAACATTCTTTGGTATTGCCTTTCTTTGGGATTGGGATGAAAACTGACCTTTTCCAGTCCTGTGGCCACTGCTGAGTTTCCCAAATTTGCTGGCATATTGAGTGCAGCACTTTCACAGCATCATCTTCTAGGATTTGAAGTAGCTCAGTTACTTCAAATTTCATCAGCTTCACTAGCTTTGTTCGTAGTGATGCTTCCTAAGGCCCGCTTGACTTGGCACTCCAGGATGTCTGCCTCTAGGTGACCGATGCACTATGGTGGTTATCTGGGTCATGAAGATCTTTTTTGTACAGTTCTTCTGTGTCTTCTTGCCACCTCTTCTTAATATCTTCTGCTTCTGTTAGGTTCATACCATTTCTGTCCTTTATTGTGCCCATCTTTGCAATTCAGAGGGGGATATAGAAGGACGTACGCTCATCTTCTCCTGTGAGAACTCCAAAATTACAAGTCTCTGCTGAACAACAAGTCTCTGCTGAACAACCATTGACAAGAGAATGTTGGATCCCACCAGAAAAAGATACCCCACCTCCAAGGGCAAAGGAGAAGCCCAGCAAGATGGTAGGAGGGGCGAAATCCCATTTAGAATCAAATCCCATACCCACCAGAGACACTTGGAGGGCTCAAGCCAAACCTTGTGCACATCAGGACCCAGAGACCCCAGAGACCCCACAGAGACTGAGCCAGCCCTGTGTTTGAGTCTCCTGTGGAGGTAGAGGTCAGCAGCAGTCTGCTGCAGGGGCAGGGGCTCTGGGTGCAGTTTTCTGGGTCACACAGCCTGTGGCATAAGCCCTCTTGGAGGAGGTTGCTATTAACCCCACCACAGAGCTGCCGAGCAGACGACCCACAAACTGCAGAACAATTATACCAAAGAAATTCTTGCACTGTTAAGAAAGTTCTAGGACTCCCAGCAGATTTCCCAACCTGGGGATCTGGCAAAGGGCCTGAGAACCCCCAGGGAATTTGACTTTGGAGGCAAGTGGGATTTGAATACAGAACTTACACAGGACTGGGGAAACAGACTCTTGGAGGGCACAGACAGAAACTTGCGTGCACCAGGAGCCAGCAGAAAGGAGCAGTGGCCCCATGAGAGACTGACCCAAAGTGTCTAGGAGTCTCCAGCAGAGGCATGGGTCAGCAGTGGCCGGCTGCAGGGTTGGAGACACTGAGTGGAGCAGTGCCTGATGGGACTTTTTGAAGGAGGTCGCCATTATCTTCATTACCTCCACCATAGTTTGGTCTCAGGCCAAACAGCAGGGAACTGAACAGAGCTCCACCCATCAACAGAAAATCAGATTAAAGATTTACTGAGCATGGCCCTGCCCATCAGAACAAGACCCAGTTTCCCATGTACTGTTACTTAGGTCTTATTTGATTTCCTTCATCAGTATTTTGTAGTTTGCAGCTTATAGATTTGATGCATTTTTAAATTTACATTTGAGTATTTAAGGGACTTCCCTGGTGGTCTGGTGGTTAAAACTCTGTGCTTCCGGTGCAGAGACCAAGGGTTTGATCCCTGGTTGAGAAGTTAAGATCCCATGTGTGGTTTGGCCAAAAAAAAAACCACACACAAAATTTAAGTACTTAAAACTTTGGGGACCTGTTTTAAGTGGTAGAGTTTTATTGTTCTTACTCGTTAGTCATGATCCCTGAGGGAGACTGAACCGACCCTCTTGCTGCCGGAAGAGTTTCCCTGTGTGGTGTAAAGGAGAACTGGGGCCTGGTCTGGAGGCCCCTGAGTTGAGACGGAGCTGGCTACAGTTCACGGGCAGATACTGGGATGGAGGAGACACAGAGGCTGACTGTGCTCTGGAGACCTGCTAAGTCCTTGAGACACCACTCGCTGAGCACGAAAGAAACACTCAACGAAGGGTCAGAGGGGGCAGTCCCAGGAGCTCGCACAGGGCCAGGAAGGTAGTCCTTGCTCCCACTGGCCAGGGTGGAAATGTCACGGAACTTCACGTCAAATACTCGCAAGGGTCCCATCTCACTGTGGGGAAAAGTAGTCCCAGCGAAACCCTGCTCTGGTCCTGCCTCACAAAGCAAGGCTTGTTGTTGTTCAGTTGCTAACGCCTATCTGAGGCTTTGCAACCCCATGGACTGCAGCACACCAGGCTTCTCTGTCATCCAGTATCTCCTGGAGTTTGCTCAAATTCATGTGAGTTGGTGATCCTATCTAGCCATCTCATCCTCGGTCGCTCCCTTCTCCTCCTGCCCTCAGTCTTTCCCAGGATCTTTCCCAGTGAGTCGGTTCTTCCCATCCAGTGGCCTCAAACTATTGGAGCTTCAGCATCAGTCCTCCCAATGAATATTCAGGACTGATTTCCTTTAGGATTGACTGGTTTGATCTCCTTGCTGTCCAAGAGGCTCTCAGGAGTCTTCTTCAACACCACAATTCGAAAGCACAAATTTTTCAGGGCTCAACTCTCACATCTCTACATGACTACTGGGAAAACCATAGCTCTGACTATATGAACCTTTGTCAGTAAAGTGATGTCTCTGCTTTTTAACATGCTGTCTAGGTTGGTCAGAGCTTTCCTTCCAGGAGCTTTCCTTCCTTTCAGTCACCGTCTGCAGTGATTTTGGAGCCTAAGAAAACAAAATCTGCCACTGCTTCCACTTTCCCCCTTCTATTTGCCATGAAGTGATGGGACTGGATGCCATGATCTTAGTTTAGTTTTGTTTTGTTTTTAATGTTGAGTTTAAAGCAAGAGTAGAAATAATCAAACGATTTTCATGGAGGGACTTCCCTGGCAGGCTAGGAGTCAGGACTCCAGGCTTCCAACGCAGGTTCGATCCCTGGTGGGGGAACTAAGATCCCACGAAGCCCACTTGTCATAACAAAGAGCCCATGCAATGAAGACCTGGCGCAGCTAAGACAAAAACCGAAACAAGAAAACCCAAACCATTTCCATGGAACTTAACCAGGTCCCAGAACAAAGTTCAGGAATCCATGTGTGAATACAAAAATGGCACACGACAACGTATCATTATTTTAAAAAATGTCAAAAATCACATATGGCACGTAAAAGAGGTTTCCAAGTATGCTAAGAAACCAGAAACTGTGAGCCATAATGGGGAGAAAATGCAATCAACTGAAACTAACCCAGAAATAATACAGATAATAGAATTCGTAGACAAGCCATTAAAATAGTTACAAGACTAATATTTATATCCCGTATGCTAAGAAAACCAAAGGGAAGATTAAGCAAAGTCATGGAAACTATTTGTTAAAATACCCAAACTGAACTCCAAGATATTAAAAGTACAATGTCTGAGATGAAACATGCAATTCTGAGGATTAACAGCAGATTAAACAGAGAAATAGAGGAAAACAATAGAATGGGAAAGACTAGAGATCTCTTCAAGAAAATTAGAGATATCAAGAGAACATTTCGTGCAAAGATGGGCTCAATAAAAGACAGAAAGGTATGGACCTAACAGAAGCAGAAGATATTAAGAAGAGGTGGCAAGAGTACACAGAACTATACCAAAAAGATCTTCATAACCCAGATAATCACAGTGGTGTAATCACTCACCTAGAGGCAGACATCCTGGAGTGCAAAGTCAAGTGGGCCTTAGGAAGCATCACTACAAAACAAAGCTAGTGGAGGTGATGGAATTCCAGCTGAGCTATTTCAAATCGTGAAAGATGATGCTGTGAAACTGCTGCACTCACTAGGCCAGCAAATTTGGAAAACTCAGCAGTGGCCATAGGACTGGAAAAGGTCAGTTTTCATTCCAATCCCAAAGAAAGGCAATGCCAAAGAATGCTCAAGCTACTGCACAGTTGTACTCATCTCACACACGCTAGCAAAATAATGCTCAAAATTCTCCAAGCCAGGTTTCAACAGTACATGAACCATGAACTTCCAGATGTTCAAGATAGATTTAGAAAAGGCAGAGGAATCAGAGATCAAATTACCAACATCCACTGGATCATAGAAAAAGCAAGAGTTCCAGAGAAATATCTACTTCTGCTTTATTGACTATGTCAAAGCCTTTGACTGTGTGGATCACAATAAACTGTGGGAAATTGTTCAAGAGGTGGAAATACCAGACCACCTGACCTGCCTCCTGAGAAATCTGTATGCAGGTCAGGAAGAAACAGTTAGAACTGGACATGGAACAACAGACTGGCTCCAACTCGGGAAAGGAGTACGTCAAGGCTGTATATTATCACCCTGCTTATTTGACTTTTATGCAGTGTACATCATGAGAAACACTGGGCTGGATGAAGCACAAGCTGGAATCAAGACTGCCGGAAGAAATATCAATAACTTCAGATATGCAGATGATACCACCCTTATGGCAGAAAGTGAAGAAGAACTAAAGAGCCTCTTAATGAAGGTGAAAGAGGAGAGTGAAAAAGTTGACGTAAAACTCAACATTCAGAAAACGAAGATCATGGCATCTGGTCCCATCACTTCATGGCAAATAGATGGGGAAACTGTGGAAACAGTGACAGACTACTTTTTTGGGCTCCAAAATCACTGCAGATGGTGACTGCAGCCATGAAATTAGAAGATGCTTGCTCCTTGGAAGAAAAACTATGACCAACCTAAACAGCATATTCAAAAGCAGAGACATTACTTTGCCAACAAAGGTCCATCTAGTCAAAGCTACAGTTTTTCCAGTAGTCACGTTCAGATGTGAGAGTTGGATTATAAAGAAAGTTGAGAGCTGAAGAATTGATGCTTTTGAACTGCGGTGTTGGAGAAGACTCTTGAGAGTTCCCTGGACAGCAAGGAGATCCAATCAGTCCATCCTAAAGGAGATCAGTCCTAAATATCCACTGGAAGGACTGAGGCTGAAGCTGAAACTCTAATACTTTGGCCACCTGATTTGAAAAACTGACTCAATTGAAAAGACCCTGATGCTGGGAAAGATTAAAGGCAGGAGGAGAAGGGGACGAGATGGTTGGATGGCATCATCGACACTATGGACATGAGTTTGAGTAAATCCTGGGAGTTGGTGATGGACAGGGAAGCCTGGCATGCTGCAGTCCACGGGGTCACAAAGAGTTGGATACGACTGAGTAACTGAACTGACTGACTGAGTGAGACAGAGCAGAAGAAAAGATTAAGGAAGTAACATGTCAAAGGAAGTGCTCCAGGCAGATGGAAATCGCTATCAGAGAGAAACTGTGCAACAAATGGAGAACATTGGAAACGGTAACTATGAGGGTTTTTTCCTTATTACTTAAATTTCTCTAAAAGGTAATTAAGTGTTTAAACAAAAATGTTTAACATTTGGAAACAGACTGTTTTAACAGTCTGTTAAAAATAGCACTTGAAGGTAGAGCATGATAAATTAAAGATATATACTACAAAGCAACCATTAAAATATAAAGCCAAAGAATTTTAGCTGATAAGCCAACAGAGGAGATAAATAGAATCGTAAAAATTCTCAATTATATGAAAGAAGACAAAAGTAAAAAGGGAACAAAGAAGAGGTGGAACAAATAGAATATAATAGCAAGATGATAGATTTAACCCTAAGCATATCATATTGTTAGTATTCCGTTGTTAAGTCATGTCCGACTCTTTGAAACCCCTTGGACTGCAGCCGACCAGGTTTCCCTGTCCTCCACTATCTCCTGGAGTTTGCTGAAACTCATGTCCATTGAGTTGGTGATGCCATCCAACCATCTCATCCTCTGTCACCCCTTCTCCTCCTGCCCTCAGTCTTTCCCAGCATCAGGGTCTTTTCCAGTAAGTTTTTTGCATCAGGTGGCCAAAATACCAGAGCTTTTAGCATTGGTCCTTCCAATGAATATTCAGGGTCGATTGCCGTTAGGATTGACTGGTTTGACCTCCCTGTAGTCCAGGGGACTCCCAAGAATGTTCTCCAACACCACAGTTCAAAAGCATCAATTCTTTGGCATTCAGCCTTCTTTACGGTCCAACTTCCACATCCATACATGACTACTGGAAAAACCACAGCTTTGACTACACAGACCTTTGTTGGCAAAGTGATGTCTCCGCTTCTTAATATGCTGTCTAGGTTTGTCATAGCTTTTCTTTCAAGGAGCAAGCGTCTTTTGATTTCATGGCTGCAGTCACCATCCACCGTGATCTTGGAACCCAAGAAATAAAGTCTGTCACTGCTTCCGTTTTTTCTCCATCTATTTGCTATGAAGGGATGGGACTGGATGCCACTTTCGTTTTCTTCTTTTTTGAAATGTGTGCCTCCCTTCTGCAGCTATGAGAAACATGTCTCCCTAAATCCTCGATCTATTTACTTACTTGATCAATTGCCTTCCATGTAACCAACTCTGTCTCTACTGCTCCCCACAAGTGCCCTCCTCAGACTCTAACGACACCTTGGGAGGCACACGGCCACCTGGAAACTCTTCTCAAGCCCCGTTGGCTCCAGCTATCCGTGTCAGTCTTCCCTCCTGCATGAACACCCTCCTTACCTTTCCCGGACTCCAGTCCCTACACCTGGCCACTACTGTGTGAATGTCCTCTGCACCTTCCTGGGGCTCTGACCGTCTACACAGGTGCTTCCAACAGGCTCCTCACTCAGGCTCTGCAACCCACGCTGAGCACCTCATGGACCCTCCTCAGGTTCTGACACCCCACATCAGTCCATACCCCCATCTGAAGGACAAGTAAGAGTTTCATGGTGAGTCATATGGAGCTTGAGGCAACATAAAAAAATATCAGTGATTCTGATCCTCAGTTAAACATTTTGATATTTTGCTCACTATAGATTTTTTTTGCATTCATTTTGATTAAAAAAACAAAAATGTATCAACATGATATTTATCTTAAGTACTGGTTTTTGGGAACCATCTTACATTTCCTACCCAGGGTAAGTGCCTCACCTGCCTTACCCTAGTCCTTGCCCTGTATCTTCACTTTGCTGTAAGGTATCATGTGCTTCGTTGCTCAGTCATGTACGACTCTTTGCAACTCCATGGACTGTAACCTGCCAGGCTCCTCTGCCCATGGGGATTCTCCAGGCAAGAATACTGGAGGGCGTTGCCATTTCCTCCTCCAAGGTATTATAGCTCTTCTTGAACATCTTCTATTTTGTGCCCTACCTAATGGCTTTTGGACCACATTGTTTATAACGGGAATGGAAAGAACAGGGAATCAAAGAGATTTCTAATTGTCCATGGAATTCTCCAGACAAGAACACTGGAGCGGGTAGCCATTACCTTCTCCAGTGATCTTCCCTGCCTAGGGATTGAACCTGGTCTCCTGCATTTCAGGCAGACTCTTCACCATCTGAGCTGCCAGGGAAGCCCCAAGTGTTTACTAGCTTAGCCATACGTTTTCTGTGCTTCCATTTGTACTCTTGGGGTTGGGCTTTGCAAAAGTTTGGGAATCACTGGGAATTCTTAGGGCTTTCCTTGTGGCTCAGCTGGTAAAGAATCTTCCTGCAATGCGAGAGACCTGGGTTCAATTCCTGGGTTGGGAAGATTCCCTGGAGAAGGGAAAGGCTACCCACTTCAGTATTCTGGCCTGGGGAAATTCTTAAGCTAATGGATGTTTCCTTTTTCCTGAGGAACTCTAGAGTCAGCTCTAATATTAATCTATATTGCCTCTCTGAAGGAGATGCTTACAGTTCTTTAGTCATATTCTGTTAATATTTGAATGTGTTTTCTTTCCAAAAATTAAAGCTTTACCTCCTTACTTGTCTCCATCCCCTATAAACAATTCTCATCGCTCTCCTATTATTATAAGAGTTCAGTGCATCTTCTTCCAGAACTTTTCCCATTCTTTCATACATATATGTATACTAGCTTATTTAGAAGTAACATATTCTGTAAGCAGTATGGTGGAGAAATTAAGGCATAGCTTTTCTTTTAGGGAGCAAGCACCTTTTGATTTCATGGCTGCAGTCCCTGTCCACTGTGATTTTGGAGCCCAAGAGGATAAAGTCTGTCACTGTTTCCATTTTTCCTCCATCTATTTGCCCCATGTTCTCAGCGGCCCTGGTGTCCAGAACCTTGTGTGTTTCCCTCCCCTTGAGGATGGGCAGGACCCAGGACCTGCTTCTTCTAACAGTAGGATGCAGCAAAGGTGATGGGATATAAGTGATTATGTGTACGTGATTGCATTTTGCACAGTTGTGATGTCACACAAAATCGCAGAGGAGGAAGCTTTGTGAGTTGACCCTGCACTGAAGCATAGATCAGTTCAGTTCAGTCGCTCAGTTGTGTCCGACTCTTTGCGACCCCATGGACTGCAGCACGCCAGGCTTCCCTGTCCATCACCAGCTCCCGGAGCCCACTCAAACTCATGTCCATCAGATCGGTGATGCCATCCAACCATCTCATTCTCTGTCGTCCCCTTCTCCTCCCACCTTCAATCTTTCCCATGGAGCAGGAAATAGTGACTTGAACCAACCATTTTAGAACTCTGGAACTTGATTGGACACTCATCAATCAGTGAAACTGATTAATCAGTGGATCGATTCAGAGGAATGTTTAACAGAGAGAGAAGCTGCTCTTCTTTGGTAAGAGAAATGTGTGTGCCAACCAGCTGCCACTTCCTGTTCCTTGGTCCTGCCACAGCTCTGGGGCAGTGGCTCACATTTCTGGAGTGGCTGGTTGGTGGCAGAGTGGACAGCAAGGCTCTTGTTCTCCAAAAATGTGAGGTTGTGCAGTTCAGTTGGTCTGCCAGTGCTTTGAGGGGCCAACGCAATACCTGCCTTGGTTTCAGCCCTCTCAGCTGCAGCAGCTTCCCCTGGCAGGATCTATGGAGAGATTCAAAGAGACGGAACCTTTATTTATTTCGGAGGAAGCCAAACATTTAAGGAAAGCTTTGTCAGGTCACTTGCTGACCACCAATTTAATAGAACAGAAGCTTCCATGACCACGCATGAGGGACATAAACTTTGCAATAATAGTTGGAAAAGTCACAAATGGATTGTTCCAGCCTCACCAAATAAAACGCAGCAATTCCTGAGGAGCAGAAGAATCAGAGGGCTTCCCAGGTGGCGCTTGTGGTAAAGAACTCGCCCGCCAATGCAGGAGACGTGAGAGATGTGGGTTCAGTCCCTGGGTCGGGAAGATCACCTGGAGGAGGGCATGAAGATCCACTTCAGGGTTCTTACCTGGGAAATCCCATGGACAGAGGAGCCTTGCAGGCTACAGTCCATAAGGTTGCAAAGCGTCAGACATGGCTGAAGTGACTTAGCCACACGGGCATGCAGGAGAATCAGAGGCATAGGGTTACTACAATAACATATTCCTAGTGTCCAGTTCTCACCTAAAACTACAGAACATAAAAATAAACAACAAAGTATGTAAACAGCAAAGTATGGCCCATTCACTTTGAAAAAGAAATTTGATTCAATACAACCCTTAGGAAGCCCACACATGGGGACTGTCAGCCAAGAGCATTAAATCAATTGTCCCAAATATGCTCAGTGAACTAAAGGAAACATGGACAAAGAACCAAAGGAAATCAGGAAAATGATCTTTGAAGAAAAGGAGACTCTCAATAAAGAGATGGAAGATACAAATAAGGAGAACTAAGCAGAAATTCTGAAGCTGAAAAGTATAATAATTGGAAGATTCACTAGCGTGGTTCTCTAGAACCACTCAGCTTTTGTTTATCTGCATGCTAAGTTGCTTCAGTCGTGTTTGACTCTGTGACCCTATGGACCATAGGCAGCAAGGCTCCTCTGTCCATGGGATTCTCCAGGCGAGAGTGCTGGAGTGGGTTGCCGTTTCCTTCTCTAGGGGATCTTCCTAATCCAGAGACTGAACCTGCTTCTCTTACGTTGTGTGCATTGGCAGGCGGGTTCTTTACCACTAGCGCCACCTGGGAAATATCTTAATTTCTCCTTCATTCTTGAAGGAGAGTTGGTGCCATAGCTGACTTGAGCAGGCAGAAAAAAAAAAAAAGGATCAATGAGACAATTGAAATTATCCAGGCTGAGGGGCAGAAAGAAAAAAGAATGAGTGAAAATGAGCAGAACTTAAGAGATCTATAGGACACCATCAAACATACTAATATATGCATTATAGAAATCTGAGAAGGATTCGAGAGAGAGAAAGAGGCAGGAAAATATTTGAAAATAAAGTGGCTGAAAAATATCTTAAGTCTGAAGAAAGCATGAATATGCATATCCAAGAAGCTCAACAAACCCCCAGTAGGAAAATTCAAAGAGATCCACACCAAGGCATATTATAGTGAAAGTGTCGAAAGCCAAGGACAAGGACAGAACTTTGAAAGCAGCAAGATCAAAGCAGCTCATCACATACCAGGGTCCTCAATGAGATTAACACCTGATTTGTCCTCTATAACCATGGAGGCCAGAAGGCAGTGGAATAATATATATAGTTCTGAAAGAAAAAAAAGAAAACCTGTTAACCAAGAATTCCATATCAGCAAAACTCTCCTTCAAGCATGAAGGAGAAATTAAGATATTTCCCAGGTGGTGCTAGTGGTAAAGAACCCATCTGCCAATGCAGACAACGTAAGAGAAGCGGGTTTGATCCCTGGGTCAGGAAGATCCCTTGGAGAAGGAAATGGCAACCCACTCCAGTATTCTCGCCAGGAGAATCCCAATGGCAGAGGAACCTTGCTGGCTGTGGTCCATAGGGTCACAGAGTCAAACACAACTGAAGCAACTTAGCATGCAGATCAACAAAAGCTGAGGGAATTTACTCCCAGCAGAGCTTCCCTACAAGAAATGCTGAAAGGAGTCCTCCAGGGTGAAATGCAAGGACACGAGAACGTAACCCAAAGCCATTGTCCTTGTTCAGTCGCTAAGTCGTGTCTGACTCTCTGCGACCCCATGGACTGCAGCGCGCCAGGCTTCCCTGTCCTTCACCATCTCCTGAAGTTCGCTCAAACTCATGTCCACTGATTCAGAGATGCCATCCAACCATCTCATCCCCTGCCATCCCTTTCCCTTCCTGCCCTCATCTTTCCCAGCAATAGGGTCTTTTCCAATGAGTCGGCCTCCCCACCTGGAAATGGGCATAAGATGAGCTCCTACGGTGTGGGGAGGCGGGGAAGCCTATTCTGGGTGTTGAACCCCTTATCGGTCCCCCTTTTAAGGACTCAGCTCCTCCATTCTCCCCCAGCTTTTACCCTTTCATCATCGTCTCTCACACGGGGATTCTCGTCAACAAATGAATACACTCTAGATGGCTAACATAAAAAGGATCCCCCCTAGTCCCCTACCCACCTGCGCCCACTGCCTAGCCCGACCAGCTCCCCAGTAAACCTCCTGAGAAGGCGGCCATCGTCTCTGCCCACCTTGCTCACATGCCTGCCTTCCTCCACCCCCCTCACAAGGCCAGTGGGGACGTCCTGGGAGGAACGGCTACTCCTTCACCCCTTTCTTGCCTGGCCAACAGGGCTGTCCACGACCTCTTTCTGGGACCCTCTTGGTGGAGGAAGACGTGCTTTCTCTCTCCTCCCCATGGCCAGGTTGGTCTCCTCCTCCCCTCCCACCCCTGACCCTAACCCTAACTGTGACCCTAACCCTAACTGTGACCCTAACCCTAACTGTGACCCTAACCCCAGATAGTCTCTGCTCTGAAGGCTCCTGAGTTTTCTCTCCTGTTGGGACCTTCCTGAACTTCAGACTTGTATCCTCTGTCCTCCTGACACCTGACAGACCTCTCAGCCTCAGTCTATCCACAGAACTCTTGGTGGGGTGCCCACCCCACCCCCCAAGTCCTCCCACGAGGAGCTAGGGGGGCCTCTGGTAAGTGTGTGGAAACCGGGGTGGCGTCCTTGGGTGTGAATCGGGCTCTGTCGCCCCCGCCCCATGACATGGGGAAGGTTCACCAGTCCCTCGGGGCCTCAGCGTCCCCTCTGTGATGGGGTGGGGGAGGATGCTCAGGAGTCAGGATGAAACAAACTAACATATAAAGCTCTGGAAACGACACCGCCAGCATCCCAGGTCATCAAGCCAAAGACACCGGGCTCAACCCGGCTTCTGCTTCGTGCGTGCGGGATGCGTGTAAAGAAACCGTGGCAGTCCCGCTGACTCAGCTTTCAAAACATGTGCCAGTTCACAGGCGTCTCTCTGTCTGTGAGCACACCCTGGTCCATCTCCCCGGGGGGGCAGCGGGGCAACCTTTCCAGCCGCCAAGCCACCCTCCCCAACCACGCAGTGCACCCAGAAGGATCTTTCACTTAGAGTTAAATCGAACTGCATCCCCCTCCTTTCTCTCCTTCTAACTTTTTATCACGGAAACTGCCAGACAAAGACAGAGCAAGTAGGATGGCCAGCGACAAGCCCACCAGCCACCGTCTATGCTCAGCACTGCTATGATGCGGCCTCCCGACACACCACCACACTCCCCTCCTGCACCCCAGACACCACACACTACACTCAACAAAGTAATTTTCTTCAACTACACTGTGCTGGTTTGTGGGAATTAAGTTCCCCCACCAAGGACTGAACCAGGGCTGTGTCAGTAAAAGTGCCAAGTCCTAACCCCTGGGTCACTAGGGAATTCCCAACAAAGTAACTTTTGGGATTTTGGACATCCCCCAAGTTGGATGACATTATTCCTCAGCTGAAAACCCTCCTGGGACCCTACCTCTTCACCCTGGCCTTGACCCTGACCTGTCTGTCCCCTCCCTCCTCCAGCTGCGCAGTCTGTTCCCTGTCCTGGGACTCTGCATTCATGGTCTCTCTGCCTGGGTCCCCCATTTCCCTCGCTTTTCATGAATGTCTCCCCCTGGCCACCTGTTCTCAGTTCCCTTGTTTGGATTTTCATCCTAACGGCAGTGAGAAGTCAGTGGCAGGGTCTAGGCAGGAGCACATGGTGACCAGGCCTCTGTGGAGGATGTTGTGGGCAGGGGAGCAGGCCGCCGGGATCTGAGATGATTCAGTGAGATGCAAGCTGGAAGGCACTCCAGCCTGAGACACAGTGAGTGCTCAAAAAATACCAGCTATTGTCAGTACCTGCATGATAAACCTCGGCCTCCCTTTTAAAGCAGAGTTGCAGGAATAAGAAGTGGCTGAGTGTGAACTGTCTGCCCCGCGTAACCCAGCGGTGAGGCTACGGGACAGAAGCCCCGGGGCCCAAGCGTGAGTTTCCTGCACGGTCCTGAACCCTGGCCTGGCTTCGTCCAGGGAGACAGACAGAGGCACAGACGAGGCAACTTCACCAAGAGCACTGCATCCACCACAAGGAGACCTGGTCTAGCAGTGAGTGGGCGAGTCCTCCCAGTGTGGGGTGACCGGGAAGGCGTCCCCAAGGCCAGGCTGGAGGGATTTCCCTACACCCAGCGAGGCTGCGCAGGGGGTGGGTGCCGTCAGGCAGAGGCGGACCCAGTGCCTCAGCCAGGGCCAGCACCCAGGGCGAAGGAGGACGGCTCGGCCACCAGGGGGCGCCCGGGGATTTCGCCGGTTTGCAGACTCGGGACTCCGCCATGAGGAACGCGACAGCTGCCGCGTGGTGGCCAGTATTCGCAGAGGGACAGACCGACCCAGGGTGAACCCTGTCCCGCCACTGCTGGGAGAGTGAGCAGCGGACTTGGGCAAGCCACTTGGCATTCATGTGCCTCACTTTATGCACTGTGAAGAGAAGAAATCGCTTTCGGGGGCCAAGCCCCGAATCTGACGCATCTCACCTTGACCTCCTGGCACCTCTCATCCATGGAACAGGGACCCTGCTCCTCCCCGAAGCAGCCAGGCCCCTGCTGCTGGAGCAAAGAGCCGGGGAAGAGGCTCCGAGCCCTTCTGCCAGGCAGCTCCCCCACCCCAGGATCCCCGGCAGGTCGGGCACCCCATGTGTCTCTTCTTTCTTTCTCACAACCACCCTTCAGATCTCAAGCTGGGGGGACAGTGTGTGGCAGCTGCACTCCTGAACCCCCAGTTGGCTGGCAAACAGCGGGTGCTGAATAGGTCTGAAGGGACTTTCCGCCTGGCCTCCTGCAGACTGGTGGCCTCCGGGCAGGGGACAGTCTGGGCTCAGACACGCAGTCCCTAGAGTGGAAGGCCTGCGTGGAGGGGCCTGTGTGCTCTCCCTCTCCTGCAAACCTTCCTGAGACTCACCCCTCCCCTCAGGCTCTGCTGGGGCCAGGACCCCCTGGAAGGTTTGCTCTGGCCTGGAGGCCCGGCCTGGCAGTTTGGTCTTCATCCCAGGAAAGACTGGGCAGGAACAGCTGTGATCAGCTGTATTTTGAGGGTGCCCTGGCTGCAGGGTGGAGGACAGCTGGGGAGGAGTGGGCAGGGGGCGGTGGGCCCCCAGGTAGGGCAGGAGGAAGGACTCAGGCTGGGAGAGGCCCACTCACAGGAAAGCTCAGATGGCCAGCTGGACTCGAGGGTAAAGCCTGGGCATCCAGCTCAGGTAAGCGGCAATGCTGTTGGCTTTAGGAAGAACCCTGGGGGCCACTCACGTTCCTGGGGGCCACTGCTGAGCTTGGCCTTGCATGTTAAGGATTTGCGGTCCGCCAGCAGGAGCCCCAGACTCAATGGATGTGAATTTGAGCAAACTCCGGGAGACAGTGAAGGCCAGGGAAGGCTGGCTACAGTCCATGGGGTTGCAGAGTCAGACACGACTCAGCAACCGAACAACAACAAAAAACAGGAGCCAAGATGATGGGAACGGGACCCTAGGAGGCAGGAGTAGAGAGCACAGTGGATTCTTGCGCGGGAAAGACTTGGAGTCCCGGCTGGAGCAGGGGGACTGGTGAGCCCTGGGACATTCCACGCCTCTATTCCTTGGAGGCGAGGCCCCTGGTCACAAGCTAAGGATGAAAGCCAGCCCTGTGGGCTGCCCCTTGTCCTACATCCCTGCAAAGGAACACGGTGCCCAGTGTGGTTCACATGGGGGTCTGGGCTCTGTCCGTCAAGTGACTCAGCCAGACAGCGTGTGGAGCCTGCCGTTGATGGGCCAGTACCGTCATGTCGCTGGGGTGATGCTGGCAGAGAAAGGTCATTCCTTAAATCCCCCGATTGTCCACCCTGACGTGCAGAGGTGACTTCTCAGACCTGGCCTGGAGCTCCAGTCAGTGAGCCTGACACCGTCTCAGCCACAGTTGGAGCACCAGCCCCTAGGATCAAAGAGCAGATGGGCTCAAGCGTACAATAGGTCTGCTGGGGCCGGGAGAAACAGAGGCGTGTAGGCCAGTGGGTTGCAGGATCAATCCCTGGGTCGGGAAGATCCCCTGGAATAGGAACTGGCAACCCACTCCAGTCTTCTTGCCTGGAGAATCCCAGGGACAGAGCAGCCTGGCGGGCTACAGCCCATGGGGTCGCAAAGAGTCGGACACGGCTGAGCATGTGTGCACAGCAGAGGCTGGTGGGAGTCCAGCTGTCGGGAGGTACAGCTTGGCTGTTGGGGAAGGAAAGGGGGCTGTTGAACCAGTCAGTGAGACAGGGGCTGGGGAAACCCCAGATGGAGCTGGAAGACAGGGGAGGGCTGTTCGGATCCCCCTCCCTGCTCTGTGTACCCTCCACCCATGGCTCTTAGGTTATTTGAGATGGTTTCACTGCCTTCGTGTTTTGTCTGTGTGTTCAGTCACCCAGCCGTGTCCGACTCTTTGCGACCCCATGGACTATACCCCGCCAGGCTCCTCCGTCCGTGGGATTCTCCAGGGAAGCATACTGGAGTGGGTGGCCATTTCCTCCTCCAGGGGATCTTCTCAACCCAGGGATGGAACCCATGCCTCCTGCCTTGGCAGGTGGATTCTTGGCCCACTGAGCTTTCAGGGAAGCCCCTGTCATTGTCTCTTGTTATGGACCATTTGAAATTCTTTTTGGAGGCAGAACTTAAATAGGAGGATCCAGACACGCAGTTTTGGCTCAGGAGTCCCCTGTGATGGGGAACCTGGCGTCTCCAGGTAGAGTCTCCTCCTCCGGGCTCAGAGTAGTTGAGAAGCAAGAGTCAACCACGGTCCTGGAATCTTGCCAGGCAGCATGGCCCTGGGGCCATGACAGACATGACTGGCTTCCCATTTCACAGGACACTGAGTCCCTGTGCTACCGTCACACAGCGCAGAGACGTGGCTTGGAAACCGGTCTCACGTGCTGCGGGGCCAGCTCTCGCTGCCTCGGGCAGGTAGGCAGTGAGGCCTGAAAGCCAAGTGTGGTCTGGACAGTGTATAAAGCAAAGAGCCGGCCTCTGGAACTGGTGGAACTCTGACTGTGGCCCCCCGCGGATGAGTGAGGTCTCTGTGTCTCGGCGGTCCCGCCTTTAAAATGGGGCTCAGAGTGCTGGTGTCCTGGGATGTGGGTGGGCGCTGAGTCATGTGCGCTGAGCACCAAGACAGTGTGTGGCACGTGACAAGCGCGCAGTGTGGGCTCTGACGGCTGCTGGGAACGTGGGGCCTGGCCTCGGGCTCGCTCGGGCCTGGGGCTCCCCTGGATTCCAGGTGACCTGGGGTGCAGTGCTGGTAAATGACAGCCCACGGCACCACCTGGCCAGGCTCCCATGCGGCCAGAACATATTGTGAGCTGTGCAGGGTCCCCGAGAGCCAGGTCTGGGCAGATCCCACCCACCTGGCTACACCGTGAGGCTCACACGTGGTGTACATGTTGCGCTCAGCTCTCGTATTCAAAGCAGGCTCCATGAGTCCACCACGTCACGGTCCCGAGAAAGGATTCGAGGAAAGGGCTCACATCCATGCAGTGCCAGGGACCCTCAGAGGCAGAGGCTCCTCCCACCCAGGCTCGGGCAAGGTCAGGCCTAAGAGCAAAGCCCAGGAGAGCGGCAGACACGGCCCACATCCAGGGCCTCGCGGTGCTTTCAACGTCGACATCGCACCCCAACCCACGATCTTGAAAAGGCTCCCCCGGGTGCGACGGGGGCAGGGGCAGGGGGCAGGACACAGCCCACACAAACAGAGGGACACGGTCTGAGTGGAAAGGGGTCACTGCTTTAATTCAGGTCAGGACCCACCCCGGGGGGCCCGCCAGCCCCATCCCAAGGCAGGACCACTGGCCCCGTGTCAACATGATCATTACAAAAATAAATATGAAAAAAAGCAGCCGCTCTTTAGTGATCGTGGAATTAATCTTGACAGCAATTAAATGTGTTTTAAGCATCTGGCGTGTCTCCTAAATTGCACCAAAAGAATCTGGAAGCACTTGGTTTGGCCTCAGAGGCAACCTGGAAGGGAGGGCACGGGGGGCCCGGCCCCAGGCCCGGCTGAGCGCGGTGCCCGCCGGCCCGCAGGTCACATCTCGGAGTCGGCGTACATGCCATTGATGAGATAGTCCACCTGCGTGTAGTCCTTCTTCCTGTAGCTCTCGTAGGCCTGCAGCGCGAACAGGATCAGGACCGTGATGAAGAGGGTGACCCCCAGCAAGAGCACCGCCAGGAGGAAACTTCTGTTCACTGAGGACAGGGCCAGGGGCTCGCTGGAGACCACCAGGTACCGGCCCTGGGTACTGGGCTGGCACAAGTCTGTGGGTGGCACCTTGGAGTCCCCGGGGGTCGGCCCCAGGGAAGTAGTACCAGGCGTGGCCGCAGGCTCAGCCTGTTCTGGCATCTGAGTCGTGCCCGGCCCTGCGGCCCCCGGCATGGATGTGGCAGGGCTGGGCCGTGTCGTGGGGGTTGCGGCCTCCACCACGGGGGCTGGGCTGGTGTGAGGTGTGGAGGCTGCCGCTGTGCTGACGGTCGGCTCGGGGGCCTTGGTTGTGGAGCCCATGATCGTAGACTCAGAAGCTGCAGATGGGGAGGTGGGCTCCGGGGTTGTGTTTAAGACGGTGGGTGTGGGCCTCTGTGCCATGTCATCCACAGTCCAGGGTGTTGGCCTTGGCACCTGGATAGTGGGGCCCTGCGTGGACTCACTGAGTGCTTGAGGACTTGAGGGTGTCAGGCTGGCGGTGGGCCTGGGAGGACCATGTGAGCCTGCGGGGCTGCTGACACTTGTGGGGGTCGTGGCAGTGGGCTGGGCACTTGTGGCCAGTGTGCGTGTGGCGGGCAGCATGGCCGTCGCTGGCCTAGACGATGTGCCGTTGCCGGGCGCCCGTGTGCCAGGTGAGGACAGGGTCATCCAGGCAGATGCCGGGGCAGGCGGCATGGCCGTCGCTGGCCTAGACGATGTGCCGTTGCCAGGCGCCCGCGTACCAGGTGCGGACGGGGTCCTCCAGGCAGATGTCAGGGCGGGCGGCACGGGCGCCCTGGAGGCGGCTCCAGCCCCGGTCCCTCCAGCCGGCCCAGAAGTGCCCACGTCTGTCCTATGTGTTGTCCCCGCTGTGATTGCAGGAGAGGTGTGGTCGCCTCCCCAAGTCCTTCTGGTCAGCGTGACGGGAGACGGTGTCGCCGGGGTCATTCTCTCTGCTGTTGTGTTCAAGACTCCGGTCGCTGTTTGCACGGATGAGTTTTTCTCCAAATGGTCCCACGTCTGGTTGAGGACTGCGTACCATTAAGAGTCAGAAAAGGAGAAAGACAAATGATCGTCTTCTCATTAGAGAAGTGGATTACTCAGGTGGATTATTCAGAGCCGGTCTGAGTTTCTGGCCCGTGGGGCTGGCTGGGGAGGACGATGGTGACGTGGGGCCAGGTTTCCCTCTTATGTAACTGTGCACCTCTGGCCTGCAGCCCATCACATGGGTGCTTGGCACTGTGGTTAAAAAACTCCTTTCTGAACCCCAAATGCACGGGAAGACTTCAGAGCTTCACCCATTGATCCAATTCCCAAAATATCGAAGTCCCACATCACAGGTGTGATTCACCATTTAAAAAATCTATCCAACACACACTCAGGTTTTCAAAGCAGCTAAATCCTTGCCCAGATATTCACACCGTGCCACAACTCTCGGCTTTATGGAAGGACTTACAGAGAGATTTCCGGGGATGCACAGTGCCTGGCACAGAGAAGCGCAGCTAAATGTGATGTTTGGGTCAACCAACGCCCCAGTAAACACCGGGCTTACGGAACAGATGAAATTTTGCAGGACCTAGTGAGTAACCCTCGCAGGGCTCAGAGGCTGGGTCCCACGTCGGAAGGACAAGCCTCCCCAGCCCAGCCCCCAGGGCCCCGGCAGGCCCGTCCAGTGGATGCATGGCTTTCTCACTTACGTGGATGCTTGGACATGTGCAGGCTTTCGGATAAGGACCAGGAGGAAACCCAAACGAGCACGAGGGCTGTCCACATCTTGCAGGTGGGCCGGGAGCGAGGCTGGGTGGTCCCCGAGGCTCCCAGCCAGCCGCGCCTCAGGCTGCTAAGGGCTCCCTGCTGCTTGGCCGAGGGACCTACGGTCAAGACAGCAGGCGTCTGGTCAGGAACGCGGGGGCAAGGGCTCCCCTGTCATGGGCGAGGGAGGGCTCCGGCGGGCCGCAGGGTGCAAACCCAGCCAGATGTCCCCGGGGCCTGGCATGCGGGAAGGGTGTGCCGGTTGTCAGCCACGTGTCCGGGGATCGGCCCGGTGCCTGCTTTCATGGGCTTAGAGCACTTCTTGACCCACTTTCACCACGAGTCCCACCATCCCACCCTGGAGTTGACTATGAAAGAGCAGCAGAGAGAAGGTATAAAGACTTCCAGTTACCGAGATCACCCAAGTCCTCCTCCTGAACGTCTCCTGTGGCCTGCAGGACCTGTGATGGCTGACCACATGCGGACTTGCCACGAGCAGCCAGCTGCCACCCATCCACCAGTCCAGCGCGCCCCGCGCAAGTGCAGGCTCACGTGCCAGGCAGCGGACTTGGGACAGAAAGACGAGAGCCACACGACTCTCTCCTCCAGAGGGAGGCACAGAAGAGGGGTCACCGCAAGCTGATGCCAGCGCAGAGCGAAGCGTGACTCAGGGTCGGGGAACAGCGAGGGGATGGCGCCTGGGCTGGCCGCGGAGGAGGCGGCGGAGGCTGGCCCTCCATCCGGAGGCCCCAGAGGCGGGTGGGAGGGGACTGGGGCCCCTGAGGGCGACCCCCACAAGCAGTCTTGCCCGCAGGCACCCTAGGCCATCAGCGCGAAGCTCTGGAGTTCCACAGAACATCTTGGAAGGGAGCCTTCAAGTTGCCCTGAAGGAAACGTGCTGACCGACTCCTCGCCCGGCCTGATCTAAGTGCTGCTCTCCACGGACCAGCGGCCGGGCTGGCTCCCTGGCCTCCCAGCAGCCCCAAGAGTCACCTTCAAGCGTCCCCACCCTGGCCCTGTGCCATCTGCCACTCCACAGCTGCCCGAGAGATTTCTGTAACCCACAAAGCCCACCCTGCCTCTGCTGCTTAAACCCCTACTCTCCCAGGATAATTCCAAAGCTTACTGACCAGGGATTTTGGCAGGAACTAACGCCTGTGGCTGGCAATTTGTCAGGGAAGTGAATACTGAAATGTACCCCTGAATATTCGTTGGAAGTATTGATGCTGAAACTGAAGCCCCAACACTTTGGCCACTTGATGCAAAGAGCCAACTCATTGGAAAAGACCCTGATGCTGAGAAAGATGGAAGGCCAGAGGAGAAGGGGGCGACAGAGGATGAGATGGTTGGATGGCATCATCGACTCAATTGATATGAGTTTTAAGCAACCTCCAGGAGATGGTGAAGGACAGGGAAGCCTGACGCGCTGCAGTCCACAGGGTCACAAAGAGTTGGAGACGACTAAGCAACTAAACAGCAATGTTTAGGTAACAGAAGACGTGTTAACACATCTCTGATCAGTAAGCTGCAGCATGGCGAGGCAGCCTTCCATGTCTGACCCTTGACCCCTCCTGGATGCGCCCACTTCCACCAGACACACGAAAGGCCTGCAGTTCCCCGCCCAGCTTAAAGGGGCCCCTCGGGGTGGCTTTCTGCCTCCTGTGAGCAGCGGTGGGGTGGGGGGGGGTGGCCCCAGGACTGGAAAAAAATCCCCTCAGAGTACAAACTCTGCTGGAAGGCTGTGCTCTGCCCCCCAAAGCCCCCCACCCCCACCCCCAGCTTCTAACCAAGTGTCACTAACTTCAGTTTAGCCTCATGGTGCGCTTTCCCGCAGAAACCGTCCCATCATGGTTCCTGGGGTCTCACAGGTGTCAAAAGGTCCCTGGGCCCTACCAACCACAGAGTCGCCTCTGCTCTCTCGAGTGCGAAAGGCATCCTTTGTTCCGACAGAAACACGTGGGGGTGGGGTGGGCCGAGAAGAAACAGACCCATGTCACGAGTGAGGACTGAACCAGGGAGGTTTCAGGCACAAAGAGTTCACATACCACCCCCACCCCCAGCCGCCCGCGGCTGAAGCAGATGCAGCTGGGCTCTCCATAAATAAATGTATTGAAACGGCTCTCTCTTCAGCCAGTCACACCCAGCGAGTGCACTGACAGTACCCCCAACACCAAGCCCCATGTGCTCCCCATCTGAACCCTGGATCTCAGGGCTTCCAGAATGCACCCTGGGCCTTAGGGCCTTCCACTGCCCCCTCACTACGAATCTCGAGAGCAGGGACAGCGAGCTTTTTCCTGTGAGAAGCTCGACTGCAAATATTTCAGACTCTGTGGGCCACGCAGTCTGTCTTGGCTCCTCAAGTCTGCAAAAGCAGGCATGGACCCTAGGCAGGTGATGGGTGTGGTTGTGTCCCAATAAAACTTTATTTACAAAGACAGGCAGTGGGTGGGACAGGCCACCCCTGGCTCTGGGACTTCACTGGGCTTCAGCTGACGTTCCAGCTAAGGCAGGAGGAACCGATTCAGGGGGCTGAACGGATTTCCTCCTTCCGTCCAGCTCCCTGGAACAGACGTGGATTATCCCATTCTTGGTGCAGGGACAGCCTCCAGGTGGTCTCTTCCTGGGGCCCCTTCTGCTATGAGAGGCCCCCGCCGCCCCCCACATTGCTGAGATTCAGCACCTCAAGGGGCTCCCACAGTCTCATGGTGTCTCAACACGAGGCCTAGAGGGAACCTTCCAGAAACAGAAGATGGCCAGAGGACCACATGGTTCCCATGCCCACCTGGGGAGCCCTGTCTAGGGCCACCAGAGAAAGCAGAGGCTCTGATGGCGCAGCGCCACCAGCCAGGCATCCCGGTCACTGGATGTCTCGGCCCGCTGATGTTTGCACCTTCTTTTACCCACCCTGACCCTGCAAAGGCCCCACAGGGCCGTTTCTGGGCTCCCTGTCCAGTCACTGAGCAGGTGGCCCTGCCTGCGGGCCTTGGACACTCACGAGAGGCAGCTGCTCAGGATGCACTCCCAGGCTGGGCCACCTTCCTTGAAGAGCTGAGGGCTTGGCACTGAGGGCTTGCAGGGTGAGGTCTGGCTTTGCGGGAGGCGAGGACAGCTTTGCAGGGCACTCCCAGGCCATGGCGCGCTCCACAGCGCAGGTGGGGTCCAGGTAGATGCTCCACTCTGGTGAAAGGTGCATCTAGGGTTTGAAAAAGAGCACGTGCTCCTTAGGAAAAGCAGGCGGTAATGTCCAGTGAGGAGGGAGGCATTTTCCTAGGAGCCAACCAAAACTTCAGAGGAGTCCAGAATACAGTTTTAAAGATATGAACCAGCAGGCATGATTCCGTCATTGGTGAATATCTGATACACACTCAGGAAGAGATGCAAGAAACTCACCACTTTCAAGAGTGGCAGACACAAGAGGTGGTGATGCCTGAGGACCACCACTAGCTGGCTCACAATCACAGACACCCACACGCACATGTGCCAACCAGGACACTGAGAGGCTCCTACGCAGATCTTTTTGTCCCCCCATTCCTTATAGGCAAGACTCCAGACTCCATGACCTTCTCTCAGTTCCCAATGGCCTGCTACTGCTGCCAAGTTGTTTCAGTCGTGTCCAACTCTGTGCAGCCCACCAGGCTCCCCCGTCCCAGATTCTCCAGGCAAGAACACTGGAGTGGGTTGCTATTTCCTTCTCCAATGCATGAAAATGAAAAGTGAAAGTGAAGTGGCTCAGTCGTGTCTGACTCTTAGCGACCTCATGGACTGCAGCCTACCAGGCTCCTCTGTCCATGGGATTTTCCAGGCAAGAGTACTGGAGTGGGGTGCCATTGCCTTTCAGTTGCCAATCACAGGAGGAACAGTGATGAAACCCAAGGCAAGACTAATGGACCTGACAGATTCATCAAGATTAGGAGCGGGCCCACCCTGCATATACCCTAATCTTGTCAGCAACCTCACCCTTTTGAAACTTTGCAGAAGTTACTGCCTTGTTCCTTATCACATCCCCATGACTGACCGTAACCTCTTCCTACTCACCAGGGAAGGGGGCCCAGTTCTTGAGGCCCTAGCCTACTGTGCCCCGCCTTTGCATGGCAAGGTAAGAAAGCCCCTCTTTCCTTCTCCTCCACGACTCTGTCTCCATCTCTCTGTTTGGCCTTGGTGCACAGAGTCAAGGTTCTGGCAACACACATGCACAGGCAGTCACACTCAAGCACACAGCTACACATGCACTCAACCCATGTGCACAAGGCAACACAAGCACGCACACTGCCCCATGTGTACACGTGCAATCATACCTGTGCACGTGTGCAACCACACACACAATTACATACACGAGGTGTGCGTGCTCACAGAGCA
This sequence comes from Ovis canadensis, assembly GCF_042477335.2. Lineage (NCBI taxonomy): Eukaryota > Metazoa > Chordata > Mammalia > Artiodactyla > Bovidae > Ovis > Ovis canadensis. Next base: position 61,983,127 of record NC_091265.1, read on the forward strand.
TATCTCGAGCTATCTCAGGGAACTCCACGGGTCTCTCAGGAAACCTCTGACGGCTCCCATCACTGCCTCTTGCCCCAGCCAGTGCGGCTGGTGATCACTGCTACAGAGACAGGAATTGGCCTCTGTGCAGAGTCAAGAGCAGGCCCTTGTGCCGTGACTTCATCCCTCTGGTATGGTACAGCCTCCACCTTCCAATCTCGTATTTTAAATGTCAAGATTCCCCTGTTGGGACCTGTACTAACTGAAGTTGACTCGCAATGGAAAGTGAAAGTGAAGTAGCTCAGTTGTGTCCAACTCTTTGTGACCCCCATGGACTGCAGCCCACGAGGCACCTCCATCCATGGGAATTTCTAGGCAAGAATACTGGAGTGGGTTGCCATTTCCTTCTCTGGGGGATCTTTCCAATCCAGGGATTGAACCTGGGTCTCCTGCATTGCGGGTAGACACTTTACCGTCTAAGCCACCAGGGAAGCCTGATGGAGAAACCACCACCAAAACTTAACATCTGGTTTCCCCTGCAGAGGTTTTTGGTATTGTTTAGTCGCTCAGTTGTGTCCAACTCTTTGTGACCCCATGGACTACAGCACACTAGGCTTCCCTGTCTTTCACCATCTCCCGGAGTTTGGTCAAACTCATGTCCATTGGGTCAGTGATGCTTTAGTGAGCCTTAAAGGAGGGTCTGGCCAATTATTCTCATTATCTGGTGTAGAATGACTAGGCAGGTCAAGGTCTCAGAAAGAGACCCTTGGAGCAGGAAGGAAATGGTGTTAAGACAGCAGGCCAGGAGCAAAGATAGGAGGTTAGGCTGGTGCTGAGAGTTCTCATTTTCAGGGCTCAGTTCCTCACGAGCTGTGCAGGAAGGGACAGGAGCCAGGGAACACTCCATGAGAAAGGCACCCTCAGACGTGGCCCTGGATGCCAACATCATCCTCCTTCTCTGGTCCTTGACTCTGTGCTGCCTCTCAACATCTCCCACTTCCGATTTCTGTGCTCTCAAGCTTGGCTTGATTTTAAACTTTTTTGAAACTGGGATATACAGGGTGCTGCATGCACGTTACCTGAAATCAGACTTCAAATTGCTTAATTCCTTTTTCTGGCTTACACAGGTTCCTGAGCCCAACACAAGTGTTACCTGCCACAGTCCATCGCACTAGTAACTTACTTATCAGCAGCAGCGGCAATGTGACTCCAAGCTGGAGAAACGACACACACCAAGGAACAGGGATTGCAGAAACAAACACAGGGCAAACCACAGACATCTGTCCTGACACGTCACCTGGCTGAACTTCGGTATCAGAACGCAAGGAACACAGGCGTGTGGGCTTGTGTCTTTAGACATTGTCCTGGGTTCCAAAGGATGTGTGTCTGTGGCAGATGGGAACCTGGAGCGCTGGAGAGCATCTTAATTATATTGCTTCCTTCCAGGCTTCTGGAGTTTTGGGTATGATGCTAATTGCTGATCAAGAGCCTAATTTTGCTGGCCACGTGGGTAAATTCCACATTCCTTTGTCCACCAGGCAAGTCTGGCCTATAAGCTGAACATCTGTATTGAAATTTTAGAGATGATTCCTCCAGAGAGGGGGGGGAAAAACAATATTATTAAAGACAGATTTCTAAGTAGGTATTTATGTCTTATGGCAAACCATGTGGATGCTGGCTCCTCATACTAGCTTAACAGCTAATGGCAGAGACTAAGCGGCTACCCAGACTCATGTGGGGGAGGCAGGCAGGTTAAGCCGAAATGCATAAGCCCCTTCCAGGTAGAGAGGGCTTGGGGGAGGCCTGGGTCGCCTGAAAGGGCCAACTCTGTCGTTGAGGGCAACACTTCCTGGGGCCCAGCCTTGGGCCGGGCAGGACCTTTTAAGCTCCCCACCTATCCGGGAGTGTCCCAACTTTCCCTCCTTCACTCCCAAACTGGATAGGCCGCGTCTCTTCTTCTCCGGACCGGGGTCCTCTTAAGGCCCCCTTCTGCCTCCTGCCTCTTGGGCTCCCCCGTCCCCGCTCCCTCCCCTAGCTGACTCCTTCTTCCGATCCTTCCTCTCCTTCCTCATCTCAAATCGTCGCCAGTGTGCACTCCGTATCCCCATTCATCTTGTCGCTGCCTCCCTCCTCCGCCCCTCGAGTCCCCCATGCACCCCACTTGCCCCTCTCCGCCCCCAAGCCGGTACAGGCAACAGTGACAACGGCTCCCCGGGACAGCAGGAAGGCCCGCTTACCCGGGCGCGGCAGGCCTTGCGGCGGCCCGGCGGCCCTCGGGCGGGGAGAAAGCGCCCGCGGTCCGGCGTGGGGACGTGGCCGGCAGCAGAGCCGCGGAGCCCGATGCCAAGACCGCTCAGGGCAGCCGCCCCAGCTCGGCCCCGCCCCGCCCGGAGGTGACGTCACGGGAGGGCGTGTCGGGTGGGCGGGGCAGCCTTGGACGACCCCGGAGCGCGATCCCCGAAACGAGTGGGGCTGCAAGAGGCGAGCCGGAAGTGCGGGGCGTGGCCGACCCAAGGCCCCGCCCACCGCGGAGCGGCTCAGGTTACACCTCGAGCGCGGCCGGAAGTGGCTATTTTGGACTGGTCTCTGCCGGAAGTGGTGGTTCCTGGGGCTTTGCCACCTGGTCGCGGATACCGTCCTGTCCGGCCGAGGGTCTCGGAGAGGGTCATCTCAGACCTCCCTCGGCGGCGTGGCTGTGCCACGTGCCCGCCCCCATCCCACAGACTTTATTCAGGCCCAAGGGCCAGCGCTGGGACTAAGTAATAGAGATGGCCATCCGTGTGTCTTGAGTGCTTGCACGCGCCAAACCCTGAGCTTGGTTCAGTGATTTTACTCCGCAGTGAGAAGGAAATGGCAATCCACTCCAGGGTTCTTGCCTGGAGATTCCCAGGGACGGGGGAGCCTCGTGGGCTGCCATCTATGGGGTCGCACAGAGTCGGACACGACTGAAGCGACTCAGCAGCAGCAGCAGCAACCCTGTGACATGCTTCGCACCCGTTTTACAGACACTGAAACTGAGGCTCACAGAATGTTCTTTAATTGTGAGCCGTGAATAACAGTGGGGCAGAGTGAAGTACAGAATAAAGCTGACGGGACTTGACCTTTATTAGAAATAGGCTTTGAGGGATGAGACAGAGGCTCAAGAGGTATTGGTGGTGGTGGTTTAGTCGCCAAGTCATGTCCGACTCTTGCGACCCCATGGACTGTAGCCTGCTAGGGTCCTCTGTCCATGGGATTCTCCAGGCAAGAATACTGGAGTTAAGTTGCTGTGCCCTCCTCCAGGGGATCTTCCTTACCCAGGGATGGAACCTGGGTCTCCTGCACTGCAGGCAGATGATTTACCGACTGAGCTATGAAGGAAGAAGTGTTGGATGTATGTATATACTTATAGCTGATGTATGTGTATACTTGGGCTTCCCAGGTGGCTCAGATGGTAAAGAATCTGCCTGCAATGCAAGAGACCTGGCTTCAGTCTCTGTGTCATGAAGATCCCCTGAAGTAGGAAATGGCAACCCATTCCAATGTTCTTGCCTGGAAAATCCCATGGACAGAGGAGCCTGGTGGGCTACAGTCCATGGGGTTGCAAGAGTCAGACACAACTGAATAACTGTCACATGGCTGATGTGTGGTGTTGTGCCTCAGAAACCAACGCAACGTTGTAAAGCAATTATCTTCTAATTAAAAAAAATAAATTTTAGAGTTTGGAAAAAAAAAAGAAATAGGCTTTGGGAGAGAGGGAGTAGACTGGGAGTTTGGATTTGGTAGATGGAAACTATTACATTTAGAATAGATAAACGGGACTGTATCCAATCTCCTGGGATAAACCATAATGGAAAATAATACTTTAAAAAAGAATGCCTGTTTGCACGGGCTTCCCTGGTGCCTGAACGATAAAGAATCCACTTGCCAATGCAGGAGACGTATGTTCAATCCCTGGGTTGGGAAGATCGCCTGGAGGAGGGCATGTCAACCCACTCCAGTATTCTTGCCTGGAGAATCCCATGGACAGAGGAGCCTGGTGGGCTACAGTCCATAGGGTCTCAAAGAGTTGAACATGACTGAGCGACTAAGCACAACACAGAGATACATGGAAAAGCACTAAATCGTTGACTTGAGATGTCTGGTTTTCTTTACCAGTGATCTTTTGATGTTCCAACTCCCTGGTTTTTGTTGCTGAAACTCCTATGTCTCCTGGCTCCTCCCTTACCTCTTCAGGGCAGTATCTCAGAATTTTCTGAGATGCTGTATCCCTGGCTTAAGTCTTCAGTTTTGTCTGCCAAATAAAACATAATTCTCAACTTGTAGGTTGTATGTTTTTTTCAGTCAGCAGGGCCCTGGGCTGAGAAACTAAATGGGCCACAGAAACCTGGGAGTGTGTGATGACAAGGTCAGCTAGCCAGCTGTGAGCCCTGGGAGCACCAGAAACTCAAGTTAGGGTGGCACCGCCCAGTACCCCATGGTTTCAGGTTGTGTAGAACTTACTCTGAAAGACATAGGTTTGCTGAGATGTAGACCAGATGAGAGGATTCATGAAGACATGCTCCTTTGATTTGTGTTTGCTTTAATTTTCCCAGCTGCTGCTGCTGCTGCTAAGTTGCTTCAGGCATGTCCGACTCTGTGCGACCCCATAGACAGCAGCCCACCAGGCTCCCCTGTCCCTGGGATTCTCCAGGCAAGAACATTGGAGTGGGTTGCCATTTCCTTCTCCAATGCATGAAAGTGAAAAGTGAAAGTGAAGTCCCTCAGTCGTGTCTGACTCTTCAAGACCCCATGGACTGCAGCCTACCAGGCTCCTCCACCCATGGGATTTTCCAGGCAAGAGTATTGGAGTGGGGTGCCATTGCCTTCTCTGAATTTTCCCAACTAGCTCCAATCTAACATGAAAAGTGCAGCATCTCTGTTCAATTCACAAGTGAAAATGCACTCAAGCAACCAGTTATAGTTCTGTGCTTGCCTTCCTCAAAGCCAGCTTCTGTGATCCTGTGTTTCATTTCCTCTTTGCCAAAACTGGAACAGTATTTACCACTAGGGCTGAAATTACAAAGATAAGACACAAGCTTCCTTCCTAAGGAGCTCATGGTCTAGAGCAGGGTCTGCTGACCCTCTGTCTGCTTTTATAATTTTATTTATTTATTTATTTTTAGCTGTGCTGGGTCTTTGTGGCAGCGAGGACTTTTCCCTAGTTGCAGCAAGCAGGGACTACTCTCTAGTTGTGGCGTGCAGGCTTCTCATCTCAGTGGCCTCTTCTATTGTGGAGCACAGGCTTTAGGGCACACGGGCTTCAGTAGTTGCTGCACGTGGGCTCAGCAGCTGTGCTTCTTGGACTCTAGAGCACAAGCTCAATAGTTATAGTGCATGGGCTTAGCCACTCTGCTGCTTGGAGGCAGGTGGAATCTTCTCGGATCAGGAACTGAACCCGTGTATCCTGCATTGGCAGTCAGGTTCTTTAGCACTGAGCCACTAGGGAAGCCCAGTGTTTGCTTTTGTAATAAACTTTAATTGGAATATCATTACACCACTTTGTTATGTATTATCTGGCTGCTTTTGCACTGCAAGGGCAGAGTTGAGTTGTTGCCGTAGAGACTGTATGGCCTACCAAAACCTAACATATTTACTGCCTGGCCCTTCAGAATATGCTTGCAAACCCCTAGTCTAGAATGTTGCAAGGAAATGGATTCAGACAGCAATGGAAATACCTTGTTGAGGTGGTCCAGAATATAGGGGAAACTCATTCTCTCATAGGGGAATTTGGCAACTCTCAGTGGATTGGGGCCACCTGGCGCCTTGAGTCCACTGAGCGCAGCTCTGGGAACCATGTTGCTGCTTGTGCAGAGAATTATGAGCAACTGGCAGGCCAGGCTAGCTGACTCTGATGGCAGCAGAGGAATTAAAGACAGAGAAGGAAGGATAAGCTTAAATCCTCACGCTGTGACTCAGGGCACAGATGCCCTCGGGTTCTTTCTATGCAGAAATGGCTAAATAACAAACTCAGCTTGGTCCTTTTAGCTGTTGATTTATAACGTCATTTGAATATAAGGCCATGCAAGACCCCCCACGTACACATGTTAGGGCCAGAGCACTGCCAGGCTTCAAATCCTGACTGCTGTAGTTTTTAGCTGAGTGACGGTGGGCAAAGTGCTTAGCCACTCTGTGCCTCAGTTTATCCTACAGTCGATTCTCATGACTTGTGGTTGTTATGCTTAATAAAGTTGCCGTGAGTGCGGACTTAGTGAATGCTGAACCATTGCTCCTAAGGAAGAAAACAAGACCAATACTTCCCCTCACGCTCTACACTTTACAGTCATTTTTACACTCCAAACACAAAATTGAGGACATTGAAATTGTGAGAATTTTTAGAATAATAATAGATCATTCATGAGGATAGGAATATAATTATATACACATTATTGGATTGAGCCTGCTGATCTGTCAGTTGCAATGTTCAGAAATACTAATTTGCTTTTCGGATATTTACTATGGATAGCTGGAAAATTTTTTTTAGAGATTACAAAAGCAGTTTGCTACAGATTTACACTGACATGTTCAATTTTTAAAAAGCACATTTTAAATTTCAACACATCACTAATTTAGCAAAATTATTCAAAGGTATCTTGTATAGTTTAAAAATCTTTTTATTGAGGATTATTATACATACAGAAAAGAATATGTACAGATTTATAGCTTGATGAATTTTCACTAAGAGCCCCCTGTGTAGCCACTCAGATAAGAAAGTCAGTACCAGCACCGTGGGGATCCCCTTGTCCTCCTTCCCAGTCCCTCCAAAACTACCAAGAATCTGCAAAGATTCAGAGCAACTTGAACTCTTACACATTGCTGATGGGAATGCAAAATGGTAGAGCCTTTTGAAAACAGTTTGACAGTCTCTCATAAAGTTAAATATGCACTTACTATATGACCCAGCAATCCCACTCACCTTGGGTATTCACCCAAGGGAAATGAAAACATATGTTCACACAAAGACCTGTATGAAAAAGTCTACAGCAACTTTATTCATATTTGCCAAAGGCTGGAAACACCCAAATGAGTCAGTGGGTGAATGGACAGACCAAGTGTGGTATGTCTGTGCCGTGGACGCCTGCATGCACCCGCACGGATGGGTCTCAGAAGCACGTGCTAACAGAAAGAAACCAGATGCAGGAGGCTACAGTATGAGCCCATTCACATCATTTTCATGAAAAGACCGAAGCATGGAGACAGAAGCCAGAGGTCACCAGGGCGTGGGATGAGGGAAAGGACTGGTTCGGGGTCACCAAATATGCACGTTGCCTAGCTAAAGTTGCTGAAACTGACTGCCCCAGCAAAAGAGCATGAGGGAACTTCTTGATGGCAATATTCTATATCTTGCTTATGGTGATGGTCACACAACTATACACATTTGTCCCAACTCATGGAATTGTGAATTTTACTGAATGTAAATTCTGCCTCAATGAATTTCACTAAAACACTAAACACGGGGTTGTAAAGAAAGGTGAAAGTGAAAACAGGATTGTGATGATAGTTATGAGTGTGTGTATATGTGTGTGCGTGTGGTAAGTGGAAACAAACACAAAATGAATGCATTTGGTCGTATGTAAATCCAATAAAATCGATTTTTTTTGCAAAGTTTTACTGGGGCTAAAGAGACCCACTTCCTTGGGAATTCACTGGCTGTTTAGTGGTTAAGACTCTGCACTTTCACCGCAGGGCTTCCATCCCAGGATCCCTGGTCGGGCTGGGAACTAAGATCCTGCATGCCTTGCAGCAGAGCAAAACAAACAAAAAGAGGCACACTTCCTAGTTACACAAAGTTCAACACACCAGGAAGATGTATAATTCCTAATCTTCGAAATTGGAATAGCCCCAATTACAAGACCTCAAAATATGTAGAGCAAAACTGGCAGAGAAGAAACAGAAAAATTCCCAACATAGGGAGAGATTTTAATATGCTTCTTTTCGTAGTGTATACAACAAGCAGAACTTGCCTCGCCCCCAGCCCAAAAACACCCAGTAAGATTGTTAAAGACTTCAGTGACATTGCTAAGAAATCCTGGCTTCATGAACATGCGTAGATCATTCCATCTCATAACGGAATAATTGCTAGCTTAATTGCATGTCCTGGGGAAGAGGATTAAGGGTGTGCTTATCAAATCTGCAGATAACACTAGCGATTCAACCTTTGGCCCCTGGGTTGGTCCCGCAGGGCCACCTTGTCCAGGGCTCTGTGGAGAGCATCAGCACAGAGAAATGCCTGGTGACCAACCCTGGGGACCGCAGCAGCAGACACCGCCAGTCTGAGGGGCTGTCACACGCATCACTTTCAGCAGCAGCGGCGGAGTCAGCTGTCCCTTCACCGAAAAGAGTAGTGGTGCAGCCAGAGGTGTTCATGTTCCAGGGAATCAGGAAACAGGGCTCAGAGTCCAAGAAATGGAAAATGGGAGGTGGAGGGACTTTGTGACAGAGCAGGAACTCTGGTCTGAGATGGTTGTTTAAAAAAGAATGGTTTTAAATGTTCATCTCCTACTTACACCAAGAACGTATCTTGTATATCGTGATTACCAGAATTCTGAAGAGAGAGGAAAAAAATCTCGATGAGGAATTCTATGTGGTCATCACAAGCATGTATTCACTATGTATGATGTGGGTTAGGGGGAAGTGATAAGGAATTTATATTACAAATTTATCTTTTAATTTTTAGTTTTTTATTTGGCCCTGCAGGCATATGGGATTTTAGTTCCCCAACCAGGAATCAAACCCGTGTCCCCTGCGTTGGAAGCACAGAGTCTTAACCACTGGACTGCCAGGGAAGTCGCTAGTTTTTAAAAGGGTTAATGTAGCTGCATTAAATGGAGAAGGCAATGGCACACCACTCCAGTACTCTTGCCTGGAAAATCCCATGGACGGAGGAGCCTGGAAGGCTGCAGTTCATGGGGTCGCAGAGTCGGACACGACTGAGCGACTTCACTTTCACTTTTCACTTTCATGCATTGGAGAAGGAAATGGCTACCCACTCCAGTGATCTTGCCTGGAGAATCCCAGGGATGGGGGAGCCTGGTGGGCTGCCATCTCTGGGGTCACACAGAGTCGGACACGACTGAAGTGACTTAGCAGCAGCAGCAGCAGCTGCTCCATTAAAAACTCAGTTAACTACAAATAGAAGAATATTGACTTGATATGATGAAAAATAATTATTTCAGATTGATATCCTACATCACATGCTGTGCATGTGTGCTAAGTCGCTTCAGTCATGTCCAATTCTTTGCGACCCTATGGACTGTACTCCACCAGGTTCCTCTGTCCATGGGGGTTCTCCAGGCAGGAATACTGAGTGGGTTGCCATGCCCTTCTCCAGGTGATCTTCCTGATTCAAGAACTGAACCCAAGGTCCTTACATCTCCTGCATTGGCAGGCAGGTTCTTTGCCACTAGCTCCACCTAGGAAACCCCATCCTACATAGTACATAATGATTTTTTAAAAATTAGAGCTGTTCCTAGAGAGATCACGGATGAGGTCTTAATGAACATTATTCTAGTCAAAGGAATGAGAGAAGAGCAATGAATAGAGTGCATTTTTTATTTTTTTTTAAATTTTTTTAGAGTGTATTTTTTAAAGACAAATTTTCATTATTTGCATAAGGTATGATCAATTACCTAGAATGTCTCAGAGAGTCACCTTAAAGTCAACTAAAATGTATAAGTTAATAATTTGCCCCAATGCAAAATAAGTTTATGTCAGTAGATTTCTTGTATACCAACAATGAAAAACAGGATTTCCCTGCAGTCCTGTGGTTAAGACTGTGTTTCCATTGCAGGGGACTCAGGTTCAATCCCTGCTCTGGGAATTAAAATCCCAATGTAGCATGGCACCATCAAAAAGAAAAAAAAAAAGCTTTAAAAATGTCAGTTACTCTGGTGACAAAAATATAAAATAGCTAGCGATACATTAGTGAGAAATATTCCAGACTGTCAAGTTTTAGGATGTTCTTTCTATGGAGGAGTCAAAATATACTTGAGGACTTCCCTGGTGGCACAGTGGATTGGAATCCATCCGTCTGCCAGTGCAGAGGACATGGGTTCGATCCCTGGTCCAGGAAGATCCCACATACCTCGAAGCAACTAAGTCTGTGCTCCACAATCACTGCTCTAGAGCCTGAACTCTGCAAAAGAGAAGCCGCTGCAAGGAGAAGTGCGTAAACCAGAGCGCACCCCCTGCCCTCGGCGGCTAGACAAAGTCCATGCGGCAGAGACCACCTGCGCAACCGAAAATAAATATGTGAATAAATGTTATTTTAAAAATTAAAATAGACTTGAAAAAATGGAGAGGTATATCATGTTGATGGGAAAGTAAGCCCTTGTAGAGAAGTATATTTCCCCAAATTAATTCATAGTTCTGTTGTTCAGTCTGACCCTTCGCGCCCATGGACTGCAGCATGCCGGGCTTCCCTGTCCTTCACTATCTCCTGGAGTCTGCTCAAACTCATGTCCACTGCATTAGTGATGCCATGCAACCATCCCATCCTCTATCATCCCTTCTCCTCCTTCACCCTCAATCTTTCCCAGCCTCAAATTTATGGTTTTAATACAACTCTAATCAAAACCTCATTTTAAATTATTTTGGAACTTGAGAAAATAATTCTAACATTCATCTGTAGCACTAAACGGTAAAAATAGCAAAGAAGCTATGATGCCTTTCTGTATTTTGCAAAATTTCTGTAAAATGTGTATTATTTTTATAGTAAAGAAAGTCTTCCATTTTAGCAACAACCAAAGACAACTTAATCCCAGGACACATTTAAAAATAGTATAACATGTAATCACCAAGATGCAAACCTTTCTCTCTTCTCTGAATCTATTCATTCCTTATTAGATTATTGTTAGAAGTTCAAGTTAATGGCCTGACAAAGGAACGGAAAAATAGTTCTTTGAGAAGGTTTGATATGATTTGATACTGTTTTGCTTAGAGGAAAAAACAAAGAAACAAATCAGTTACAGTCTTGCAGAGCCTGAATGATTTTTCCAAGAATTATGTTGATCAGCTATCAGTATAACAGAGCAAATGAGCAACAAAACTCACTCATTGGAACAGTAGTGTACTTGGGAAATGAAGAAAGGCTGCTTTCTGGGTTTGAGATTTTCACCATAAACCCTATTATCATCTGTGTTCCGTGCAGTCATCTGTTTATTTCCAGCCAAATGGATCGAAATGTCCAGGTACATCTGACGGATTTGAAATACTAAACCTCACCCAGTGTTCCCAATTATAACCCGTCACAAGGGCATCACAGGGAACCCCAAGTAAGACCCCAGAGGGAAATACCTCACTCTGCCTCTCCTTTAAATTTCTGATTTAAGTTTTGCTGCAGCACTTATGGTTTCACAGACCATTTACATACACGCACGCACACATCCACACACATACAAATACTTCTTTCCTCAAGCTTTTTGTCTTCTGGGGACTTCATGCGTTTGGGAGATGTCTGATTGTCGTAAAAGCTGGTTTAGAATTTCCATTGCATGTTTTCAGAAAGGCAACCTGAAAGAAGCTCTAGGGAAAACTTTTCCATGTCTCAAAAATTACTCGAGGAGGTGCTTCTCTGCCTCCGCTCAGAGTCTAAGCCACCCTCTACTGCTCCTGGGCACCGCCTTCTCCCAACCCCCACATGCCACCTCTGATGGCACCAGACCACAGTCTTCCCCACCCCTACTTTGGTGTCATCAGGCGGACTCCGTCCTTTGCATGCTCCTTTGTCCCCATCCCAGGAGCCTTCGTGGAGGTCAAGTTCCAACTGGTCTCTGTGTTTAAGGGAACCAAGTCTAAGCTGAAGGTACCAGAGGGCCAAGAGGACAGAAGAACCAATTTCAGCTTTTCCTCACCACAAGGTGTTTGTGGCAAGGTGGCTAACGTGGGTCAGCATCAAGTTTCGCTTCTTCCTGGAACCAAGAGGAAGCCTTTCCAAACTAGATGGGAAAGGCATTTTTTTCCCCTCATGAGTCCAACTTCGGAGACATTCTATTAAATGGCAGGTACCCTTCCACCCAAAAACAACAATGAAGTATTCGGTGTGCTAACAACATAGCTTAAAAAAAAGTAAACCAAAATTCTGCATTTTTATAAAACTTGATAAAAAAAATAGTATCTCAAACTGGACAGTCACCAGAAGGACCCAGTTACCAGAAACGCACACACTTCAGTGGGCACGGGCAGCATCTCCCGGGCTCTGTGCCTGGCCGTCCCAGCATCTCCACTTTCTGCAGGGTTAGTTCCACACTTGCCAGCATCAGTTTGCCCGTCCTTTTCCCTTTGGGCACCTTCTCCCCCTTCTTTGCAGGGGGCCTTTTGAGGCTTGGGCTCTGGCACCAGAGGGACAGGTTTAAGACACAACCTTGCAGGTTTTCGCTACAGTTGGTCCTTCACCTCGAATTTATCACCTTTAACATCCCCTTCAGCCTTTCTCTCCAGCATGTTGGCAATGGAGGCAGAACGTAGGCGCTGGACATGGGATGCCGTGGCCCAGTGGCTTTGGTGGGCCCATGAGTTACTCTTGCTTCTTCTTTATACTGCTTCTCTCCTTCACTCTTGTTTTTGGACATGTGTATGTGTGTGTGCGTTTAGTATGTTAAAGTTCTTATTGAATTTGTCACAATACTGCTTCTGTTTTCTGGGAGTTTTGGGGTTTTTTTTTTGGCCACACAGCATGTGAAATTTTAGTTCCCCAACCAGAGATCAAAAACACATTCCCTGCATTGGAAGGCAAACTCTTAATCACTTGGAATGCCAGATAAGTCCCTCTCCTTCACTCTTGAAACGTGTTTTCCTTAGGCATAAAACTCAAGAACGACAGTTATTTTCTCTTTGCACCCTGAGGACATCTTTCCCTGCTCTCTCTTCCTTCCACTGAAGCTACTGCCATGTCAGTAAGATGCTACTGCCGGTCTTACTGCTCCTCTTCGAAAGGCCATGAGCCTCATCTTCTTGCAGCTTTTAGGAATGTTCTCACTGTTTTTGACTGTATGCTGTATCTCAGAGTGAATTTCTTTTTCTTGTTCTGCAGTTCCTTGGCCTGCCTCCTCTAATTCACAATGGCGAAGCAGGACTAGTAAATTGCAGTGAAGAGTTCAATGAACCGTAGATACCCAGGAGCTGGTGGCCCACCATAGTGACGCAATCCTGCTAGGCAGGCCATGTGAGATCCTCTTGCCCTTGGCCAGATCCTGATTTTGCTCTAAAGGAGGAGCCCCTTGTATAGGATCTCTTTCGAGTGACTGAATACACAAACAATGAGCAAACCATATATGAAAATAAATCTCTGACCCACAATCTGCATGAGCTGTCCAGAAAACCAATGCCTTTATCCATGATAGACACCCTAGGAAGTCAGACTGTTGTCAGGCTCACAAGAAACCGCATTCCTATCTCTAGCAACAATGTCGGAAGCGAAACAATCACTTTTGTAACCATCGGCCCAATATGGCCAGGACCTGATGATGAACTGCCAGCTTCCCAAATTTTTGTCCCTGTTTCCAATTTAGGACCAATGAGAGAAAGTCAAATATGCCCCCCTAACTGATCACATGGGCTACCTGACTTTTAGTGAACCCACTTCCAGCTCCCCAGGTCAACAGTCTCCAGCCAGGGCACACCAGATGGGTCTCCCCCACACCCATGAAGCTTCCCCACTACCCTGTCTGCCTTTGAGTATCTGCCAGACAGAAATGATGGTGGCTGACCCCTTTGCTACAGCCAGCTGTGAATCAGAGTAGCCTCTGCTCGTTCTCCTTTGGGAGTTCCTTGTTTATTTCCTCATGTTCCATTCACCTCTGACCACAACAGAAGCAACCCTCCTTGGGAGTGGCAGAATCCTCCCACACCCTTGCTCGCACCTGAGTAAAGACGGCCCTGCCTGCACACCTGTGTGGAGGGCCTAGCTCGCTGAATGCCTTCCTGCACTCTAGAACAAAGAAGCCCTCATCTTCCACTACCTGTGGGTTTTCTTCTGGCCAAGAGACACATCTGCAGGCCATGTTTTCTGGAAGTCAGACTCAGATGCTGGATTCGTGCACAGGTGGTTGACTGAGGGTTCCTGGGATCAACACGTATGGGGAAATGGAGGGGGCAAAGCTGGACAAAGGAGGAAGCTGAAATGAGATGCAGTCACAGCAAGGCCTCAGCTGATTTTACAGGGAACTGGGTGACCTATTGTTGACCTTGGCTGCCTCAGGAAGGGGTCACGACCCTGAAGAGGCAGCTTTCATTGTCCAGGAGAGGAAGTCCCCGGAGAGTGACCAGCTGCCCACACTCTAAGCAGGGGTAGGGGTGGGGGTGCTTACGTCCCCAAGGAGGGGTGTGGGGATCTGACCAGCCTGGCAGTGTCCACCACAGAATCCCAGAGCCCAGCCGATCCAGAAGCCAAAGGAGCTGTATGTTCGCATCAGCAGAGAAAACAGCCTCCACGGAGTGAGAGGAGGTCCCTGCCGAGTCAGAACTCAAGAGGCTTTGAAAGAGAATAAGGGGTACCTAAAGGAGGTACAGAGAGACGAAGACAGCCCCCTGAAATGAAAAAGACATAGCTTCCAAAATGGAAAGTTCAGGGACTGCCCTGCTGGTCCAGGGGTTAAGAATCTGCCTTCCGTCGCAGGGGACGCAAATTCAATCCCTGGACTGGGAACTAAGATCCCACCTGGGGCTACAGGGCGACTAGAGAACTAGAGTTGTCTTCACAACTAGAGAAGCCTGTGTGCCCCAACAAAGACCCAGCGCAGCCAAGTAGGTAAACCGAAAAGTTCAAAAGAGGAAGTGAAAAAAAAAGAGAGAGTCTCTTCTGAGAACCTTCTGGGCTGTGGACTTGGAAATCCAGACAAGAGACAGGAGATCCAGCGGATGGGTCCAGAGGCCTGAGCCCTGACAACCGGACCTCCAGAGAAGAGAGGGAGGAGGGCTCATGCTCGTCGCTTCAGATGTGTCCGGCTCTTTGACCCCTGGACTGTAGCCCGCCAGGCTCCTCTGTCCATGGGATTCTCCAGGCAAGAGTACTGGAGTGGGTAGCCATTCCCTTCTCCAGGGGAGCTTCCCGACCCAGGGATAGAACGCAGGTCACCAGCATTGGAAGCAGATTCTTTACCGTCTGAGCCACCAGGGAAGCCCTCTTTTCCCTTATAGGTTGTTGCACAATGTGGGGTATGGTTCCCTGTGGTATACACTACGTGCTTGTTGGTTATCTGTTTTATATATAGTAGTATGTATATCCCCCACTCCAGGGTTCTTGCCTGGAGAATCCCAGGGACGGGGGAGCCTGGTGGGCTGCCGTCTCTGGGGTTGCACAGAGTCGGACACACCTGAACTGACTTAGCAGCAGCAGCAGCAGCAGCAGCAGCAGCAGCAGCAGCAGCAGCATGCCACACAGGTGGAAGCGTGGAGTCAACCACTGGAGCCCAGGGAAGTCCGTTACCTAGGCTTTGGGCCTACATTGCTTCCTCCTCCCACAGATGCGACGTTTCCATTATTTTGTGCAGTAATTTGTTTCCATTTAATCCAGCGCCTTCCATTTCCTTTGCTCACGGTTTCCTCTTGTGACGCAGACCTTGCTTCCCACTGAAGAACTTGGTCAAGCCGCTTCTCCACCCGAGGGCTTACTGGTCACCTCTCTTAGTTCTGTCTGCAAAAAGTCTTCCTTTGGCCCTTGTTCTTGCAGATCGCTCTCCTGGCTTTGCTGGATTCCCGGCTTCCCCTCCAAGGCTGTTCTCTGCTGTGTCCGGTCTTCTGGTATTCTGTCATTTTCTCTGGCTGGTTTTAAGAGTTTCCTTTTCGTTTTGCTGCTTTCCTGATCTGACAGTTACTAATTTGCTGCCTGCCAGCCCCAACCCTCACCCCCCATTGCCTGCTCTGCAGTAAAGGGGCTGGGGGTGCTGCAGGGACAGTGGGAGGGGGCTGGGGCTGGCACAACTCAGCGGCCTTCTCCCAGGGACCCACTTTGAGGGGCCTCTGTCTCAGCCCTGGGGTTGTAGCTGTTCCTTTATGTACTATTCCAGCATTTCTTTTCTAAAAAAATATTTGTTTATTTACTGATTTATTTATTTGGCTGCACCAGGTCTAAGCCGTGGCATGTGAACTCTTCTCTGTGCACGTGGGATCTAGTTTCCCAACTGGGGATCGAATCCAGGATCGCTCCCCCTGCATTGGGAGCGCAGAGTCTTAGCCACCAGACCACCAGGGAAATCCCACCTTTCCTGCCTTCTTTAAAGCTGTCTTTATCTCTTTTACCAACCCCCCATGCCCCAATGACTCCAATCCCCTGCTATGGTTAGCAACTCTTCAGAATAAACTTTCTCTACCCACTAACTATGTGATTTCTGTCTCCAGATTGGACTGAACCAGACCCCTCTGACATGTCTATATGTGGATTTCTTTCCTTTTTTTTCTCTTTAAAATCCTTCTTGGGATTCACTGGGCTTTTTGAGTCCAAAGATTTAATCAGGTCAGTTCAGTTCAGTCACTCAGTCGTGTCCAGCTCTTTGCAAGCCCATGGACTGCTGCACGCCAGGCCTCCCTGTCCATCACCAACTCCCGGAGTTGATCCAAACTCATGTCCGTTGAATCCGTGTTGCCATCCAACCATCTCATCCTCTGTCATTCCCTTCTCCTCCTGCCCTCAATCTTTCCCAGCATCAGGGTCTTCTCAGATGAGTCAGCTCTTCGCATCAGGTGGCCAAAGTACTGGAGTTTCAGCTTCAACATTAGTCCTTCCAATGAACACCCAGGACTGATCTCCTTTAGAATGGACTGGTTGGATCTCCTTGCAGCCCAAGGGACTCTCAAGAGTCTTCTCCAACACCACAGTTCAAAAACATCACTTCTTTGGTGCTCAGCTTTCTTTATAGTCCAACTCTCACATCCATACATGACTACTGGAAAAACCATAGCTTTGACTAGATGGGCCTTTGTTGGCAAAGTAATGTCTTTGCTGCTTAATATGTTGTCTAGGTTGGTCATAGCTTTCTTTACAAGGAGTAAACATCTTTTAATTTCATGGTTGCAATCACCATCTGCAGTGATTTTGGAGCCCCCCAAAATAAAGTGAGCCACTGTTTCCACTGTTTCCCCATCTATTTGCCATGAAGTGACAGGACCAGATGCCATGACCTTAGTTTTCTGAATGTTGAGCTTTAAGCCAACTTTTTATTCTCCTCTTTTGGAGAAGGCAATGGCACCCCACTCCAGTACTTTTGCCTGGAAAATCCCATGGACAGAGGAGCCTGGTGGGCTACAGTCCATGGAGTTGCTAAGAGTCAGACACGACTGAGCAACTTCACTTTCACTTTTCACTTTCATGCATTGGAGAAGGAAATGGCAACCCACTCCAGTGTTCTTGCCTGGAGAATCCCTGGGACGGGGGAGCCTGGTGGGCTGCCGTCTATGGGGTCGTGCAGAGTCGTACACAACTGAAGCGACTTAGTAGCAGTAGCAGCTTGCTTTATAACCTCTGTAAAACTTTCAACGATGATGACATTGACTATCGCCTCTCCCCACTCTGATTTTTCCTTCTATAACATCAATTTTGTCTATTAGATCTTCTCTGTCCATATTCTATGTGTCAACATCAAAAAGAAAAAAAGAAACCTTTATTGTATTCCCACATCTAGTGTACAACAGGGTTTTTTTTTTTTTTTTTGAACATTCACCAAGCTGTGCACCCATCACCATGCTGTTAGAACATTTTCATCACCCTCTCCCACTAGAAAGCTCCACGCTCATCAGCAGTCACGTCCCTCCTCCCACCCCTCTTCCTGGTGAGCACGCACCCACCGTCTGTCTCTACGAATCTGCGTCTTCCGGACATTTCAAGTAAACGGAATCGTACAACACGTGGTTTCTTTCACTTTTCCCAATGCTCTCAGAGTTTTCATCATGTATTGGTACTTCTTTTCTCTTTGGGGGTAAATACTATTCCATTATATAGACATACCACATTTTGCTCAACCGCTGATGGGTGTTCGCGTTGTTCCCACCGTTTAGCTCTTAGGAATAACGATGCTGTGACTATTCAGTGCAAGTTTTTGTGCGGATTTATGCCTTCGTTTCTCCTGAGTGAATGCCTAGAAGTACAGTTGCTGGGTCATGTGGGAACGCCACGTTTAACCTTCTGAGAACCTTCCAGACTGTTTCTAAAGTGGCTGCACGTGTTCCCATTCCCCAGGGACACGACTCTCCTCTCTGATTTCTCCGTCTCTCTGAGCCCCTCTGTGGAGTTCTGTGCATCCCTCTCCAGCACAATCTCGTGTCTCCTCTGGTGTTTAAACTGCTCATTGAGTTTCTGATTTCAATTGTAATTTTTATTCCTGGAATTGCTTTTCAGTCGTTTTCTGCAACTCTGATGTTTTCTCTCTTCACTGTCATATTTTGAATGAACTCTTTTATCTCTTCAAATGTCTGAGGAAGACTTCACACCGACAGCTGGTGAGTGTCGCTTTTATGGCCCGGGGCTGCCCAGTCTGCCCTTTCGCCCATGGTGGTTCATTCCCTGCCCCTAGAGAAGCTTATGGCTTTGTTACTGGGGATTCTGAGGGCTGGGTCTGAAGTGCACTTTCTCTAGAGTTGCCTCTGCTTTGCCAGGCTCTGGAGGCTCCACCACCAACTGGGCCCACTTTATTTATTTTTAATTCAATTTTTATTTATTTATTTTTAGCACCCAAAACACTTTGTATTGGAGTATTTTAACAATGTTGTGATAGCTTCAGGTGAACACGGAAGAAACTCAGCCTAACATACACCTGGATTGGTTCTCCTCCCAAAGCCCTTCCCATCCAGGCTGGTACATAACACTGAGCAGAGTTCCGCGTGCTATACAGCACATCCTTGTTGGTTATCCGTTTCAAATATAGTAGTGTGTACATGACCTTCCCAAAGCCCTTAATTATCTCCCCTGCCCCCAGCAACCATGAGTTCATTTTCTGAGTCTATGAGTCTCTTTCTGTTCTGCAAGCTCATCTGCATCATTTCTTTTCAGCTGTCACATGGAAGGGCTGTCATATATTTCTCCTTCTCTGTCTGGCTTACTTCACCCAGTAGGACGCTCTCTAGGTCCCTCCATGTTGCTGCGAATGGTAACTGGGTTGACTTTAGATCACATCCTCAGGGTGAGTCTTGTGTGCAATCTGGCTTGAGACACTCATGGGGGACTTTTCTCTTCCTTTTAACTGTTTCTGTTCTACTCAGAGCCAAGGCCAACATGGGGACCTCTCCCCCCCTCCCACCTGCAGAACTCAGTGGGTGGATTTTTACTGTTGTTTACCCACTGGGAAGGTCCTTTTTTGGAGGGTTCTCAGATTTTCAGGAGTTTCTGATCTGACTGACCTTCCTCTTTACTCAGGGAGGTTCCTGGAAGTGGAGACACCCCCAGCAAAAGGCCACCTGCAGACTGCCCTGATATTCATTATGTTTTAATATATATATTAAAAATAAATTTTAATGGAGAATTTCAAATATATATACACATACAAAGAATAGTATAGTGATCCCAACAAACTCATCACGTGTCATTAACCTCTGGCCAGTCTCAAA
This sequence comes from Ovis canadensis, assembly GCF_042477335.2. Lineage (NCBI taxonomy): Eukaryota > Metazoa > Chordata > Mammalia > Artiodactyla > Bovidae > Ovis > Ovis canadensis. The sequence continues at coordinate 62,002,657 of NC_091265.1, forward strand.
GCTCATTCACCTTCTGTGTGGTTCAGAAGCAAATTCTAGAAATCATACTATTTCATCTGAAAGTTCTTCAGTATACATTTCCAAACGATAAGAACTCTTTTCACAATAAAGCCACAATATATGTATTCACACCTAAAATTTTAAACAATAATTTCTTAATACCATCAGTGTTCAATTTTCTGCTATAATCAGTATTCAAATAGTCAGTTGCCACATAGCTATGAGATGGCTTTCTTGTTGCTGCTGCTTTCTTATTATTTCTGGCCTTAATGAAACCCTCTCCTTTCCCACCAACTTTGCCATACATTAAAAAATGTTTACTTAGTATTGCTTCCTGTATTTGTATGTGTTTGTAACAAATGGAGTCTCAGGATATCTAGTCTCTGGTTGATTGCTGTTGAGTTGCTCAGTTGTGTCCGATTCTGCAACCCCATGGACTGCAGCACAGGCTTCGCTGTCCTTCACCATCTCCTGGAGTTTGCTCAAACTCATGTCCATTGAGTTGGTGATGCCATCCAACCATCTCATCCTCTGTCGCCCCCTTCTCCTCCTGCTTTCAATCTTCTCCATCATCAGGGCCTTTTCTAATGAGACGGCTCTTCCCATCAGGTGGCCAAAGTGTTGGAGCTTCAGCTTCAGCATTAGTCCTTCCAGTGAATATTCAGAATTGATTTTCTTTAGGATTGATTGGTTTGATCTCCTTACAATCCAAGAGACTCTCAAGAGTCTTCTCCAACACCACAGTTCAAAAGCATCAGTTCTTCGGTGTTCAGCCTTTTTTATGGTTCAACTCTCAGATCCATACATGACTACTGAAAAAACCATAGCCTTGACTAGACGGACCTTTGTTGGCAAATTAATGTCTCTGCCTTTTAATATGCTGTCTAGGTTGGTCATAACATTTCTTCCAAGGAGCAAGTGTCTTTTAATTTCAGGGCTGCAGTCACCATCTGCAGTGATTTTGGAGCCCAAGAAATTAAAATCTGTCACTGTTTCCATTGTTTCCCCGTCTATTTGCCATGAAGCAGTGGAATCAGATGCCATGATTCTGAAGGTTGAGTTTAAGCCAGCTTTTCGACTCTCCTCTTTCACCTTCATTAAAAAGCTCTTCAGTTCCTCTTTGCTTTCTGCCATAAGGGTGGTGTCATCTGCACATCTGAGGTTATTTCTCCCAGCAATTTTGATTCCAGCTTATGCTTCATACAATCTGGCATTTTGCATGATGTACTTTGCATATAAGCTAAATAATCAGGGTGACACTATACAGCCTTGACGTACTCCTTTCCCAGTTTGGAACCAGTCTGTTGTTCCATGTCTGGTTCTAACTGTTGCTTCTTGACCTGCATATAGATTTTTCAGGAGGCAGGTAATATGGGCTAGTATTTCCATCTCTTGAAGAATTTTCCACAGTTTGTTGTGATGCACACAGTCAAAGGCTTTGGCATAGTCAGTAAAGCAGAAATATATGTTTTTATGGAATTCTCTTGCTTTTTCTATGATCTCTGGTTCCTCTGCCTTTTCTAAATCCAGTTTGTACATCTGGAAGTTCTCGGTTCATGTACTGTTGAAGCCTTGCTTGGAGAATTTTGAGCATTACTTTGCTAGTGTGTGAAATGAGTGCAATTGTGCAATACTTAGAACATTCTTTGGCATTGCCTTTCTTTAGGATTGGAACAAAAACTGACCTTTTCCAGTCCTGCGGCCACTGCTAAGTTTTCCAAATTTGCTGGCATATTGAATATAACACTTAAACAGCATTATTTTTAGGATTTGAAATAGCTCAGCTGGAATTCCATCACCTCCACTCTGTTTGTTCATAGTGATGCTTCCTAAGGCCGACTTGACTTGGCATTCCAGGATGTCTGGCTCTAGGTGGGTGATCACACCATCTGGGTCATTAAGATCTCTTCTGTATAGCTCTTCTGTGTATTCTTGCCAGCTCTTGTTAATATCTTCTGCTTCTGTTAGGTCCATACCATTTCTGTTCTTTATTGTGCCCATCTTTGCATGAAATATTCCCTTGGTATCTCTAATTTTCTTGAAGAGGTCTCTAGTCTTTCCTATTATATTATTTTCCTATATTTCTTTGCAGTAATCACTTAGGAAGGGAAGGCTTTCTTATCTCTCCTTGCTGTTCTTTGGAACTCTGCATTCAGATGGGTATAACTTTCCTTTTCTCCTTTGCCTTTTGCTTCTTTTCTCAGCTATTTGTAATCCCCCCTCAGACAACCATTTTGGCCTTTTGCATTTCTTTTTCTTGGGGATGATCACAGCCTCCTCTACAATGTTAAAAACCTCCATCCACAGTTCTTCAAGCACTCTGTCTATCAGATCTAGTCCCTTGAATCTATTTCTCACTTCCACTGTATAATCATAAGGGATTCAATTTAGGTCATACCTGAATGGTCTAGTGGTTTTCCCTACTTTCTTCAGTTTAAGTCTGAATTTGGCAATAAGGAGTTCACGATCTGAGCCACAGTCAGCTCCTGGTCTTGTTTTTGCTGACTGTATAGAGCTTCTCCATCTTTGGCTGCAAAGAATATAATCAATCTGATTTCGGTATTAACCATCTGGTGAAGTCCATGTGTAGAGTCTTCTCTTGTGTTGTTGGAAGAGGGTGTTTGCTATGACCAGTGTGTTCTCTTGGCAAAACTGTTAGCCTTTGCCCTGCTTCATTCTGTACTCCACGGTCAAACCTGCCTGTTACTCCAGGTATTTTTTGACTTCCTACTTTTGCATTCCAGTTCCCTATTATGAAAAAGACATCTTTTTTCGGTGTTAGTTCTAGAATATGAACTGGAACCTGTGCCTTGGGAGCAAGCTTTTCTGTCCACTGCCTGGTTTTCTTAATTCCCGGTTCTGCCAAGTGGGCAGATCCTGTTATCCCCACTGGCACAGATTAGGAAACTGAGGTCTCCAGGGGTTCCACAACTTGCCCAAGGTCATGAGTGGGGTCGAACTTGTTCCCTGATCCCAGGGCTGGCAGGTCCTTCTCCATGCCACTCGGTGTTGACAAGCGCTTTCCTTGAATCCCTGAGCACCTGGAGAGCCTGGCATGGCAGGATGCTGCTGCCCCCTCGTGGCTACTCGGATCACTGCAGGCCTGAGCTAGGAGCCCCTGGAGCAGGGTCGGGCCTGAACCGCTGACTCCAGAGGCCCTTAGTCTCTTCCTTGCTCCCCTCACTTCCCCGACCCCCCAGGACTTGGGAGAGATGCTGCAGTGAAAAGGTGAAAAAGGAAAAAAATGAGTTTTTCTTTTGTTTCCTAAGAACAAAGAAGATGCAGCAGTGAGCAGGCCTGATCACTCCTAGCTTTTATTTGGTGTGTGCGCCCAGTGGCTCCGTCGTGTCCGACTCTTTGTGACCCTGTGGACTGTAGCCCGCCAGGTTCCTCTGTCCATGGGACTCTCCAGGCAAGCATACTGGAATGGGTTGCCATCCTGTCATTTCCTATTCCAGCGGATCTTCCCAACCCAGGGATCAAACTTGTGTCTCCGTCTCCTATACTGGCCAGCAGATCCTTTATCACTTGAGCCACTTGGAAAGCCCCAGGTTTTACTTGAACTGTTCCTAATCTGTTCTGCCCCCTAACTCTGCATAAGCTTTATTCTGCATCTACTAGCCTTTGTGCGTGCGTGCTAAGTTGCTCTGTGCGACCCCATGGACTGTAGCCTGCCAGGCTCCTCTGTCCATGGGATTCTCCAGGCAAGAAGACTGGAGTGGGTTCCACGCCCTCCTCCAACTATCCTTTGACGCCATGCTAATTATACCTTTACAGAACTCTCTTTGCAGACCATCCCTTGTAGTTTTTCTCTTTTTGCCTTATAGAAAGAAGGCCTCAGTACAATACACAAAAGACAATGGACCCAACTACCCAACTGCCAGACCCAGTTACTGGGCTACCTGACACCAGCCTGTGACTGTTGTGAAAGAATACTAGAGGAAGAAGAATGCAAGATCCTGACACCTTTGTTCCTCGTCACCAACCTCTGACTGCGGGCCCGCATCCATGTAATCCCCCAGATTTCTCATGGAAAGGGGGCACCATTCTTGAGGCACAAACCTCCTTCCGCCATCTGAGGATTACAGCCACCTTTCTATTTCCTCCAAACTGTCTCCATGTTTTCTTTTTTCTTACTTGGTTTTCGTGGGCACAAAGAAAGCCCAGATTTCGGTAGCATCAGAGAGGAGAAATAACAAAAGCCTGCAGCTCCATGCTTTGCTCCCTGTGGGATCTCAGTCAAGTCACCTAACCAGCCGGGCCTCAGTTTTCCCATCTATAGAATGAGCATAATCCCTCTTCCGGTAGGAGGATTTCATGAGCAGGCAGGTGCTCCTGGAGAACCTAGACCCTGGGCTGGGGAAGACGCACCGGTAGCCCCGTCGTCCCCCACTTCACCCCACCCCACCCTAGAGAAAGCAGCGGGCAGCCCGCAGGGGGTACACTACGTCCTTGCTGGGAGTAAACACTCGGTGCAAAGTCTGCAGCGTTTGTTGACTGGGCGGTGGGGGCTGCTCATCAAAGGCGCCCACGCGCCCTGCGGGCCATTGCGGGCGGTGAGCTTTGGCAGGAGGCTCGCTGATAAGCAGGGAGGATGTGTGATCCTGGCCCGGGAGGGGCTCGGGCAGGAGGCGCCTCCCCCGCGGTCCGCACCTGGTGCTGCCCAGGGACAAGGCCGAGAGGCCGGCTGTGCCTCGCCACTGCCTGAGGGAGGGTCTGTGTCCTCGCCGAGCCCAGCGCCCCCGCACGGGTCTCTCCGGGCTCAGCACCAGGCCCGGATATCCAAGGGGATCTCCGCGGGCGGGGATGGGGGTGTAGGTAGGTGCGGGGGGGCTGGGGGCGGGGCGGAGAGGGAGATAACCCCCGCCCACTCCCCCCAGAAGCTGGGGGCTGGTGCTGCTTCTAAGACCCCAGGGGCAGAAGGCGGAGCCTTCAGGGGACCCAGGATTCAAGACTCTTTCCAGGCACCCTCCTCCACCGCGGAGGCGGAAGGGGACTTCTAGAATCTGCGATCACAGCTTCCTCCGGAGACCGCCAGACCCCCGCCCCCCAAGTCTGAGTGCCAGGAACGCTCCTGCACAAAGATCACCCTTCCCCCCCGCCCCCCCGCCCCCCCGCCCCCCCGCCCCCCCCGCCCCCCCGCCCCCCCACCCCCCCGCCCCCCCCGCCCCCCCCCCCCCCCCCGGCCCCGCCCCCCCGCCCCCCCCCCCCCCCCCCCCCGCCCCCCTCCCCCCCCCGCCCCCCTCCCCCCCCCCGCTCCCCCCCCCCCCCCCCCCGCCACAAGGCAGCTGCTCTTGGCCTCTGGCCGCGGGTCATTGGTCCCTGCACACACTGGCCTCCCATGGGAGCGCCAGCCCCTGTGGGTACCTGTTCCAGCCAACTCTGTGAAGGCTCAGCCCACCTCGCCACCCTGCTCTGAGGGCCCCTGCCTCCCCCAGAGAAAGGGGACCCTCAGGCCTGCAGAGACCCAGTGGGAGACCTCAAGACCGCGGGGCCAGGAGAACTATGACCAGCCGGAAGGAGCTGTGCCCGACCTGGGGGAGGGCAGAGAGGCAGCAGGGAGAGCCATCAGGGGCACTGGGGAGCCAGAGAGGGTTTGTGTGAAGGGAGGGCCCTGCCAGGTGGGCATTTTAGGGCCATCATGCTGGCTGCACTGACGGACAGGCCACAGTGGGGAGAGCGGCAAAGAGAAGAAAGAAAGTGAGGTCGCTCAGTTGTGGCCGACTCTGTGACCCCATGGACTCTAGCCCGCCTAGCTCCTCCGTCCATGGGATTCTCCAGGCAAGAATACTAGAGTGGGTTGCCGTTTCCTCCTCCAGGGAATCTTCCCAACTCAGGGATCGAGCCTGGGTCTCCTGCACTGCAGGCAGTCTTTAACATCTGGGCCACCAGGGGCTCCTGCAGCAAAGAGGGCCGTGCCTAATACAGGGCAGCGTGTGAGTAGGATAGCGTGTGACAGTCTGGAAGGGGGAAGGGGCTCAAGGGAGGGAGGCTGGGGAGGGGGCGTTTGAGACCTGCAGAAGCCTCACCAAGACGGACGCAGCAGCAATGGCCTGTGCAGCTGGCGACCGAAGGTCATCGCAGGGGCAGGACTGAATGAGCAGGTGGTGAGACCAGGCGGAGAGTGTAGACGGTGGGCTGGAAGGGCTTGGCAGCTGAGCGGACAGACAGGAAGGCCTGGTGGGGGATGGTGAGGTTTTGCTGCCCTTTCTTAAGAAGGGAGAATCTTGCTGGTGTTTGCAAACTGAGCAGCATGAACTGGCCTGTGGCCAGACCTGAGGGGTCCCTGCAGGGGGCCAGGACCTGGGGAAGGGGAGGTGGTCGCTTCAAGTGGGGGTTAGCCTGGCAGGGGCAGAGCCTGGAGACTAGGTCCCTATCCCGGCCTGGCCACTGTCCAGCTGCCTGACCTCCTGCAAGCGCTGACCTCTCTCTCTAGTCTCCAAGGGGGCAGTTAAGATGGGACTTCCTGCCTCCATTCTGACGCTGGTGCATGCTCAGTCGTTCAGTCGTATCCGATTCTTTGTGACCCCATGGACTGTAGTCCGCCAGGCTCCTCTGTCGTGGGATTTTCTTGGAGTGGGTTGCCATGCCCTCCTCCAGGGGATCTTCCCAACCCAGGGATCGAACCCGTGTCTCCTGCATTGCAGGCAGATTCTTTACCGGAAGCCCATTCTGTCTGATATTGAAGGTCTAAAACAGAACAGTAAGTGCCCTCTCGCCTGGGTCTCCAAGCTTCAGAGGGGCCCACTCTGCCCCTCCAGCTTGCCCATTCCCCACTGGTGACCCGTGGGGACCCCTGGCGACCCCCACCCCCCACCTCGCCCCAGCACAGGGCCCAATCCAGGCAGTATGGGCACCTCTCCCAGACCCTACCTCCCGCCGCAGACCTCGCCCTGGGGCAAAAGTCCAGAGAGGTCCTGGGCTGGGTCTCCTGACACCTGGCTCCCACACAGAAGAGTCCAGAAAGTTCTGCCTGGCACTCCCTACCTGCTGTCGCGACTGTGTATTTGTCCAGCCAACAAATAAAGAGGGAACCCACACTCTTTATTCCAGTCTGTGGGCTGATTTATAACATTATTTTTTTACGGTTACCACCCATAATTTTATTATCTAGGTTCAAAACGCTTTAAGGTTTTGCCACATTTGCCAAAAACAAAAATATCGAAAGTATGTCACAGACAGTATGATGTGTCTCCATTAAACAGTTTGGAAGAGGTCTAAGAACATTCTCTCACATAAACAGAAGACTTTTGTTTCCTCTTAAAAAAACACTCATAATTCTTAATATCATCAGAGTTATTTTTATAAGCATGAAATGATCCACCAGGATCTCTCTGTTGTCTCTTTTTATCCAAAATATCCCTCCACTTAAAAAAAAAATGGCACAGATGTGTTGACAGTGACTTATAATTTTAAGTGGCAGGCGTGGAACTGGGCCTGCCTTGGGCCTGTATCCTGGCGCCCCACATGCCTGGGGTGAGAGTCCCGCAGAGGGAAACCTGCTCCCACCAACCCAAGGGTGACCAACTGGCTGCTGTTGGCCTTGACTCGTCCAGTTTTAGCTCTGAAAGCTCTGCATCTTGAGGACCTCCCAGTTCCAGGACCTCCAACCAGTTTGAGTTGGTTGATCACCCCAGTTAGTTCCCGGCCCACCTTGAGAGTAGGAGAGAGTGCCTTTCATCTCGAGACCAGCAAGAGAGGCTTCAAGGACCCAGGCAAACAGGTGTCTCCTGCTGCTTGCTCCACGCTGGATGCATTAAAGGCCAAGGTCATCCCTGTTGCTGCCCAGCTGGCCGTGGAACTGGACCAGTGGCCGTGTTTTCCGGATGACTGGGCAAAGGTGTGTGCCCTGGGGGGTCAGGAACCATCCGAGAAATACCGAAGGCCCCAAAGAGAGCCTGAAAGGGAGATCTGCACTCGGAATCCCCCGATCCTGGAGGGTCCCAGTCCCCTCCCGCCCTCTTTCCCGGAGGAGGACGGCAGAGGCCCAGCTGGCCTCCCCCCCTGTGGTTCCGCGGCTGCTCGAATCCCAGTGGAGCTGGAGGAGGGGAGAAACCGTGACTGGGAATAAACCTTTGTTTTGATCATTAAACCGGAACTAGAGTTGTGATTCCTAAGCGGACGTGGCCCCTGGGACTAGAAGGGACCTGAGGATTTACTGCCCATGAGAGCAACTGGAGAGGTGTGGCAGCTGCTCAGGGCTCCGTCCAGCTGCTGGGGAAGGTCTCCACCTCACCCTGAACTCCCGTGCGTTTAGCTAAGGGCCCGTGGTGTATGCAGCTCTCAACATAAGCCGGGTGTGTGCGAGCGACTTCGTGATTCCAAATAGCTCCTCAAGGTCAAAGATGAATGGCCGCCCCAGGCCCTGTGGACACGTGTCCGCGCCCGTCCCAGTGTCTGGCGGCCACACGGGGCCCTTCCCCTCCACTCGGCGTCCTCCCTGGCTCCGGGGAGCTGCTGTCTCCCGGTGCTCCTCACCTCTGAGCTTGGAGGGCCCCAAACGCTCAGCCCCTGAACCTCCTTCTTCATAACTGCTCCTCCAGGATCACAGCCTCAGATGCTGAAGATTCCCATGTTTCTAAGCCCAGCCCAGCCCTCCTCCCCAAAGCCCGGGTCCTGGCCACTCTGCTCCTCCATTGGGAAGTCTGCTAGGATCTCGGCTAGATGAGTTCAAGGTGGGACTCACACTCTGTCACTAACACTGATATCATAGTGAAGGGCAGGCCCTCACCTGGCCTCCTGGGCCCCTCTCCCGCCCCATACAGGAGCAGAGAGAGTCCGCAACATGGAAATCAAATCTCAGGCTCCCTTTGTTCCTGGCCCTCTGATGGTCCCCCAGCTCACTTGGAGGAGGTGGCTCTCAGGACCCTGCAGAGATGGCCTGCTCTTTAAAAAAAAAAAAAAACACAAACAAAAAACCCCAACTATTTACTTGGTTGCCTTGGGTCTTAGTTGCAATATGCGAACTCTTAGTCGTAGCATCTGGGATCTAGTTCTCTGACCAGGGATCGAACCCAGGCCCACTGTATTTGGAACACAGAGTCTTAGCTACTGGACCGCCAGGTAGGTCCCTCTGCTCCCCTCTGACCTTGGCTGTCTCTCTGCTTCAGCCGCTCAGGCCCTTCACTGTGCCTCAGGGCCTGTGCACAGGACTTCCAGGTCCCTGCACAAATGTTCACTATCCTAGTGAAGCCTTCCTTACCTCTTGTCCCTCTTGCCCTGCTCTGTTTTTTCTAGAACAGGTATTGCCATAGGGCCACCTAGAGCAGGAGTGGGCAAACACATCTGTAAGTGGCTGGATCATAAACAGTTCAGGCTTCACAGGCCACACAGCGTCTGCTGTGACCACTGACCTCTGCTATTATTGTACAGAATAAATCGGAGGTGATCCCTGGATAAGCCCTTACCTCTTTGACCTCAGTTTCCTTCCCTGTAAAATGGGTTTATGAAGATTAGGGACTGTGATAGATTCCTGTGTCTGCCATGACAAATCACCACCAACTGAATCTTGAAACAGTGGAAATGTCTTCTCTCAACGTCTGGAGGCCGAAAGTCTGAAATCAAGGCATGGGCAATGTTGGGCTCCCTCCAAAGGCTCTAGGGAAGGACTCTTCCTAAACTCTTCCAGCTTCTGGAGGCTCCAGGTGTCCCTTTGGGGGCCTCATCCCTTGGCCCTGTGCTTCCATCTTTGCACAGCAGTCTCTTCTGCTCTAAGACGGTGTCACTGGATTCAGGGTCCCGTGGGATAATCCAGACGACCTCCTGCTCTTCAGATGCTTCACTATATTTGCAAAGACCCTTTCCCCAGATCAGTTAACATTCATGCGTTCCAGGATGAGGGTGTGGGTGTATTTTTTGTTCTTGGTCGCTCAGTCGCATCCGGCTCTTTGTGACTCCATGGGTTGTAGCCCTCCAGGCTCCTCTGTCCATGAGGATTCTCCAGGCAAGAATACTGCAGTGGGTTGCCATGCCCTCCTCCAACCCAGGGATCGAACCCAGGTCTCCCGCATTGCAGGCGGATTCTTTACTGTCTGAGCCACCAGGGAAGCCCAAGAATACTGGAGTGGGTAGCCTATCCCTTCTCCAGGGGATCTTCCCGATCCAGGAATCAAACCAGGATCTCCTGCATTGCAGATTCTTTACCACTAATCAACTTCTAAAAACTAAGATATGGCATCATTTAACATTTAACATACTATTTAACATAAAAAAGCATTTAACATTTAACACACTAGTATTAAAAAAAACTAAGATCATGGCATCTGGTACCATCAGTTTATGGCAAATAGATGGGGAAACAATGGAAACAGTGACAGACTTTATTTTTTTGGGCTCCAAAGTCACTGCAGATGGTGACTGCAGCCATGAAATTAGAAGATGCTTGCTCCTTAGAAGAAAAGCTATGACTAATCTAGACAGCATTTTAAAAAAGCAGAGACGTTCCTTTGCTGACAAAGGTCCATCCAGTCAAAGCTATGGTTTTTCCGGGAGTCATGTATAGATGTGAGAGTTGGACCATAAAAAAGACTGAACATTGAAGAATTGATGCTTTTGAACAGTGATGTTGGAGAAGACTCTTGAGAGTCCCTTGGACTGTAAGGAGATCAAACCAGTCAATCCTAAAGGAAATCAGTCCTGCATATTCATTGGAAGGACTGATGCTGAAGCTGAAGCTACAATATTTTGGCCACCTGATGGGAAGAGCCAGCTCATTAGAAACGGCTCTGATGTTGGAAAAGATTGAAGGCAGGAGGAGAAGGGGAAGACAGAGGATGAGATGGTTGGATGGCATCACTGACTTGATGGACATGAGTTTGAGCAAGCTCTGGGAGTTGGTGATGGACAGGGAGGCCTGGTGTGCTGCAGCCCATGGGGTCCCAAAGAGTTGAACACAACTGAGCAACTGAGCAACTGAGCAACACCTATTCAGCTTATGGGTTCCCCAGGTGGCTCAGTGGTAAAGAATCTGCCCACCAAAGCAGAAGGATGCAGGTCCAGTCCCTGGGTTGGGAAAATCCCCTGGAGGGGAAAATAGCAACCTGCTCCAGTGCTGGGTCGGGCAGATCCCCTGGAGAAGGGATCGGCTACCCACTCCAGTATTCTGGCCTGGAGAATTCCATGGACTACAGTCCATAGCGTAGCAAAGAGTTGGACACGACTCAGTGGCTTTCACTTTCACGTCACTTTCCAGTGGCAGACTGCAGTCCATGGGGTTGCAAAGACTTAGTGACGGAGCACATTCAACCTACTGCAGGTGTCTTTAAAATGCTTCAAAAGGAGGATGAAATTTGAAAGTCGACTCTTTCAGCTGCAGTGAAAATAAAACTGCCAAGTGGACCAGATGCTCCTGGGGCTTCCCAGGGCGTCCTTGCCAGGATGTGAGTTACAGGCAAGCCAAACCCCAGGCAGGGCTGAGGCTCAGGGCTGCAAAATCTAAGGGGTGGATGGAAACTACTGGAGGGAGAAGAGCAAGCAGGTGGTGCCTACACGAGAGGGGTGCCCGGCAATCCATCCCCACGCCCTGTCGTGGACCTACGTAAATCATGAGTCACGTTAATACAGGGCTTCAAAGCATAGAGAACACTGGTCCAAGCCTTCTCTTCTCCTCTTTGAGGGTGGGCAGTGGTGTCATGGCAGGGAGAGGCCCTCGGGGTTGGGAAGGATGGCCTGTTAGATGACGACGTTCCCACTGCACGCCTTAGGAGAATGCTCGGGGCTCCGAGCCCGGAAATGCTGGAGCCCAGGGCACACCTCTGACCACAGCAGCCAGGCCTGCCAGGCGGGAGGGCTTGTGTGCCCAGAATAACTTTCCAGAGTCAGCATGTTCCAGCTCAGGAGGGAAACCAAAGAGGCACTTTTCCCCCAAGTGTCAACGGGCTGAAATGTCATCCTCTGATGGGCCCTAAATGGACCCCAAATGAGCCCCTGTCCCCAGAAACGATTAGATCTGACAGGTGCTGAGCCCCCCTTACTTCACTGCGATGGAACTCGCATCTGAGCAAGGAATTGGGAGTGAACACTTGCAAACGCAAGGCCTAAGAAAAGCTGGGTGGCGTGATGAGCTGTGACATGCAGCCTTCTGGGGAAGTGGAAGCTTAGCACGTTCTCCAGTTGCTTCTTACATTAGTGAAGAGTCTAAAAATGACTGCCCTTGTGAGGCTGGAATCCTGCAGAATCAAACAGTGATTCAATCTCATTGTTCTTCGCAAACAGCTTTCCTCGAAGCTCTGATCAGAGTCAGGCAACCTAGGCTCTCCAATGCTTTGAGACCTGGGGCACAGTCCCGTCCCCCACAGGTGGTCTCTGGTGACCCTTAGACTGAGAGTTGTGAGAGTCCCTTAGACTGCAAGGAGATCAAACCAGTCAAGCCTAAACGAAATTAACCCTGAATATTCACTGGAAGGACTGATGCTGAAGCTGAAGGTCCAATACTTTGGCCACCTGATGCAAAGAACTGACTCATTAGAAAGGACTCTGATGCTGGGAAAGACTGAAGACAGGAGGAGAAGGGGTGACAGAGGATGAGATGGTTGGATGGCATCACCGACTCAATGGACATGAGTTTGAGCAAACTGCAGGAGATGGTGGAGGACACGGAAGCCTGGAGTCCCACCTGCAGTCTACGGTGTTGCAGAGAGTGGGACATGACCGAGTGACTGAATAAGCAGAGCCCCTAGGGTGGGCCACCCTGGGGCCCCTTCTCCTCCTTCCCACAACCAGCGCCTTTGGGGAGTCCCATTAGCTCTTCCTAAAGCACCCGGAATCCAGCTCCTTGTGAGCCCCCTCCCCCCACCTATCCAAGCTGCCATCTCTCCTGGGTGCAACTGTGGTGCCCGCTGCTGGCCAGTCCCCAGCATCTTCTCTTTCATCCTAACAGTCCTGCCCCTACTCAGCAGCCAGAGTGATCCTTCTATAAATATAAATCAGGTCTTCTCAGTTCACTCAGTCATTCAACAAACATTTATTGAGCACCTACTGTGTCAGGCCCTGGTGTAGGCTCTGGGGATACACGTGGAGTAAAGCAAGTGAAAGTGTATTCTTGTGGAGGGAAGAAAGATAAGGAAACAGTAGTCTGTCAGATGTTGGTCAGTGAAAAGGAGAAAAATTAGGCAGAGAAACGGAGCAGGAAGTGCTGGCAAGGGTGGGCAGTGCAAGGGGTATGGTGTGCAATCTCCAAGCAGGGTCAGGGAGAGTCTGGCTGAGGAGCTGAAGATGTGAGGGAGTAAGCTATGTGGGTAACAGGGGTAAAAACAGCTCCAGCACAGAGGCTTCCCTGGGTGTCCAGTGGTTAAGAATCTGCACTCCAAGGCAGGAGGCCTGGGTTCAATCTCTGGTCAGGGAACTCCTCCCCCATCCTGCAACTAAGAGTTCACGCAGTGCAACTAAAGATCCCACATGTCACAGAGCAGTTAAGACCCTTGTGAACTAAGTCACTTCACCGTCTCCAACTCTGTGCGACCCCATGGACTGGAGCCCGCGAGGCTCCTCTGTCCATAGGATTCTCCAGGCAAGAATGCTGGAGTGGGTTGCCATGCCCTCCTCCAGGGATCTTCCCGACCCAGAGACTGAAGCCGCGTCTCCTGCCTTGGCAGGCAGATTCTTCTGCCGCTCCCTGTTGGTAGCTCAGACAGCCCTACTTCCCAGGCATTGCAGCCCAACACCCTCATTCTTCACGGCATTCCTGAGTCTGTTAGTGGTGTTTTGGTTTGTTTGCTTTGGTTTTAAATGTATCTATCTTCTTGTTTTTGTTTGTCTTCTTCCCTAGAATATAAACCCTAGGGGACAGAGACATTCTGCTTGAGCACCAGCTTTGTAAAGTTGTCACAAATACAGGAAGAATGCCTGTATCCATGGGCGGGGCTGTTCTGGTGAGTTGTCCATCCTTGTCTCAGCACCTGCAAGGTAAGTGTTCTCACTGTTTTATAAGGGGAGGAATTCCAACGCGCCACCCCCCCCCCCAAGAGGTTATATTTGGACCTGCCCAAGGGCACACCCCTGGGCTTCCCTGATGGCTCAGAGAGGGTAAAGAATCTGTCTGTGATGCAGGAGACTCAGGTTTGATCCATGGGGCAGGAAGATCCTGTGGACAAGGAAATGGCAACCCACTCCAGTATTCTTGCCTGGGAAATCCCAAGGACAGAGGAGCTTGGTGGGCTACAGTCCAGGGAATCATCAAGAGTAGGCCACGACTGAAGCACACACTTTCAACAAGGGCACACCTTGTAGGAAGCAGCAGAACCAGAGTTTGAATTTGGGCCTATGGGTTCCAGAGTTTGTGCTGCTCCTCACCAGGCCTTCCTGTGCCTCGAAGGGTTCAGTAGCCGAACTCGATGCTCAGGTGGGCAGGGGGCGGGGGTGGGGGCTGGGGAAGGGTGGTTCAGAGCCTGCTTGTTGAATGATCAAAGGTGAGGTCTGCATCCTAGAGGCCGCCTACAAGCATATTTGGAAAAACAACGTGTCTACCGCTCAGTCTTCCTTACCCTAGTTAATGTCGAGGGTATACGTTCAGTTTAAAAGTCAACCTCAAACCTACCCCGATTCCCCTGCAGTTTCCACCTCTCGCCATCACCTGCTTCTGTCCCTGTCCCGGCCCCGCCTGGCGGTCGCCTTCCCGGGCCCCCTCCCCGGTGAGAACAGGTGTCGGGGGCCCGCCCCGAGGAGGACCCTGCTGGGGTGGCTGCGGTCGCCGGAAAGCGCGCGCACCTGGCTCGGGGCCCCTGGCTTCCAGCCCTGAAACTGCCTGAGCGCGCGTGCCCTGGGGCAACCCCTTTCGCACACCCCGGTCCCGTGCCTCAGTTTCCCCACCGGGAGAGCTCGGTCCTGGCCGCTCTTAACAGGTGACACACCTGTTTCCGGGGCTCGATCTGGCCCCAGGCCCCGCGGGGTGCAAACCGGGCGCCCGCCCCCGCGCCTCCGCGGAGCCCCGGCGCCCGGCCCCCAGGGGCAGGGGGCGCGGGCAGAGGCGCCGGGACCCCGCGCGCGGCGGTCGCCTCGCGGCGGGCCGGCTCCGGGGGGCGCCCGCAGGAGGGCGCGGCCGGCGCGGGGGGCGCGGAGGGCGGCGGCGGCGGCGGCGGCGGGGGGCGGAGACGCGGCTCGGCTTCCGCTCCCGCGCCTCCTCCCTCCTCCCCCGTCGTCCTGGCCCGCGGCGCCCGAGGGGGGGAGGCGGCAGGCGCCCGGAGCCGCGCGAGGAGCCCGGCAGCCGCGCCATGGAGCCCGAGTGAGCGCGGCGCGGGCCCGTCCGGCTCCGGACAACATGGAGGCGGCGCCGCCCCGGTCTCCCGCTCCTCCGCCGCCGCCGCTGCTGCTGCTGCTCGCGCTCTGCTGCAGCCTGGCCCCCGCCGCGGGTAGGTGGGCGCGGGCCGGGGGGACAATGGCCCGGGCGTCCGGGCGACTCGGTTGGCCCCGCGGCCAAGTGCGCCGCGCCGCCGCCGAAGCGACTTTGCAAGTTGGGGGCGAGTTGGGGCGCGCGCCGCGGGGCCCCGCCGTCCCCCGCCGCGCCCGCCTCCCGGGGGCCGCGCGCGGGCCCTTTGTCTCGCCCGCCCGGGCCCCTCCCGGGGACGCCGGGCCCCGTCCCGCGCGTCCCGGGCCGGCGAGCAGGGCGTGCGGGCGCCGCCGACCCCGCCAGGTGCGGCGCGGGCGGGTTCTCACCTGCCCGGGCCCCGAGGCGCGCTCGGAAGTGCGCTCGCCCGGAGCCGGCCGGGCGAGGCCGTGCGGGCACTGTGGGGACCCCGGCCCCGCGGGCAGGCACGGAGCGGGGACGTTCGGCCCGGAGGCAGGCCTGGCCGCCCTGCGTCGGGAACTCTTTTCCCGAGCCTGTTTCCGATGGCCGCGCGGCCGGCCTGCGAGCTCCGGGAACTGATTTAAGTCGCAGAGAAAGTTCTGAACCCCGCGCGGGGCGGCCTGGCCTGCGGCGCTGCCCCTTTCGTCTGCGTCGCTGTCGTTTTCCCAGCGGACTCACACCTGCCAGGTGTGCCCGGTCGACTCGGACCCCCCGTCTGGGCCGCTGGGGCCCCCAAATCGTGACACCCGGCGGGTGTCTACCTCCGGGGGGCCTGGCTGCGTGGGGCCGCCGCGCGGGGTGACGGGGTCCCAGCCTGCGGCGTGGGGGCCTTGGCTGTATACACACACCCCCTTTGGGAGATCAGAGCCTGGGGACCTTTCTTTCCAACTGTTGGTGTCTCCCAAGGGGTGGAGTTGAGGTCAGGAGGACTCAGGAAACGAAGCGCCTTGTGAAAAGCTACACATGTTCTTTTAATTTGGAGATTGCCATGTGGTTTTTGAAGCAAGCCTCTCTCGCTACCTAAACCATTCTCTTCCGACGTGAGTGTTTTGTTTTTCTGGAGTGTGGCTGGCCCAGTGGACCCCGGAGCGGGAGTCCTCTGCGCCCTGGGCTGCTCTTCTGCTGGTGGCAGTTGGGGGTGGGGGGCCTCGGGTCCCTTTGTCTGGGCCTCTTTAAGGCAAACAGCTGTCTCCCTGAATATTTCCAGCGAGGACACTGCAGGGAGGTGTCCTGGCCTGGCTCTGTGGTCACATTCCCGGGGCTGCGGCCCCTCCGCTGAGGTTTGGGGGGGCGAGAAGGGGTAATTCCTCAAGTCCTCTTGCCTCCCAGACCGGATCCCCGGAGACCCTTGGCAGTTTCAGGCTGAATTCGCCTCTCTCAGGAGTGTTTACATTCTTGGCCCCGTCTGATACCAGCAAAAAAACAATGACAGTATCTGGGTAGTTCAGGCCGACACTACTGCTTCTCTTTCCGGAAATGCCTGGATCACGGAGGCAAAAGGGTTTTTTTGTTGGGGGGGAAGATGTTTGTTTTAAAGGTGGGGTTTCTCTGCCAGCAGAGTAGCTTTTCACTGCGTTGCAGTTTCGGATTTCCTGGACCTTGGGGTGGTGGTGTTGCTGGACTGGAGTGCCTGTCCTGCGGTTCGAGCCCCCAAGGAGAAGGATCACATTTGTGGAGCTCGGTCGTGTAGGAGGCAAAAAATAGAGTTGATTATTTTAACATTAAGGAAGCATGTCAACACCAGGTTTTTAGAGCCCTGGCTAATGTGGTAATCTGGTCCTAAAATGGAAGGAGAGGGAGGGAACTTTCTGCAGAAACTATTTTGACTGCTCTTGACATGTCATGTCCCTGATTTCTGTGTTAGATTTATGCCACAGTCCAGAGTGGAGCTAGTAAGTTGGTAGCTAATTATTTTTCCTGATTGCTTCCTGTTGCAATATGAAGGGGTGAGCCCAAGGAAATGCCTTTGTTGGAGTGATCCTAGAGCTGGGAGTGGTCGGCCCCAGCTCCACGGCCCGGGGTCTCTCCCTTTTGGCCCCACTGCACTGGCCCCAGGACCACCCCCAGGGGAGGGAGTGGGGTGCTGCCTGCAGATGCTCACTGCCTGGCCTGCAGGTGAGCATTGAGTTAACTAAGTGCTATGGGGAGTCCATGGAGAGGCTGCCGGCAGGACCCTCTGCTTCCCAAAGCGGGGGCCCACATGCCTGTAACCCTCCTGTGCAGTTCCAAGAATTTACCCAGTTCACCCGCGCGTCCCAGCATTTGCTGTGGCTATGCCGTTGTATTTGGAACCCGTTTAATTTCAGCTGCGCTGTGTCACTGCTCAGGCATTTAGCAGAATTTGCTCACGGGGTGGTGGTGGGGGCTGTAGTTAGGTGAGGACTTCCTGTCCCGCCACGTGGGCTTGCCAGGGCTAAGGTCGGGGGCCCCGGGGGTCATACCCCTTGGGTCTAGAGCAAGGGTCCCCAACCTCTGGGATCTAATACCTGTTAATCTGAGGTGGAGTTGATGCAATAATAATAATGGAAATAAAATGCCCAGTAAATGTAAAGCATTTGAATCATCCCCAAACCATACCTTTCCCCCACCCCCCAGGTCTGTGGAAAGATTGTCTTCCATGCTATCGGTTTCTGGTACCAAAGAGGTTGGGGCCACTGGTCTAGAAGCTCAGTAGCTATTTGACTTTGGACAACTTACTTTGCTTCTGTGTATCCCGTGTCCTCACCTGCTTCCTCCCCCTGCTCAGGAGTGTGAAATACCGCCTGTGAAACCCTCTGCACGTCCCTGGCTGGGGGAGGAACTGTTGGTGGCAGAGCTGTGGTGCCTGTTGGATAATAAGGTTCTTGATCTTTCTGGCCTGGAAGGTCTAGAAGCTCTTATCACACAGTCTGGATTTTCCTCCTGTGTGGGACCTTGAACATCCCGTCCACTGTCTGACTTGTTGTTTGTGGCAGCACTGGGTGAAGGGTATTGTGGTGGTGAACTGGGCTGAGCCTTGACTGTGGGGGGCGCTTGGGCAGCTGACTCCACCTTCGTGCGTCTCAGTCTTCTCTTCTGTAAAATGGGCGTAACGGAACTTCCTCCCGGTAGGTCAGCGCGTTGACACATGCCTGGCACTTGTATCATCTCTTTTATTGATGCTGTTACTGTTGGTACCTGCTGAAGCGCTGGGGATAGGATGGGGTAGAATGGTGGAGGAGGCCCGGGCCTTTGCTGTCAGGCTGTCTGGTTGACAGGGAGGCAAACAGCAGCTGACTGTGCAGCTCTCGGGGAGGTGGGCTCCGTCCCAGGACCCTGTCCTTAGAGACCCGGTGGTCTCTGCTGAAAGAGGCCAGATCACGCTGCAGAGTCTGGATGTGGTCCAGAAGGCGCTGGAAGCTTCCGGAGACTTTAGCTGGGGGAGGGAGATAGGAAACGCAGGGGAAAGGTGTTGAATTGATCTTTTTTTTTTTTCTCTTTTGTTAAATTGAGGTGAAAATCATGTCACATAAAACTAATCATTTTAAAGGAGACAATTCCATGGTACATTCGCAGTGCTGTCTGTACAAGCATCCCTTCTGTCAAGATGCAAAACACTTCCGTCGGCCCAGAATAAAACCCTGCACCCTTTAAACTTCCCATCCCCCTACCCCAGGTCTCTCTGGCATTGCTTGCTCTGGATACTTCATCTGCAGGGACTCACAGGCTGGGCTGCCTGTTGCCTCTGGCTTCACGATTAGCAGAATGCTCTCGTGAGGTGTCCATGTTGCAGCGCGGGACAGCGCTTTGCTCCTTGCATAGCGTGGACAGGGCACATCTGCTCATCCGTCCACCCGCTGATGGGCTGACCTTGCGTGGGTGCTTCTCCCAGCAGGCACGGGCTTGGAGCCCATTGTCCCTGTGGGGTTTGGACAGCGGAGGCTGTTTAAAGCTGGGCTGGGGACATGACCACATTAGCTTCAGAGATGGGAGAGGCCATGGTGAACGAAGCTTGGCTGGGGGACAGACTGAGGGCCAGTGCTGGCCTCTGGTGGGGTGAGGGACCCTGGGAGGTGGACCTGGTAGACTTCGATATCACAGAAGCCCTGGTAGGAGCTGGACATTTGTGGCTTACAAGGCCTCTGGGATGGCCACACGCTCTCATAATGGGGGGGCTCTGATGGGAGTGGGGGCTGCATCCAGCCCCTTCCTCTGCTGGGCCCGGGACATTTTTGTGCAGGAAGCAGTGGGCTGTCCACCCTGCGGGCGCCCCGGAGACACTGCGGTCAGAGCGCTGCTGATGTGGAGGCCGGTGGGGACAGCAGGGACCCAGAGAGCGGGCCCCAGGGCCCCTCTGCTGCTATGGGCTGCTGTCTGCTTTTTCTCCAGCTTGGGAAGTGGTTTGTTAACTCTGGGACTCAGTTTCCTTATCTGCAACATGGGGAGGATGGCATGTGTTTTTTGGGGGTTCTATGAGGAGGAAGCCGCCTTCTAGATGGTCTGTCATGGGAAGGGCATGGTGTGGGGGGAGTCCCATTTCTTTTTGTTAAGCTGTTTTTGTTTGTTTGTTAACATAGTGAAAACTTTTATATTTAGAATTAGCCAGCTGGACTCAGTTTAGATGATCCTAAGTTTGTCGGCAACATCCAAAGCATCAGGAGCCAGTGGAACGTAGGGCCGCTTCTCCCTATCAGGCCTGATCAGAGTATCGGCCTCAGCCACGTCAGCGTCGCAGAGCTTCGCAGCCTGTTTAATTAGGTGCTTGTTGGCACTGACACCCACAGTGAGTTCTCTTTTCTTCGCGGCTGACTTGGTGGTAAGGGGGATCTGATGATGGCACAGTGGTCAGGTTTGTTTCTCCTGGGGCCGCTCTTCCCGGGATCTTTGGGCGGCCTCCTGAGCAAAGTGTTTTGGGCAGCCGAAAGGTGGGTGACATCCAGATCTTCTTTTTTTTTGGGGGGGGGGGCTGTGGACACCTTCCAATACCTCTTTCTTCGTCTTCAAAGCCTTTATTTTGGCTTTGACTTTAGGAGGGGCAGGGGCTTCCTTCTTCACCTTTGGCAACATCTTCATAAAAAAAAAAACAGTTAAAAACGAATTGTATGTATTTATTTGGGCTGCACTGGGTCATCGTTGCTGCACGGGTTTTCTCTAGTTCTGGAGAGTAGGGGCCACTCTCTAGCTGTGGGGCAGGCTTCTCATTGAGGGGCCTCTCCTGCTGCGGAGCACGGGCTCTAGAGCACAGACTCAGTACTTATGACACGTGGGCTTAGTTGCTCCCAGGCCTGTGGGATCTTCCCGGATCAGGGATTGAACCTGTGTCTCCTGCACTGGCGGGCAGGTTCCTTACTACTGAGCCACCAGGGAAGCTCCAGCCATTTCCTTTTAAAAGAGCCCAAGGGTCTGTCCCAAACACCCTCTTCCAGTGGAAGGCTAGAAGAAGCGGAGAGGTGTTGCCAGGCCAGCTGACCTCAGGCTCCACGTGGGGCTGGAGCCTCAGGATCTGATTGCATCGGTGCCCAGAGTTACATGTCCGCTGTCCTCTGTCCCCTTCTCTCGGGATCTCTCTTGCACAGCAACCCCTGGGAGGTTGTCATGGTGACGTCACCTCTGAACCATTTTGCAGGGGTGGGAGATACTGTACTTTCTGGGTATTTTCTTATTTGGTTTCTTGGTTGGTATCAGAGTCACTGGGGCTTCCCTGGTGGCGCAGCGGTAAAGAGCTTGCCTGCAATGCAGAGGACGTAGGTTTGATCCCTGGCATGGGAAGATCCCTTGGAAAAGGAAATGGCAACCCACTCCAGTATTCTTGCCTGAAAAAAAAATCCAGCCTGGTGGGCTGTAGTCCATGGGGTCACAAAGAGCTGGACATGACTTAGTGACTAAACAACAAAAACAATATTTAATTCATTGTAGATTTTTTTTTAGTACTTTCAGTTTGCCTGGTGTAGTTTTTCTAGTGATTAAACTGAAGCAGCAGTTAGAACTGGACATGGAACAACGGACTCGTTCCAAATTGGGAAAGGAGTATGTCAAGGCTGTATATTGTTCCCCTGCTTATTTAACTCATATGCAGAGTACATCATGAGAAATGCAGGGCTGGATGAAGCACAAGCTGGAATCAAGAGTGCCAGGAGAAATATCAATAACCTTAGATATGCAGATGACACCACCCTTATGGCAGAAAGCAAAGAGGAACTAAAAAGCCTCTTGATGAAAGTGAAAGACGAGAGTGAAAAATGAAAAAACTGGCTTAAAACTCAGCATTCAAAAAACGAAATTATGGCATCCGGTCCCCTCACTTCATGGCAAATAGATAGGAAACAATGGAAACAGTGACAGACTCTATTTACTTGGGCTCCAAAATCACTGCAGATGATGACTGCAGCCATGAAATTAAGACACTTGCTCCTTGGAAGAAAAACTCTGACAAATTTAGCGTATTACAGGGCAGAGACATTACTTTGCTGACAAAGGCCCAGATAGTCAAAGCTATGGTTTTTCCAGTAGTCATGTATGGATATGAGAGTTGGACCATAAAAAAGGCTGAACACTGAAAAATTGATGCTTTTGAACTGTGGTGTTGGAGAAGACTCTTGGAGTCCCTTGGACTGCAAGGAAATCAAACCACTCAATCCTAAAGGAAATCAACCCTGAATATTCATTGGAAGGACAGATGCTGAAGTTCAAATATTTGGCCACCTGATGCGAAGAACTGACTCATTGGAAAAGACCCTGATGCTGGGAAAGATTGAAGTCAGGAGGAGAAGGGGATGACAGAGGATGAGATGGTTGGATGGCATCACTGACTCAATGGACATGAGTTTGAGCAAGCTCTGGGAAGCCTGGTGTGCTGCAGTCCCCGGGGTTATAAGGAGTTGGACACGACTGAGCGACTGAAGAGAACTGAGCCTCTCTTCGGCTCTGCTGTGTCTTTGACCTTGCCTTTCTGGTATCTCTTTTTCTGTGGAATCATATGGTATTTGCCCTTTATGTCCGGCTTATTTTAATGCTTTGCTTTTCCCCTCACTTGGGGCTGTTTCCAGCTTCGGCTGTTGTGGAGACTGCTGCTGCGAACATGGGTGTGCAAGGATCTGTATGAGGTCCTGCTTTCATTTTGGGGAGATTTACCAAGAAAAGTGAAATTGCTGGGTCATATGGCCATTCTGTATTTAATTTTTGAGGAACCCTGAAGCCCTTTTCCATAGCAGCTGCACCATTTTACATCCTCCCCCAGCTACACACAAGGGTTCCAGTCTCTCCCATTCCTGGCCAGCGCTGGTTAGGGCTGACACTGTTTGGGCTCTACCAGCCTGGCAGGTGTGAAGTGGTTCCCCGCTGTGGTTTTGACTTGCGTTTTCCTGATGGTGGCTTAGACGGTAAAGCGCGTCTGTCTACAATGCGGGAGACCTGGGTTTGATCCCTGGGCCAGGGAAGATCCCCTGGAGAAGGAAATGGCAATCCACTCCAGTACTCTTGCCTGGAAAATCCCACGGACAGAGGAGCCTGGTAGGCTACAGTCCATGGGGTCACAAAGAGTCGGACATGACTGAGCGACTTCACTTTCACTTTCACTTCCTGGTGGTTAATGATGTTGAACATCTTCATACATGCTTGTTGGCCACTTTCTATTACAAATGTGTTTATATTAAAATGCATGAATATATTATATATTATACATGAATACGTATAACTTAAACACTTAACTGTGTGGTTCCTCTTTCTGTGAAAACCAGTGTTCTTGATGGCCTGTTTTCTCCCCTCAGAGGTGACCATACTCTCCACACCTATGTGTTGTTTTGTTTCGAACATGTGCTCATTTTTTACATAAATCCTATCATCCTGTAATCTTCTCTTTTTCATTTGCTGTTGTGTCACTAACATTTTCTGTATCTTTACTTTCAGATTTTCAGTCCTTTTTAAAAGCTAAGTAATTTCCTAGTATGTAGTGTAGTACTTAGTCGCTCAGTCGTGTCCGACTCTCTGCGACCCCATGGACTGTAGCCCACCAGGCTCCTCTGTCCATAGGGATTCTCCAGGCAAGAATACTAGAGTGGGTTGCCATGCTTTTCTCCAGGGGATCTTCCCAACCCAGGGATCGAACCCAGGTCTCCTGTGTTGCAGGAGGATTCTTTTCCATCTGAGCCACCAGAGAAGCCCATTTCCTAGTATGTGGACACCATATTTCATGGCTTTTACCCAGTTAAGGAACATTTATGTTTTTCTAGGCGTTATTACTATAAAGCCTAGTCTAGGTCATGACATAGCGAATAACATTGCATATGTACCTGTGCACCTGCGTATAAGCTCTTTTGTATGATACCTTCCTCATCAAAGAGTAGATCCATTTAGACAATTTTAAAGATACTGACAAATTCCTCCAAAAAGGCTGCACCAGTTTCTACCCTATCAGGCACATCTCTGAGGGTACACACTTTCCCCTCACCTCTCTGTTGCTAGAAATTACCAGCTTCTATTTTTTAAAATCACTTTGGTTAAAAATTATAACACACTTTGATTCGTTATATCTCCTGGAGTTTGGTCAAAGTCATGTCCATTGAGTTGGTGATGCTAACCAACCATCTCATTCTGCGTTACCCACTTCTGCCCTCAGTCTTGCCCAGCATCAGAGTCTTTTCCAATGAGTCGGCTCTTCACATCAGGTGGCCAAAGGATTGTAACTTCAACTTCAGCATCAGTCCTTCCAATGAATATTCAGGACTGATTTCCTTTAGATTTGACTAATTTGATCTCTTTGCAGTCCAAGGGACTCTCAAGAGTCTTCTCCAGCACCAGAATTTGAAAGCATCAGTTTTTCGGTGCTCAGCCTTCTTTATGGTCCAGCTCTCACATCTGTACATGACTACTGGAGAAACCATAGCTTTGACTATAGGGACCTTTGTCAGCAAAGTGATGTCTCTGCTTTTTAATACACTGTCTAGGTTTGTCACAGCTTTCCTTCAAAGGAGCAGGCGTCTTTTAATGTCATGGCTGCAGTCACCATCCAAAGTGATTTTGGAGCCAAAGAAAAGAAAACCTGTCACCGCTTCCACTTTTTCCCCCATCTCTTTGCCATGATCTTAATTTTTTGAGTGTTGAATTTTAAGCCAGCTTTCTCACTCTTCTCGTTCACCCTCATCAAGAGGCTCTTTAGTTCCTCTTGATTTGTAGGAACTGTACTGATTTGTGGGCTTCCCTTGTGGCTCAGCTAGTAAAGAATCTGCCTGCAATGCGGGAGACCTGGGTGCGATCCCTGGAGAAGGGGAAGGCTACCCACTCCAATATTCTGGCCTGGAGAATTCCATGGGCGGTATAGTCCGTGGGGTCGCAGAGAGTGGGACACGACTGAGCAACTTTCACTACTGCTTTGCAGGAACTCTTTTTATTTGATATGGACATGAATTCTTTGATGTATTTGCTCCAGATTTTTCTTCTGGTCTGTAGCTACTCCTTCGTGTTTTTAGTGGTTTATTATTCCAGAAACATCAGAAAGTTCCATGTAATGAAACTCAGTCTGTTCTCTGATGGATTCTGGGTCCCATGCCTCGTTTCTCTATCCCTAGATGATAGATGCATCTTCCTTTATTCTCTTCCAGGACTGCTCTTATTTTGTTGTTTTATATTCAGACATTATTCTTGTTTCTTTGTGGGTGTGTGTGGTTATGGTTTTGTGGACATATGGTATGAGGTAGGGATCTGACTTGTCCACCCCTGCCCCCCAGTAAGTGGACAGGGAGTGAGCGGTGTGACTTATCTAACCCTAAGCCTCATTCATGTAAAATGCCGCTTTTTCACCTACAGTGTTCTCAGGTGCTTGCCTCCTCATTCTGGAACCTTCCCTCCTCTCTTGACCCGCTGGTGTCTTGCTATACCAGCCTGCTGCTGTTTTCAATCTCGGCAGCATTGTTGTATATTTTGAGATCGATTGTGAAATTACCCTTCCATTGTTCCTTTTGAGAAATTGTGTTGACTCTTCTTGTGCGTTTATTCTTTGGGAATAAACTTCAGAGTCAGCCTATGAGATTCTGTCGTTTGCTCTCTTGATCTGGGGACAGCAACTGGTGACGTGCGGTGGGTGTTGGAGGGCTGGGCTTTAGACGTGGCCTCCGGCGAGCAGTCTGGTCTCCGGCTGTGGCAAGAGATGCGTGTGCAGCCACGATGGAGCTGGTCTTCGCATTTCGGGTTCCCGTTAGCACACGGAGCGCTTCAGAGGCGTTGTGTCTGTTGGACGGCCTCGGCCACTCCTGCCGCGCGCGTCCGCTTGGGATACGAGCTCTAGTGCAACTAACTCCAGCACCAGCCCGGAGGCAAATATAATCACCTCTTAAATGACTGCTCTCCTGCCCTTGTTCATTCCAGAACAAAATGTGAGCAACTTTAATTTCTTCCCTGGGCTGTACCCCTCTATTAACCCAGATGGGGAGGCGGTACCCGCCTAGCAGAACTCTCAGGAAATGGCTCAGTGGGCATTAAAGGCTGACTGAGTGTGTGGCCCCGGCCCAGACACGTGAGTACGAGGGCCTGGGGCCTTCCAGACCCGCCTCTTGTGGGCAGCTGCCACCCTGGACTCCGCCCTGAAGTGAGCAGGCATCGTCCTCGATGGGAGCGAGGGGATGCCTTCCCCACAAGCTGGTTGCTGAGCAAGCTGTGCTCTTGAGCTAGCATTCACTGGGGAAGGCCATGGCTCTGAATTTTCCCCAGAGTGAGCTTGGTTCCCCAAAGAAGACTGGATGGGGGACTGGGGTGTGGTGGAGCCATCTCGGCCACCTGCCCTGATTCCTCTCTACTCAGACAGGAAGTGGTGCCCATTCTTTCTCTCCTCTCTGGATGTGGTCTGTCTCCCTTCCTTCCCAAACCCAGGCTCCCGGCTCTGAGGCCTTCCCCCTGGGCCCTCACAGGGCCCCACGGAAGATGAGATTCCGGGTAGAGGATTACATCAGCTTCTAGCTGTTGTTCAGTCCCTAAGTCGTATCTGACTCTGTGACTCCTTGGACTGGAGCCCGCCAGGCTTCTCTGTCCATGGGACTGTCCAGGCAGGAATGCTGCAGTGGGTTGCAGGATTCCCTCCTCCAGGGGATCTTCTGACCCAGAGATCAGAGCTGCACCCCTTGGCTTGGCAGGCGGATTCTCGTGTCACCTGGGAAGCCTCACTTCTGGTTGTTCTCTGCTTTCCAGAACCTTCCCCTTGCCCATTTATCTTTCATTCTAGCCAGATTCATTTTTCTGAAGCTAGTTTCATTACCTCCTCCCCTTTTTAAGAAAATGTACACTGGTTTCTGGGTGTCCAGAGTTGAAACGTTTTGGCCTGGCGTTCCACGCTGCTGCTGAGCTGGCATTATTCTCTGCGCTCCAAGGTGAGCGCTTCTCCAGGCAGATCCGTCTCCTCCGAGTCCATGGTCCCCTTTGAGACCTCCCACAGGCCACCCAGTCTGAGGGCCTGGGGGGCAGATGTTTCCATCCCCTCCTGCTGCCTCTGGCCCGGGGTCTGGTGGGCAGAGGCCCTGAGGCTGCCCGAGGCCTCGTCTGCCTGGGGAGTGGCTCTTACCTGTCCTTACCCGCTCTGGCCCCTAAATCCACTGTGTTGTGAATTTCTGCCTGCGTCCCGGACGCCACCCTGATTGTGTTCCCCGGCTTGTAGGACACCTGTCCTGCTGCATGACAGAGGCTTCTGGGGCCAAGTGTGGGGCCCCCCTCCCCTCCTTAGAACGTGCATTTCTTTTTTAAAGATCTTCGTGACCATTTGTAAAGTCTCTTGGATCTGATACAATATTGCTTCTGTTTTACGTTTTGTTTTTTTGGCCATACGGTCTGTGGGACCCTAACCCTGACCAGGGATGGAACCCATACCCCCTTAATGGAAGGTGAAGTCTTAACCACTGGACCGCTAGGGAAGTCCTAGAACCCATATTTCTGAGATCTGTGTTCTAAGATGAAAAGTGAAAGTGTTAGTCCTTCCGTCATGTCCAACTCTGCAACCCCATGGACTGTAGCCTGCCAGGCTCCTCCAGGCAAGAATTACTGGAGTGGGAAGTCATTCCTTCTCCAGGGAATCTTCCCTACCTATGGATCGAACACCTCCCCACCTCTTGGAAATCATCCTTGAATATTCATTGGAAGGATTGATGCTGAAACTGAAGCTCCAATACTTTGGCCACCTGATGTGAAGAGCCGACTCATCGAAAGAGACCCTCATGCTGGGAAAGATTGAAGGCAGGAGGAGAAGGGCATGACAAAAGATGAGATGGTTGGATGGCATCACCGACTCAATGGACAGAGTTTGAGCAAGCTCCGGAAATTGGTGATGGATGGGAAAGCCTGGCGTGCTGCAGTCCATAGGATCGCAAAGAGGCAGACATGACTGAGCAACTGAAAACACCTTCCACAGCCCAGACCGAGACATCACAGGGGGCCTGACACCTGCATTTTTCATTCGTAGTTTGTATCATCTTTCAGAATCGTGTAGAACATTTTCAGTCATGCAAAAATAGTGGAGAGTGGTGGGAGAATGATTTTTATGCTAAAAAAGTAAGCTTGTGTGCTTTTGAGTGACAACTGCAGGATAGGAAGCTGAGTGGCAGATACTGTTAATGAGTTTTCAGGAGTTTAAGCATTAAGAGAGCTTTGTCCCTTTAAGGTTGCCCCCTTGAGAGATATTTTAGTTCTTTTCTCAGTTGTATCCCTTATTAACATTGAATCTTGTAGCGCTTGTTAAAATTGAAAAATTTCTTAACTAAAAATAAGACTTTGAGGGACATCCCTGGTGGTCCAGTGGTCAAGACTTCGCCTTTAGATGCCGGAGGTGTGGGTTTGATCCCTGGCCGGAGAGCTAAGATCCCACATGCCTCACGGCCAAAATGCAAAACATGAAACAGAAGCGATATTAAAGCAAATTCAAAAAGGACTTTAAAAATGGCCAACATCCAAAAAATGAAAAGAATGAGACTGTTTGTCTTTTCTATATTTAAGCAGGTTTGTGGTGGTGGAGACTTTCTGATTAGGTATATTTATCTCTATCTCATTTTATTTAGTGTCCATTCAAAGCATTGGAATACGTTAAATGAATTTTTAATGAAAAGTTGCACCCTTGGACGTCTGAAGCTTGTTCTGGTCGCACTGGCACTGCTCGGCATCGGCGTGAGTTTGCTCGGTACCGTTTGATTCCTGGGCTTGTGCTATGTCCTGGGCAAGTGGGCGGTGCCTGGCCCCCGAGCCTGGGTGCGGTGGGCTTGCCACTTCTGCCTTCTCCTTTAAGAGACTCACTGCTCTGCGCGTGGCCACTGCAGCCCAGGTCCTTGCCTGGCTCTCCACTGAGGCTCTGAGGCTGCCCAGAACCCACGAGCTGCTGACTGCCTGCTCAGGGTGCCCCAGAGGAGGAGTGGCCTGTGCTGGCTTTTACCATGTTGCCTGTGTTGGCAGAGTTTTCTCCAGCTGGAGTGTCGGCTCACAGGGCTGAGGTGCTGGCTCTCTGCAGGGGGGTGCCCAGTTCAGGGGACCTGGGCATGCCCCCCTGCCTGAGAGCACAGTCCTGGTTCCCTTGGTGCAGGCAGTGGTCTGCCCTCGGGGTGGCCCATCCCCACCTCCTTCGAGCAGTGAGTGGTTCTCGATGTATGGAGAACACTTAGCACCAAAGAGCATTTCCATCCTTTTGGCTGCTACTCTACTTTTTTAAAAAATTTTCCCTCTTTTGAAAGATTTTTGTCCTTCCAGGGAGAGTACATTTGTTAAGTCGTAATCTTTTCTGCTTATTGATCCCAGACACGCACAGTTGCCAAGCCAGGCTCGCAGGGTTTCCATCAATCCCTCACCAGGGAGTTTCCATTTGGCTTCTCAGCCATGAAAGTGCTTCTTGAGGCCAGCACACCATGTGGCCCCTTGGGCTGTGGAGCCAGGCTGGGAATGAACTGATTTGGAGGAGGACGTGGGGTCGGTTCCAGGAACCAGGCAGATCTGGCCTCAAGGTGGGCGCTGGGCCTCAGGCAGCTCGCTTGCTCTGCTCTGTCCGTGAGGTTCCAGGAAGACCGGTTCAGAGCAACCACCAGGTGACTTTCTCCTGCTGGGCTCCAGTGACCCTCCCTGCAGGGCCTGGGTCTTAACATCACGTTTGTCTAGGTACCCAGTGCCCCACTCTGTCAGGGTGGAAGATGGCTGAAGGGGGGACCCCACCCCATACTCTGCCCTCCAGCCTTGGATGCCTGAAGGATTGTGTTAGGGACTTTGGACCTGTGAGGGGGCAGTTTTCCAGACTCTCTGGGCCTTTAGTCCCCAGTCTGATCTTCCGTCATGAGGGTTAAGGTCTTTGGATGGCAGGGATCTCAAGGGATGTTGTGTTTTCAGTGGGGAACTGGTGAGGTTTAGGTTTTTCCAGGTTTCCCTAGCTGGTATCAGCAGCGCAGGGCAGCGACAGGGCGGGTGTGTCCAGTTAGAAACGAGTTCTGATCTGTGACGTGTGAGGTCCTGTGGTATCAAGGGACACATTTGGTACTAGTGTCCCTTCCCTCTCCTTTGTAGTGGTGAAGAGGACAGGTGGACCTCTCTTTCCCCTTGCCTGCCCACAGGACCTAAGGCCAGCTTGGTCCCCATTGGACGCTCCGGGTGGTCACCCTGCCGTGGTGTGTGGTCCCCTCCAGCAGCCGTGTCCAGTGCTGGCCTCCGAGCAGACCTGCTATCTGGGACACCCTGAGTGCCCGGCCTCCTTCCCTGTCACCACCCGCCCTGGTTTGCTGGGAACAGCTGAGGGGGCGGCTGGCGGAATCCCAGCTGCGATCCTGGGGGCCCTGGCCCGGGGCTGCCCACCCAGCCTCCCCTGCCTGGAATCCCGGGGCACATCGGGCCCCGCCCACCTGTTCCGGCTCACATTTCTGGCTCCACTCCCGGCTCTGCAGCCTCCAACAAGCGAGCTGACTCCCCTGGCCTCAGTTTCCCCACCGTCTGAGGGAGGTGTGTGTGATTGTAGGGCGCCCTGTACATGGACACGCCCAAGGATGCACAGAGGTGAGGCTGTAAAGTGCTTAGCGCGGGCCAGCTCCTGTGAGCCCTCAGTAATTATTAGTTATTAGGGTTATTATGGCAGTCATAATTGTGGTTCTCCAGGGAGAGGACCCTCAGGGGCTTCTGGGATCAGGTTCAACTCCAGCTGAAAAGGTGGCGTGGTGGGAACCACCTCGGTCCATCTTTGATGAGGCGAGTGTCGAGTTGCGTTAGATTGCCCCGAGCGACCTAATTGCTGTAGTCGTGGTCCTCGGTGAGGTCAAGATGGCATTTATACTGTAGCTGGAAGCCCGCCGTGGTGGGCTGCGGGAACCCCGGGGCTGGGGGCAAAGGTGCAGGTGTCTGAGGGCGGGGTCCCTTCTGGGGCCTCTGTGAGAGGCGTGGCCTGGAGGGCGTGGCCTGGGGGCGTGGCCAGCGTGCTCTCCCCTGTCTTATTTGCTCAACCCCTGCCCCTCCCTCCTCAGAGGCCATAGTCCAGCCGCCCTAGCCGACTCTCAGGGCCTCCTCTCTGGTTGGCTGACTAGGCCCTGCTCCAGTCCTCCACCCCCACCCCAGACCCTCCAGCCCCCATCATCGCTGGCCTGCCCGCCCCCATCATCGCTGGCCTGCCCGCCCCCATTTCCTACCCCCGCGCTGAAGGCCTACGAGGGAGCCCAGGTGCCGGCTCTTTGCCCGCCCTTCGCCCTCCAACCGCAGTCCCTGCTCCACGGGGCTTCCCGCTCAGCGCCTGGAGGTGGAGCCCCTCGCCCCTCCTCTGCAGCCCAGAGCTCCTGGGCCCCCCTCCATACTTGCTCAGGTGGGGCGGGCCTCCGCCCCAGGCTGGAGGCTCCAGGCCTCTCCTGACCCTGCTGTCGCCTCCTCTAGCCTCTGGCAGACGCCCAGAACCACACCCCCCGGAGCCGCTTGAGCACCGGCAGACAGGGGCTCAGAGCTGAGGGTTGTGAAGGGCCTTCCCTCCCGTGCCTGCTGCCCCGGGGGTGCCACTTGGACCCCGTCTTCCACGGTCACTGATGCGGCTCAGAGTGGGGACTTAAGTTTATGGGGTGTCCCAGTGAGGGGACGCGCCCCTCCTCCGCCCCCAGACTCAAGCCTCCATCATGCAGGGTACATGTAACTCCACTCTTAGAACACCTGAGCACCGCCCCCCACCCCCCCCCACCCCCCACTAGAGCCCACACGGTCCTTGTGAGGAGAGCTCCTGCGGGGGCATGGGTTTTTGGACTCTTAGGTGGTTGAGTGGCTAAAGCTCATGGTTTGTCCCATCCTACAGATGGTACACAGGGACAGTTACCTTCCCTGTCCACGCTGGCAAGTGGGGGCCCAGGGTGGGAGCCCCAGAGATGAGCAGGAGGGACTGTTGACCCAGCATCCTGGCCAGCGAACCCTTCACCCCTACCCGGAGCAGTGTCCTGCTTCCTGGGCTCTTTCTGCCGGAGAAGGAACAGCAGGGAGCGTCAGGCTGATGTATGCGTCTCTGCTGCCCGAGGACTGAGGGGTTGTCCTGAAATGCTCGAGGGAACCTGGTCAGAGCCCAAGGGTCATGGCAGTGCCTTGGGGGTGGCAGCTGCCTCGGTGTCCAGCCCTTTTGCAGAGAGATCCCGGGTCATTCGATTGCCCTGTTACGTAAAATGAATGGATTTCAGATGTGGCAAGAAACAGCTCTTTGATCTGTCATCATTGGCCGAGTGGGACTTTGGTCCCCTTGTGCCTCAGTCTCCTTGTCCATAAAACGGGGTTTCAGCAGCTCCACTTCCTATGAGGACCAAGGGGCATCAGGTACTTGGAGCACTGGGTACTCACATGTGCTGCAACTTGGGAAAGATGGTCAGACGTGGGGAAGCGGGAGGCCTCCAGGCACAGTGACTGAGGGAGGGGCCTGGGGAGGGAAGGACTTGGGGGTTTCCTCCAGGTTTTCTCTCTGGTAAAACCTGCTCCACGTCTCTGTACCTGTCTGCAGGCTCCCCCAGCATGCCAGAGCCCTGCAAAGCCCTAACTGTGGGCGTCTCCACGTTTATATGAACCAGCAGCCCCAATGCCCAGCTTAGTTCACAGGAGAATCTTTGCTGATCCTCAGCACTGCACCCCAAACTAACATAAACATTTGGAATTGAGAGCTGCCAGCTCCTCCAAGAATGTCAGCGTCCTGAAAGGCTTCAGCCGGGAACAGGGGGCAAGAGTTTTCTTTTATTCAAGTTTTCTTTTATCTGATGGTTTTCGTTCGTCCCCCTCTCTCCGCAGGACAGAGGTGTCCTGAACCCGAGGTCTTTGTTTTGGCTCTTGGGGCAGCCTCTGGGCCTTGGCACCCAGGTGGCTATTTTTTTTCCAGGAGCATTGGAAAACAGAACCTCCATATTTTGCCCCATAAAAAGGAGATTTTGTAGAGTGATGGTCAATTTGGCACATCTTTATTATTTTTTTTTTCTGCAACACTTAAAGAGAAGAAAAGCTGGTACAAAGGTATGTTTGTTTCTGAAGTGAGTTTCCTTTCCCAGATGTTCTTCTCTGCCAATTCCAAAATGCATTCTGAGCTCAGCTCTCCGGTTTCCTCTCTGCGGGGCAGAACAATGAGGTCTCTGTAACCACACGGGGAACACGCTGCCTTCCTTGCCAGTGGGCATGGGGGGAGGTGGGACCATCCCACCTTCCCCCACCTCGGTGGAAACGACCAGTCCGTGCCAACCTGGTGAGAGGCCCTGGCTGCCTGTCGAGGGCCTGGCGGTCCGCTTGCCCGTGGGGGTGATCTAAGGGTTGTGACTCAGAGGCACTGCAGGCTGCACCTTCGTCCCCAGTCCTTGAGTTTGCTGCGTGGCCTTGTGCTAAATTCTGGGTTTTGCATGGCATTTGTGGACCCGGGGCTCGGTACTGTCTCTGTGACCAGGAGTTGATCTGGCCCCTTTCCTCTTATTTTTTCTCTTTATTGCATCAAATACCAGCCCCACGCCAAGGGCAGGTCTCTAGGACACAGTGCACCTGCAGTTTGCTGGAGAGCCAGGTCGAACCAGGTGGGCATAACCAGAGCCCAGTCACTTCATTACTTGACACACGGGGTGTATGGGAGCTATGATGCACACACACACACACACACATGCACACACACACAGTACCCTTAGAGGTGCTTTCTTGATTGATTTCCAAGGACAGCTAAGAGACCCTGAAAACTTGCGCTTGGGGCTGTTCAGATACCGGTCTCCATTAAGAACGACCTCTATGGGATCACTTTATTTGGAGTGTGCAATTAATGAAAATCTTTATTTGTTTGATCACTGCATCCTGCCTTAAAACACCGAAGATCGAGATCTCTAGACTTAATAGATAAAAATAGCTCACATTTATGCACATTTACAATGTACCAGGCAGGTTCTAAGAGATGTTCACTGATTGACTTATTGAATCCTTCCGGCCTCTCAGGTGGCTGGGTACCATCCGGCCCCATCCTACAGGCGAGGAAGCTGAAGTCGGGAGAGCTGAGGAGTTCTCAGGGTCAGGCAGGCACTGTACCTGGCTAACAGATGATGCCCCAGTGCCTGCCTCTTAATTGCTATTTGAACTACAAAAGTATTTTCTTTCCATCTAAAAGGAATTGGCTGAAAAGCCCCCAATGCATTTAAGTAAGTGTGGTGCTGAGTCCTCCGCCCAGACCTCCCTGTCCTCATTTGCCAGGCGAGGAAACTGAGGCATGCAGGGGCACTGCCCTGGGAATCCCTCTCTGGGGGATGCCCCGCTTTCTGTGCAAACCAGGGGGCCTCCTGATGCCTGTTCAGGTTGGGGCCTTGGGCCTTTGGGCGAAAGCCACGGGCTTGCCTTCCCCCGGAATGGAAAGAGCCCGTCCCTATCCAAGGACCTGTGTCTCCTATCTTTGCCATGACCTTGGGCCACTTCCGGGAGCCTGGCAGGCCCGGAGCCGAGGAACCGAAATGGTATGTAATCAGAATGCTATATTTTGTCGAAAATAAGAATGTTAGTAATGGGCTGGTTTCTGGCAAGTCAAACTGGGACTCTGAAATACATATTTTTCCTGTTCTGCCCTAAACCTTCTAATTAGTGAAAACGCACATTGGCAGACATAAATCAAATGTCATATCCCCTAAAAACTTGTCCTTGGTATCACTGAGTGGGTAACCTTCTACAGCTGCTAAATTAGGGCTTCCAGAGGGGAGCGTGTGTATGAGTGAGTATGCGGGTTTGTGTATGTGGGGTGTGTGTGTGGAGGGGTGGGTGGCTGTGGGGGGATGTGTTTCTGTGTGTGTGGGGGGTGTGCATGGGGGGATGTGTTTGGGTGTGTGTGTGGGGTATGTATGTGGGAGTGTGTGTGGGGGTGTGTGTCTATGTGGTGTGTTTGTGTGTGTGTGTGTCTCTGTGTGGTGTGGGGTTTGTGTGTGTGTGGTGTGTGTGTGTGTCTGTGTGTCTCTGTGTCTGTGGTGTGGGGGTGTGTGTCTCTGTGTGTCTGTGTGGTATGTGTCTGTATGGTCTGTCTGTGTGTGTGTGTGTGTCTGTGTGGTGTGTCTGTGTCTCTGTGTGGTGTGTGTGTCTGTGTGTCTGTGTGTCTCTGTGTGTCTGTGTGTGGTGTATGTGGTGTGTGTGTGTTTCAGTGTGTATTTCTGTGTGGTGTGTGTGTGTCTCTGTGTGGTGTGTGTGTCTGTGTGTCTGTGTGTCTCTGTGTGTCTGTGTGTGGTGTATGTGGTGTGTGTGTGTTTCAGTGTGTATTTCTGTGTGGTGTGTGTGTGTCTCTGTGTGTGTATGTGTCTCTGTGTGTGTCTGTGTGGTCTCTGTGTGTGTGGTGTGTGTGTGTGAGTCTCTGTGTGTATGTGTGTCTGGTGTCTGTGTGTGGTGTGTGTGGTGTGTGTGTGTCTGGTGTGTGTGTCTGTGTGGTGTGGGGGTGTGTGTGTGTGTGTCTGTGTCTGTGTGGTGTCTGTGTGTGGTGTATGTGGTGTGTGTGTGTTTCAGTGTGTGTGTCTGTGTGGTGTGTGTGTGTCTCTGTGTGTGTGTGTCTCTGTGTGTCTGTGGTGTGTGTGTGTGTCTTTGTGCGTGTCTCTGTGTGTCTGTGGTGTGTGTGTGTGTCTCTGTGTGTCTGTGTGTGTATGTGTGTGTGGTCTGTGTGTGTGTGGTGTGTGTATGTGTGTGTGGTGTCTGTGTCTGTTTTGTGTGGTGTGTGTGGTGTGTGTGTCTGTGTGACTGTGTGTGTGTGGTGTCTGTGTGTGGTGTCTGTGGTGTGTGTTTCTGTGTGTGTGTCTCTGTGTGTCTGTGTGGTCTCTGTGTGTGTGTGGTGTGTGTGTGTGTCTCTCTGTGTCTGTGTGTGTGGTGTGTGTGTGTGTGTGGTGTGTGTCTGTGTGTCTGTGTGTGTGGTGTCTTGTGTGGTGTGTGTGTCTCTGTGTCTGTGTGGTGTGCATGTGTGTTTCTGTGTGTCTGTGGTCTGTGTGTGTTTGTGTGTGTGTGTCTCTCTGTGTGTCTGTGTGGTCTCGTGTGTGTGTCTCTGTGTCTGTGGTGTGTGTGTGTGTGTCTCTGTGTGTCTGTGTGTATGTGTTGTGTTTGTGTGTCTGTGTGTGTGTCTTTGTGTGTGTGTCTCTGTGTGTCTGTGGTGTGTGTCTCTGTGTCTCTGTGTCTGTGGTGTGTCTCTGTGTGGTGTGTGTCTGTGTGCTGTGTCTGTGTGGTGTGTGTGTGTCTCTGTATGTGTGTCTGTGGTGTGTGTGTGTGTGTGTCTGTGGTGTGTGTGTATCTGTGTGTCTGTGTGGTGTGGGTGTGTGTCTCTGTGGTGTGGGTGTGTGTCTGTGTGGTGTGTGTGTGTCTATGTGGTGTCTGTGTGGGTGTGTCTCTGTGTGTCTGTGTGGTGTCTGTGGTATGTGTGGTGTCTGTGTGTGTGTGTGTCTCTGTATCTGTGGTGTGTGTGTGTGTTTGTGCGTGTCTCTGTGTGTATATGTGTGTCTGTGTTGTGTCT
Organism: Ovis canadensis; assembly: GCF_042477335.2. Lineage (NCBI taxonomy): Eukaryota > Metazoa > Chordata > Mammalia > Artiodactyla > Bovidae > Ovis > Ovis canadensis. Next base: position 62,038,815 of record NC_091265.1, read on the forward strand.
GTGTGTGTGTGTGGTGCGTGTGTGTCTCTGTGTGTGTCTGTGTGTGTCTGTGATATGTGTGTCTCTGTGTGTGTGTCTCTGTATCTTTTGTATCTCGGTGTGTGTGTGTCTCTGTGGTGTGTGTGTGTGTCTCTGTGTGTGTGTCTGTGTGGTGTGTGTGTCTGTGTGGTGTGTGTATAGTGTGTGTGTCTCTGTGTGGTGTGTGTCTGTGTGGTGTATCTGTGTCTGTGTGGTATGTGTGTCTATGTGTGTCTGTGTGTCTGTGTGTGGTGTGTGTGTGTCTGGTGTGTGTGTGTATGTGTGTGTCTGTGTGTATGTGTGTGTGTGTGTATGTGTTGTGTTTGTGTGTGTGTATGGTGCGTGTGTGTGTCTGTGTGTCTTTGTGTGTGTCTCTGTATGTGTGTCTGTGTGTGTGTCTCTGTGTCTGTGTGGTGTGTGTCTGTGTGGTGTGTGTGTGTCTCCGTGGTGTGTGTCTGTGTTGTGTGTCTTGTGTGTGTGGTGTGTGTGTGTCTCTGTGTGGTGTCTGTGTGGTGTGTGTGTGTCTGTGTGGTGGGTGTGTGTGTCTGTGTGGTGTGTGTCTGTGTGGTGTGTGTCTGTGTGGTGTGTGTGTGTCTGTGTGGTGTGGGGGTGTGTGTCTCTGTGTCTGTGTGGTGTGGGGGTGTGTGTGTGGGCACAGGAGGCAGGGAGGGACAGAGGTGTCCCTGGTGAGCCCCGGCTGCATGTCTCTTTCCCTCGGCTCTGCTTCCAGCACCCCCGCCCCCCCCACCAGCCTGTCAGCACCTGCCCAGCCTCTGCAGTGGAATATATTTGCCCAGTTAAAACTTAATTATGAGGGGACTTCCCCGGTGGTCTAGTGGCTAAGGCTCTGTGCTCCCCTTGCAGGGGTCCCAGGTTCGATCTCTGGTCAGGGAACTAGATCCCACAGGCCGCAACTAAGAGTTCACGGGCCGCAACTAAAGATTGCTGGTGCCACAGTGAAGATTGAAGACCCTGTGTGCAGCAGCTAAGACCTGGCGCAGCCAAATAAATAATCAAAAAAGAAACCTATTTTTTAAAGCAGTAGATAAGATCGCTCCTGACTCAGCAGGGGGCCCTGGGGGTAAGTAAGGCAAAGGTAGGGGGCAGGAGCCCACTGCTTCTTCCTCTGCCCAACCCGCTGGGGTCTGCAGCACCCCCTGCCCCCCACCCCCGTGGTGTGGCACCCCCTGCCTCCTGCCCCCGTGGGTGTTGGGCTGGGGGCTGGACACTGGTGGTCATCACTCGCAAGGTGCAGGACTTGAGGACAAGCTGATGTCATCCCTGGGAGTGATCCTGGGCCGGGGGCTGCCCTTTTGCTGGGTGGGAATTGGGGCCACAATCATTCGTGGAAGGGTCCCAAGTCACCTGGCTCAGGGTCCGGACCCTCAAAGGGGCCCTTGGGGGTGATGGGCTGCCCTGACTGACATCCAGGGTCCCTCTGCAGGCAATGGGCCTGGGTCAGGCCCTGGCCCTTTGTTCCCCGGGCCTTCCAGAACCTTCCAAGCCCAGGCTCTTTCCAAAACAGAGGTTCAGTCCTGTCCTTGGCACGGCCTGCGTGCCCTCCCGCTGTCCCAGGGCTGTGGTGGCCTCTTGTCAGGGCGATGGCCCCCCATGTGGGGGACTGCAGGGACACACCCCCCAGCCCATCTCCCTGTTTCTTGAAGACTGGGAGCCCACATCCTTAGTTTCTTTTACCTCCGAGGTGTCTGACACCAACCAGCTCATTTTCTTTTTATCTTTTGCAACTGATTTCTTCTTTCCTGCTCCACCCCCAAACCTGCCCCTGACCGTTTCCTGTTCGCCTGCTTCCCTGACCTTTGAAATGTGGTCCCTGCTCGGGGAGCTTGCTGGGGCCCAGGGTTAATTACCACCTTCCCACAGGGCCCAGTGTGTGTGGGGAAATTAGACTGGGATGGGGGCTGGGAATAGCAGAAATGGGGGTGACTGAGCTGGAGGCGAAAGGGTGTGTTGAGAGCCTGGTCCTGGCTGTGGGTCTGGGTGGGGAGCACATGGTGAGGGTGGGCAGGCAGAGAGGCACCGGGAACCGGGCCGTAGGGGTGAAGGTGGGAGTGATTGCGGGGAGCAGGGTGTGACCACGTGCAAGCAAGGACTGGGAAGAGGTCAGAAGGGGTTGGCCTTCGTCCTGCCCCTGGTGATATGCACAGACTCGGGAACGCAGCTTGATGAGTGAACGTCCACAGCTCACCCGTTTGCCCGGATCAAGCGTAGAACCTCCAGTGTTGCGGCAGATTCCTTGAACTGCCCCCCAGCCTTCACCCAAACGTTGACCCTAGGAACCAAATTGTAGTGTGCTCTGCTCTGAACACCCTTGATAACCCAAGCCGCCTAGACTTGGGAAGAGGCAGGCTGTCCTCCAGAGTGGCTTCCAGGCTTCTGCCTGCCTTGGCTGCTTCATCTGCTGCGGATCTGAAGCAAACTCTGGGTCTCAAAGAGTCATGACTGAGCATGCACGCCCGCGTGCATGTCTTCATTATTTGTACACAAATGTCAGCAACTCACAAGCTTGGTCAGTTGATCGCTATCCTGACAGCGCCTGGAATGGGAAGGGTGGGCAGCAGCCCCAGTGGCAGCCGGCCTTGCTCTGCTGGGGCCCTGTGGGTGGCACCCCATCCCTGCCCCCGGGGGGAGTGGGGTGTGGGCCCCACCTGATGAGGTAGACTCTCAGGGGAGCAGGGCCAACTGGGCGGGCTCAGGGAGGACACAGGCGTTCACCTGGGCCAGGTGTGGCAGCCGGGGAGGGTTTGATGGGGGTGGGAACTGTGAAAGGCATGGGGGTGGAGTCCGTGCAAGGGAGCCTGGGGCCCTGAGGCCAGGGTGGAGAATGGAGAGAAATTGGAGGATGTTCCCTGGCTCAGTGGGTCCAGAGATGGGTGGGTGGGTGGGCGGGAGGGTGGAAGGATGGGGGGTGTGGACTCTTCTTATGAAGGGAGGGTCTATGATAATTTAGCTGAGGTGGAGGGCGGGGAAAAGACTCATTCCCCAGCATTCAGAGATGTTATCAAAGATTCCACTTTCAGGCCTGCAAGTTTCAGTTTGCCAGCTTTCCATAAAAGGCAGAGAACATCTGTTCAGTTAAAGGAAACCTAAGGTTTTATTATTGTCGTAAATGTCAGATCTCTCCTTTAGAATATTTAGACAACTGCAGGATAGTGTCCCCGAGTCGAGCCTGTCTCAGTTGGATCGAAGACCGGGATAAAACGTAGGGATCTGTGGCTGGGATTGTGGTGCCTGAGGCTCCACGAGGGTCCCTGTGGCTTCTGTCCCCCCCACCAGAGCCGCACAGGTGGTGAGGGCTCCTTGGGAACTGAGGGTCGGGTCGGAAACCTGGGGCAGGGGGCTCTGGGCTTCGAGAGCCTGCCCGCAGAGAAGTGAGCTTGGATTTTTATGAATAGTTTTTCGTCTCCCTTAATTAGGAAAGCTCCAGGAGAAGCCGAGGTGTTTGTGATTTTGCAGAGATGGTGCTAATGGTTCGGCAGTGAGTATTTCCAGCCCGTTTTAAGGTCTCTGAGCCTCATTCTGTGGTTCTTATATCATACGTGGAGACAACGGACGGAGTTTTCCTGTGCTCAGAGCCAGGGAGGCTCGTTCACTGGCAGTTGGGGGGACCCCACAGGTTTCTCCTTGGTCCCCATCATTGTAGCTGGATCAGCACTTTTCACCCAATTCCTCTTAGAGGGGTAAATAGAACTTTTCTGTCTGGGGGCTGGAGGAGGCTTTTGTCCACACCCCAACCAAAGCATCTTTGAAGTTTCATGTTTTATCGTAAGATTCATGGGAATTTGGCAATCTCTCTCTGCTACAGTCATGCTAGTTTCTTTTTTTTTTTTTAATGCTTTGAATTTTATTTGAAGCACCTGGAACTGTATCTAAGAAATAATGTGCAAAATCGTATGCACAAGAAATAATAAAATTTTACAGAGACACCACCGAAAGAAGACCTACCTAAATGTTTATGGCTGGGAAGGCAATATCGTAGAAACACCATTTCGCCCCGCAGTGAGCTATAGACTCAGCAGGATTCCCTGCCTTTCCTTTCCCCGAGCAGAAATGTCGGTGCCTGGCATCTCAGGACAGGTGGTGGTGGTGGGGTGCCAAGTAGAGGGCAGAGGAGTGGAGGAGGGAGGCCAGCAAGGGCTGTGGGAGTGGTTGGAGGGGGGTGATACTGAGCGGATAAGTGTATATGTTGACAATCACAAAAGCCATCTTTCCACTTTGGAGAGGGTACTAACAAACGTCGAAGAAGGAGGAAAGGTTAGGAAGTACCTTGAGGAGGGACGTCCCTGGCGGTCCAGTGGTTAAGACTCAGCACTTCCGCTGCAGGGGGCAGGGTTTGATCCCTGGTCAGGGAACTAAGATCCTGCATGCTGTGTGGCACGGCCAAAGATACATTTATTAAAAAAAAAAAAAATCAATCAATCAATGAATAAGGTCATACCTTATTTTAAAGAAAACAATAAAAATTTTTTAAAAAGAAAGTACCCTGAGGAAATGTTTAATATTGCAAGAAGAGCTGTGAACGTGTGGATTTTTACCATGTAAACACACACAAGCAGAAATGGAGTCTCTGATGTGTGTGTGCGTGAGTGTACATGTGTATACACAGGGGAAGATCCCCTGGAGGAGAGCACGGCAACCCCCACCGTATTCTTGGCTGGAGAAGCCCATGGACAGAGGAGCCTGGTGGGCGACACACACCGTATTCTTGGCTGGAGAATCCCATGGACAGAGGAGCCTGGTGGGCAACCCACACCGTAATCTTGGCTGGAGAAGCCCAGGGACAGGGGAGCCTGGTGGGCGACACACACCATATTCTTGGCTGGAGAAGCCCAGGGACAGGGGAGCCTGGTGGGCGACACACACCGTATTCTTGGCTGGAGAAGCCCAGGGACAGGGGAGCCTGGTGGGCTCTACGGTTCATGGGGTTGCTGAGAGTCAGACGTGACGGAGCGACTGAACACCAGCACACACACAGGTTTCCGTGGTTCGCGGTCATTCTGTTCTATAAAGCTGCTGCAAACACCGGATGGTGCACATTCTGAACTGTTGGTCCCGGAGGAGATACAGGCTTGGGTTTCCCAGAGCCTTGGGTCTCGTTTTCCTCTGCTGATCAGTACACAGCTTTGTGAGCCATTAAACACCTGATTTAATGTGAGTTATTATTTCGTGCCCTGGTGGCGCGCGTGGTAAAGAACCCGCCTGCCAGTGTAGGAGACAAGAGAGATGCAGGTTCAGTCCCTGGGTCGGGAAGATCCCCTGGAGAAGGGCCTGGCAACCCACTCCAATATTCTTGCCTGGAGAATCCCATGGACAGAGGAGCCTGTCAGGCTACAGTCCATAGAATCACAAGAGTCGGACATGACTGAAGCGACTTAGCGTGCACGCGTGTTGTTGGATTCACACTGACCTAAGCTAACCTAAGCCCCTGTTTTCTCTGTATCAACACCACACCGCCAGCCACCCTGCCTTCCGACAGCCCTACAGCCCTGTGCCTGGGGCCATTGTCAACAATGACTGTTAGTCACTCAGTCATGTCCAACTCTTTTTGATCCCATGGACTATAGCCCACTAGGCCCCTCTGTCCATGGGATTATCTAGGCAAGAACACTGGAATGGGTTGCCATTGTCTTCTCCAGGGGGAATCTTCATGACCCAGGAGTTGAACCTGGGTCTCCTGCATTGCAGGCAGATTCTTTACCCTCTGAATCACTAGGGGAGCCCAACAGTGAAATTCAACAGTGAAATCACGCACAAAAAGCACAGAAATGCAAACAGCGTGGCATCGAGTGGAGAGGATGCTCATTTACAGTGTGAGCTGAAGCAGGAACCTGGAGCTGGCCTGGGCCGCCGCCTCTAGGGGCCCGCGTGTGGGGTGACTCAGTTTTTTCACCGTTCTGTGCATGTCCAGGAGTGACCACAAAGCTCCCAAGCATCGATGGGATTATATGCAAATCTGGTCCAGCGGGTGACTCTCCAGGCGGCATCTGTGAAGGACGATGGTTGGACTGTGAATGTTGCCCAGCACTGCCTGATGAGAAGACCCAGGAGCAGTGAGCATCCCTGGCGCCCAGCTCTTGGCTCCTAGGGATCACGTTCCACTCAGAGAAGCCAGAGCTCATTGAGAAAGGGCCGATTCTTAGGCTAGAGCAGGGAGAAATTCACTTGAGCCTGGAGCATATTATTATTCCAGAAAGAAAGTAAAGAAACCCTCAAGGGATGATGTGGGGACATGCCAAGAAGATACATGGGACAGTGTAAAGGGACTCTCACTGTCCAAACCTGGGAAACACTTGAACGTCAAAGTGAGTGAGGATATTGCATCTTAACCCGTTTGATGAAATGGGAATAGATGAGTCTACCGTGGCTTCAGTCAATTAATTAATAAATATTGGGTTGGCCAAAAAGAAAGGTGATATGGAAACCCGAACACACTCTTTGGCCAACCCAATATTGTATGTAGTGGACATGCTTTAACGACCAGCCAGCATTTGAAATAAAAAGCCCTGGATGAAGTCTAGCTGTAGTTCTGAATCATTATTCTTTTTCAAAAATAATAGTAATAATAATGTTATGTACTTATTTACCTTTGGCCGCGCTGGGTCTCTGTCGTTGCACGGGCTTTTCTCTGACAGTGGTGTGCGGACTTCTCGTTGCGGGGGCTTCTCTCGTTGTGGAGCACGAGCTCTAGGACACACCAGCTCTAGCAGTTGCAGCCCAAGGATGCAAGCTGCTTTCGAGTAGTTCTGAAGCCGCTCCCAGGCTTCAGAGCTGAGGCTCAGCAGTTGTGACACACGGCCTTAGTTGCTCTGTGTCATGTGGCATCTTCCCAGACCAGGGATCGAACCTGTGTCTCCTGTATGGGCAGCCAGTTCTTTTCCCCTGAGCCACCAGAGAAGCGCCTGAGTCTTTTTTTTTTTTTTTGGGAGCTTATAATATTCTAAAGTATCACTAGACCATCACGTTTTATTTATATTTGTGTTACTATTTTGAATTCTGTTAAAATACATATACCTTAAAATTGACCACCTTGGACCATTTTGACGTGTCTGGTTCGGTAGCATGAAGTCTGTTCACATTGTTGTCCAGCCGTCACCTCTGTCCATCCCCCACCATAATTCAATAAATGAGTAAAACCAGGTTTTCACATTGTAAACACTTTTTAAAAACGATGCCATGAGGAACCCCAGAGGGATTTTATGGGACTTGGGGAGCTGGTGGTGGGCCTGGGGCAGCCGGGACATCCCGAGGGACATGCCTTGGGAGGGACCATCTCCGTGGCAGCCGAGGCCGGCGAGGTCGAAGGAAGAGGGGCCAGTACCCAGTCTGAGAAGCCCAAGCTAGAAGGCACCTGGAGCCATGAGGTGTCAGGAAAGCCGTTCTGGGTAGGATTCATTCCCTTGAGCGCCTTAGCTGCATCTTAGGGTTGGGTGTCAGCATACTGACTAAGGTTCCAGTCTCCCTCCTCCAGGAAGCCCACCGGGGCCCCCACAGCCAGCTCTTTTCTCCTCCAGGAAGCCTGCCGGGTTCACATAGCAGCTCATTCACCTCCAGGCTCCAGGCACCGCCTGTCTGTGTTACTCATCTGCCTTTCTTCCTGCTTGGTGGCTGTTTATCCGCACGTGTGCTTGTGTGTGCCTCTGGGTGTGTAAAGTGTGTGTCCTGCCCGACTGCTCTGTGAGTGCCCTGAACGCAGCCCCGCATTGTCTTCCATTTCTTGGCCTTTTTCGTGGGGCTGTTGTGGGATGAAGGACCGTTCCTGACCGAGAAATCCGTAGGTTGCGTCCAGGTTCCAGGCTGCTCCAGCGAGCAATGTAATGCTTGGTGAAGAGCAATAAGGCATGTACTAAGACGTTGCTTATTTTGGTGTCGTAGCGGAGGATTCGGTTACCGTGAGTCGGGCTGTGTTTAGTGTAACCATGTGAACAGTATAAAACAGAGGCTATCGGAATGGAAGCCCAGACATCTGCTGTGAATTCTATATATAAATACTGGCTCTGCTTACTTTACGTGGGTTAAAATGGGATTGTTGGCACTGGCTTCTCAGACTCCCGATTCCTCTGTGGTGGGGACTGCACGTTAACCATGGGTCCCAGTACCCAGGCCGGGAGTGGAAAGAGAGGCCTTTTTCTGATGCTGATGTGCCAAGGGTGCTGGGAAAGCCCGAGATCCACCCTAGAAATAGATGGGAGTGGTCTGCTCTCCATCCCCAGGCAGGGAGCTGGGGAGAACCCCTGGGACTTTGTGGGTGTCCCGAGGGCCATGCCAAGAAGGGGCTGTGTAAATTCAGGGTCACAGAGGGGTTTGTCCTTGCCTGAAAAAGCCAGTTAGGAAGCCAGGCCCAAAGACAGCTGTCATGGGGGGAATTCAGTGGACTGGGCGTGTAGCAGTGCCTCTACAAATTATTTATTGAAAAAAAAAAAGGACTACCCTGGTGGTCCAGTGGTTAAGACTCTACTTCCTTGCAGGAGCACGGGTTCAATCCCTGGTCTGAGAACTAAGATCCCACATGCTGCAAAGAAAAAAAAATTGCCATATGTGGCAAAAAAAAAATTTATCTATTAAGGTGAAATCCATACAATATAAAATTAACCATTAAAAAAAAGCATATTTATTATTATTAAAAATGTATGTATTATTCCATTATTATTTTAGGCTTCGTAGAGTCTTGTGGCACATGGGGTCTTTCTTGTGGCACGGGGGCCTTAGTTTCCCTGCGGCGTGTGGGATCCTCCCCAACCAGGGATCAAACCTGCATGCCCTGAATTGGAAGGTAGATTCTTAACCACTGGACCAACAGGGAAGTCCCTAAAAGTAACCATTTTAAAGTGAATAACTCAGCGGCATTTAGTGCATTCATGGGCTTCCCCGGCGGCTCAGCGGTAAAGAATCTGCCTGCCACGCAGGAGAGGCAGGAAGTACAGGTTTGATCCCTGGGCTGGGGAAGATCCCCTGGAGGTTGGCAAGGCAACCCGCTCCGGTGTTCTCGCCTGGAGAGTTCTGTGGACAGAGGAGCCTGGAGGGCCGCAGTCCGTGGGGTCGCAAAGAGTCGGACACGACCGAGCGACTTGGCGTGCACACGGTGCATTTGCAATGTCGCAGCTGCCACCGTCTAGTTCTAGAACATTCCATCACTCTCACAGGAAACCTTGGAGCCAGTAAGTGATTTCGCCTCATTGCCCCCTGTCTCCCAGCCCCTGGCCACCACTAATCTACTATCCTGTCGGTCTTTATCTAATTGCCTATTTGGGACCTTTCGCGTGACCAGAACCCTATGCTGTGTGGCCTTTCGTGTCTGTCTGCTTCTCAGAGCACGATGTTTTCAAGGCTCCTCCGTGCTGTGCCCTGGGTCCGTCCTCCACGCCTTTTTATGGCCAAATGATATTTCACTGTGTGGACAGAGCGCACTTGGTTTATCCACTTGTCTATGGATGGACGTTTGGGCAATTACGAGTCTTGCTTCTGGGGACATGCGTGTGCAAGTATCTTTTAAGATAATTTAACTTATTCACTTACGTCTGGCTTGGTTGCAGCACGGGCTTTCCTCTCCAGTTGTGCACGGGCTTCTCATTGTGGTGGATTCTCTTGTTGCGGAGCACGCAGGCTGTAGGGCGCACAGAGTTGCCGGCCCCGACTCTAGAGAGCAGGCCGGGTAGCTGTGGTACACAGTCCCTCTGTGGCGTGTGGGATCTTCCCAGACCAGGGATCGAACCTGTGTCTCCTGAATGAGTAACTGGATTCTCTACCACTGACCCACCAAAGCAGCCTGAGTGTTCAAGTGTTTGTCATCATCCTCCAGCTTCAGTCTTTCGAGTACACACCTCGGAGTGGAATTGCTTGGTCACGAGGTAGCTCAGTGGGTAGCCGTCGAGGACTAGCTGGGAGGCTCTGCACCACAGCAACGGGGGCCAGCGGGGCCTTTTAAAACTAGTTACCGTTTCCTGCTGGATGGATGAGGAAATAGACTCAGAGCGGAGATAAAACATCTGGCCCCAAGTCTCCCAGCTCTAGGTCAGGCTGAGGCTTGAACCAGGCTCCCTGAGTCTAAGTACTTTCCTCTGTAGCAGGACTGGATGAATGAAACATTTAACTACAACTATTAACTAGCATGGCCCTGACTGGTATATATATATATGTATTTTTTAAAAAAATGTCCTCGGGTACTACGCCACATTGCCAGGTGGAATTTTAGTTCCCTGACCAGGGATTGAACCTGTGCCCCTTGCCCTGGAAGTACAGAGTCTTCCCCACTGGACCACCAGGGAAGTCCCTGGACAGTATTTACTGAGTGCCTAAAACATGCTGTAGCTGGGCTGAAGCTTTGTGTGAATCGTTCTGTTGAAGCCTCACAGTCTCTGACGCGGGGGTACAGTGATGACCCACATTTCACAGAATGTTGAGCTCAGAGAGGCCCAGGTCTCGGCCGTTCCCCTGAGCCGGCTCCAGGTCTCTCACCCGGAGAGCTGCCCTGGGCTATGTGTCCTTGTGATACAGGGTCCTAAAAATATATATGTGCTTGCACAGAGAATGCCATAGCAACATACATGGAACCTGGGGTTAAAGTACTTAAAGACATGAGGACTTTCCTGGTGGTCCAGTGGCTAAGACTCTGTGCTCCCCAGGCAGGGGGCCCAGGTTCCATCCCTGGTCGGGGAACTCGATCTCACATGCTGCAACTAAGACCCAGCGCAGCCAAACAAATGGATACATTAAAAAAAATAATAATAATAAACCAACCATGTAAAACATTTATCCAGTAACTCAACAGAGTCATCTTTCACTGCGCTCCGTGGTTAAGTCGTGTCCATTATCCACTCTCTAGTTCAGTCTTGGTTCCCACCTAGCCCCTTCTCATACCTGCAGTTCAAGTACAAACCAGGGCTTATAGTTGTGTGTGTGTGTGTGTGTGTGTGTGTTACTTGACACGTCTTACACATTTTCTGGTGTCACTGCAGTCACTGTCTTACTGCTTTAACAGACACAACTTTCTACTGAGAGAACAGTCTAGGTACCCGACGCTGGAGCTTTTGTATTTGTTTATTTTTCTTCTTATGAGGAAGACTGCAGCAAATATTGTGTCTAGAACGTTTTCCTTCCTTCAGGTGTTCCCTGGGATAAGGACCTGCGAGGCTGATCCCTGGGGAGAGCGTTGAAACGGTTGTGGTCCTAAGTGCCAGCAGATGAGGCATTTCCTGAAAGGGCTGCCCTGCCTCTGTGGCTGCCAGGTGGCGTGTCTGTTTTTCCACCGACCCCGAGGGGGTCCTGGTGGCCCAAGCGTGGCCAGGCCGGAGGCTCGGCTCTCAGCCTATCTGCTCTCCCCTCCTCTGCCTCCTCACACTCCTTGTTTCCCCTCACTGCTCCAGAAGCTTGGGCCACTTGGTAAGAGAGCATCCCGGAGTGGCCTGGGGCAGGTCAGGGCACCCTTCTAAGAGCCGCAGTCCTCACCTGGGGCACGTGCGCCTAGGACTCGGACCTACCGGGTCCTGGGCCTGTGGGCACATCGCCTGGGCAGGAGGGAGCCTCCCCCAGGCCTCACCCCAGGGCCTTTGCACCAGCCATTCTCTCTGCCGGATGCCTGCCCTCTGCCTTTCTCTCTCCGCCTCCAAGTCTTTGTCCAGGGGTCACCTGCTCAATGAGGCCACCCTGACCATCTTAGGTGAAATGGCAGCACCCACTCCAGACCCTTCACTCGGCAACTGACTTCACCTCACCTTCCATGCGGGTTGTCTCTTCCCCCCACGTAAGACAGGCACGAGGCTGGGTTCTTGGTTTGTTTGCATGTCTCAGACAGGCTGGCATGGGCTTTATGACACTCTGCCGCCAGCCTGCTGGCCGGCTTGGTTCTGGTCTCAGCCCAGCGCATCCCTTCCTAGGACTGCCTGTCTGGACCCCAGCCCCTCGCCTGGGTGCTCTGATCCTGCCCAGGCCTCAGCCTGTCCCTCCCGTGGGGCAGGAGGGCCCCGATCCTGGAAGCCACCGACCCTGAGGGGGTCCTGGTGGCCAAGCATGGCTCCGTGACGAGCCGGAGCCCCTGCTAGGCTTGGGGCCGCATCAGCCAGGGCTTCCCAGGCCCTAGGAGGGGCCCTGGGCGGGTAGGTGCTGCTGGCGGGCAGGCAGGCAGCCCCCTCACAGAGACCCCCGTCGCTGTGAGTTCCCCAGCTGACCCGGAGAGTGAGTGAGTGAGTGAGTGAGTGAAAGTCGCTCAGTCATGTCCGACTCTTTGCAACCCCATGGACTGACTATAGAGTCCATGGGATTCTCCAGGCCAAAATACTGGAGTGGGGAGCCGTTTCCTTCTCCAGGGGATCTTCCCAACCCAGGGATCGAACCCAGGTCTCCTGCACTGCAGGCGGCTTCTTTACCAGCTGAGCCACCAGGGAAGCAGACTTGGAATCGAGTGTGTGGTGGTCTCCAACCATCTTCGAGGCAGGAGCCGGTCCTCCTGGAAAGAGCCTGCCAGCCCCTGGCCCTCCAAAGCAGCTCCCCGCCCCAGTCTCTGTTTGGGAAAGCACGGAAAATTGGACGCCCACCTCCCCCCACCCACTAACATCGTCTGCGGCCTTTGAAGGATGCACCTGAACAGCCCAGCGTGAAAACGGTGGTGAAAATGTGGTCTTTCCAGTTTGGGGAGAAACAACAGAGCAACTGGATTCTCTGTTCCCCAGGGTGGCTTCCTCCCCATCTCGCCCCAGCCCTGGCTCCCCGTCCCCCTCTGGGACTTTTGCCTCGGGGAAGGCTTTACTTACTGGGTTTCTGGCTGACAGTTGGGGCTGGTGACTTGCCTCCTGGGTATTTCCTCCAAAGAACTTCCCCTTGGGGCTGGAAAATCTCCTGTCTGAGACTCCCTGTGTGTGGGCCGTCCACCTCTTGATGAAGATGTCAGATGAGTTTCGTCCCTTACCTGTGGCCACCAGTGTCCACTTGAATGCCTGTGGCATCGGGGAGCTTACCTTCTCCCGAAATAGTCCCTTGCATCGTCGCCCAGAGATGCTAACTTGTCTGTTTATTTTTAGTGTTCCGAGCTTCCAGGTGGCTCTGGTGGTAAAGAACCCACCTGCCAATGCAGGAGACATGAGACACGGGTTTGATTCCTGGGTCGGGAAGATCCCCTGGAGGAGGGCATGGCAACCCACTCCACTATTCTTGCCTGGAGAATCCCATGGACAGAGGAGCCTGGAGGGTACAGCCCATGGAGTCACAAAGAGTCAGACACGACTGAAGTGACTTAACGTGCGTGCATTTTTAGTGTTTGTTTGTTTGCCTGTGCTGTGTCTTAGTTGTGGCATGCAAAATCTTTAGTTGTGGCATGTAGGATCTAGTTTCCTGATCAGGGATCGAACCCTGGCCCTCTACATTGGCAGTGTGGAGTCTTAGCCACTGGACCACCAAAGAAGTCTTCAGACATGCTAATTTAAAGAAAGTAGAGTCTGCATCCTCAGGCTGGGGCTGGGTACACCCCGTTGGCGGGGAGACCATGAGGCCTTGGTGTGCGTACCTGTGTGTGTGTCTGTCCCTGGGGAGGGGATCAGCTTATCCAGGAGCTTTGTGACCCTCAGGAGGTTAGGAACCAGCCAGCAGATCCTACCTTGGCCTGACGAGAGGGGATGAGCCGGGACACCTTGCTGCGAGGAATCTCGGGAACCTGGGCACATCGAGCAATGCCGGCGGGGTGGGATTACCAGTCATCTGCGCTCCAGTGGCCGGGATGACCCTGGTGACGATGAATGGGCAGGTGCCCTGGGGGTCCTGTTGCCCTGAGTATGCTGTGGGGGGTTGGCTTTGCTGCCTCCCCCCATAGGCCTCCAGATCAAACCTTGAAGGCCCCCTTCCGCTTCTGGCCTTTATGATTCTTCCTCCTCTGAAGATCTGGACCCTCCCGGATCTGGGCTGTCATCCCCTCACCCACTGTCCTCCGACTGGCCGGTGTCTGATGCTTAATGGTGGGGTTCCGGACCCTTCTGGGCCGCCCATCCTTTTCCTTCTTCCCTCTCAGCGCAGAAGCGACTCACCGTCTTCAAGCTGGGATGCTAGGGGGTAGGAGGAGGGAGGGTGAAATGCATTTATAGAGCAGCTGCCTGTGCTGGCCCTGGGCAGGGCAGGGGTATTCTTCAGATGGGCAGGTGAGCCCTCCCGGAGTGCAGGGTCCACCGGGCCCCTGGGCATGCTGTAGCAGCTGGGAAAATGGTAATTTCCGTTTTTAATTAAAAAGACCTTTTTATTGAGGAACCTATCATTTTTGTAAACTAAATATATGCACGCAAGCAGCATGCTTGAGTATGAGTGTTCCAGAGTGTGGCACCGCTGGTGTGCTGTTGAACTTCATTCCTCTCGAAGCGTTAACTTCCCCTTCTATAAAATTGGCCAGCTATCACCCACAACCCAGGCCTCTGTACCAAGGGCTCAGGGCACTCAGAGAGGAGCTCGCCTAGCCCCACGTGCTGTGTGTGGCTGCCAGAGAGCTGTTGGCCCGTGACGACCCACGCTCTTTATTATCTGTTTGGACCTGTTCGGGGCAGGGAGGGATGAGATTCAGGACAGATATTCTCCGTGGACCATCTCCTCCTTGCAGGATGTCAGGATGCCCAGCTCGGGTGCAGTGGTAACATCCCGATGTTTGATTGTTGCCGTGTGTCGTAACGTGGCGATGGCGATGGTGGGAGTGGAAGAGCCCCGTGGGCGGTCCTGACCTGGAGCCCTCCGCGTGGCCTCTGTCCTGCAGGGGTGGGGGGCCAGGATGTGAGCCGATGTGCGCCCTGGCAGTGTGGCCTTGTGATGGCATCTGTGGGCAGGTGATAGGCATGGCAGGAAGGGCTGTTGGGGCCTGGCAAGGGTAGGGGGGACACATGGCAGCCCTCGGTGATTTTAGTAACTACAGTTGCCTTGGAAGAGCCTCTGAACGAGTGCTGGGCCCACGCAGGCAGCTTCGCAGCAGTGGCCGGGGATGGAAGGCAGGAGCCGCGGGCCTCGGACGCAGGCCAGGTGGGGGCCCCGGGGTGGTCCGGGCATAGAGCCCCCGTCCCAGGCTGTGCGGCCTGCAGCTCAGCCAGGGTCCTCATGGTTTGCTTCTGTCCCACAGCCTCGCCTCTCCTCCTGTTTGCCAACCGCCGGGACGTGCGGCTGGTGGACGCCGGCGGAGTCAAGGTGGAGTCCACCATTGTGGTCAGCGGCCTGGAGGATGCGGCCGCCGTGGACTTCCAGTTCTCCAAGGGAGCTGTGTACTGGACGGATGTGAGCGAGGAGGCCATCAAGCAGACCTACCTGAACCAGACGGGCGCCGCCGTGCAGAACGTGGTCATCTCCGGCCTGGTGTCGCCCGATGGCCTGGCCTGCGACTGGGTCGGCAAGAAGCTGTACTGGACGGACTCGGAGACCAACCGCATTGAGGTGGCCAACCTCAATGGGACGTCCCGGAAGGTCCTCTTCTGGCAGGACCTTGACCAGCCGCGGGCCATCGCCTTGGACCCCGCACACGGGTAAACCCAGCGCCTCACCTCCCTGGGGCAGGGGGTGGTGGTTATTCAGTCATTCAGTCATGTCTGGCTCTTTGCGACCCCATGGACTGCAGCACACCAGGCCTCCCTGTCCATCACCATCTCCCAGAGCTTGCTCAAACTCGTGTCCATTGAGTCGGTGATGCCGTCCAGCCATTTCATCCTCTGCTGCCCCCTTCTCCTCCTGCCCTCAGTCTTTCCCAGCATCAGTTTCTTTTCTTGATGGTGGGGTGGGTGGGGCTGTGATTTCCCTTTTGAATTTACTTGAGACCAAGTACCTTTTTCAGAGGAAACCAGCAGTCTTAAAATGAGTCCACCCTGCAGAATTTGTTGAAACACCCTGGAATGTTTCTTTTCTTTAAACTCACTGCAACTGATGTGCTTGGCTGTGGATCTGAGTTGTTAAACATCTCAGTGTGTGTATGAGTGGGTGCGCGTGTGAGTGGGTGTGTGGATGTGTGTGTGTGAGCGGGTGCGCGTGTGAGTGTTGGAGGAGGGTCAGGGCGCTCTGCCAGGCAGAGCCCACACCTTTCACCCTCTCTGTGACTGCATCAGCTGAACACGGTGGAAAAAGTGAAACTCCCCGTCTGGATGTGGAAGTTGCGGAATTGTTGCTGTGGTGTCTTCTGGAAGCCCTCTGCTCTCTCCAGCTTCATGGTCTGGCTGAGCTCACGTGACCCCCAGAGGCTCAGGGCCCAGCCCCAGTTGCAGGTGGGGTGTTGTGAGTGGCGGGAAAACTAAGAACATATGCAGAGTTGAAGGCTAGGCTGGAGGGATGGAGGGGAGATGGCAAGCTGCCCTCCAGGCCATGTTCGTGGCAGGCTTTCCTAGCGGGAGCTCTTGGCTCAGTCACCCACAGCCCTCTTCCCCCTCTTTCCACCGCCTGGGAAGGACACCCCTTAGCTGCGTGGCATTAAGCCTGGTGCCCGCCCACTGGCCACGCCCAGCGCACGGCTGTGTCAGCCCGCTCCTCTGCTGTCCGCTCATCAGAAACGGCTGTCAGGCATCTTTTGAACAGGAACGCAGTAGGACCCTGGTTTCTGGTCCTGATGCCCTCTGCTGTCCTGGGGGTGGTGCTGGCTGCCTTGCCTGCAGCCTGGGTGGGAGGGACCTCTCAGCCCACCTGGGGCGGGTAGAATGAGGGCTGAGGGCGGGTCCCTGGGTAGCTCGGGGAGCACGCTGGGTGAGGGGGGGCGCTTGAGTGGCCAAGTAAAGTTCCTTCCGTGGGCTTCTCGGCGTGTTGACTGAGAAAGCACACTCGACTGCCTCTTGATACTAGGGAAGAGTGGTGCCTCTGGAGCCGCTGGGTTGTGTAAAAGCTGAGTGTGTGTGCACGCATTGCCGGAAAGTATGAGCCACTGAGCGTGGGACTGGAGGGTGTGGGCGTGTGTGTTTGTGCCTATTTGGGTGTACCTCTGAGTGCACCTGTGAGCACACGTGTGTCTGTGTCAGTGTGTACACGCATTGGGGGGTGGGCGCATGAGACTTACTGCCCTGGTAGCTGACTGGCCGAGGTCAGGCCAGATAAGCCCGGTGTCCCCGCTCCCGAGGGCTGCCCCAGCATCCTGGGTCTGGGGCATGCCGGGCGGTGACTTATCTTTAGGCCCTCTCACCCCCCGAGGAGGGCTGAGCCACTCCAGCTGCCAGGGGGCCAGGCTGATCTTCCAGGAGGGTCCCTGCGTTGCCTGGGAAATGGCCCTCGCCTCAGGCCTCTCCCATCCCGCAGCGTGGCCGCAGGGGTCACAGAGGGTCACTGACTGTCTTCTGGGTCGTGGTGGCTGGGGTGGCCTAGTCCTGCTGGCTAAGAGGGGGCATCCGTCAGCATCGGGAGAGGCCCTCACAGTGCCCTGGAGGGGCTGCGGAGAGGGTGGTGTGCCCCAGGGGAGGGGGTGGCAGGGCGCGGGCACAGGGAGGGGAGGCGGGGCCTTCCCACTGTCGGTCAGGAGCCCGGGGCATCTCTTGGTAGCATTTGAACAGAGACCTGAAGAGATAAGCACAGGAGACATCTGGGGGAAGGGTTTCTGGGCAGAGGGCGCAGCTACTGTGAGGGCCCTGGGCCTGTGGCAAGGGTGGGTGTGGGGGTGGGTGGGACGGGCTTTGAGGGGAGGGGTCGCTGGTCTGACTCATGCTTAAGGGGCTCTCTCTGGCTCTTGGAAGGAGGGGAGACTTTAGAGTGGGAGTGGGGAACTCCATGAGCAGCTGGTACTGTGCTCCTGGCAAGAGAAGGTGGATAGGACTGGGCTAGTGGGTGGGTGGTGAATGGATTAGAGGTGGTGGGCTTGAGTCGTGGGGGTCTGTTTTGAAGCTGGAACCATCTGGATTTAGACAAGAAGGGAGGATGGTGTAGGGCTGCACTGTACAGGGTTGTGACCCTGCCCCATGTCATGGACACCAAGAATGGTTATGGCGTCAATAAATGGTCACTGTTGTTATGTTAAAAATGCCCCTCCCACCTACCTGAAATGTAGTCTTCACATCTGTGCACAGACCTCTTTTTTTTCTCTTCCTTGCAGCCTTTTGCCATCTTGGTGCTTGGTTGGGAGGTGTTTGGTGCTTGTTTGGAAGGTGCTCAGTTGGGAGGTGTCTGGTGTGTTTGGAATGTGCTCAATTGGGAGGTGCTCAGTGCTCAGTTGGGAGGTGGTTGGTGCTTGGTTGAGAAGTGCTTGTTGCTCAGTTAGAAAGTGTCTGCTGTGTTTGGAATGTGCTCAATTGGGAGGTGCTCAGTGCTCAGTTGGGAGATGCTTGGTGCTTGGTTGAGAAGTGCTTGTTGCTCAGTTGGAAGGTGTCTGGTATGGTTGGAAGGTCCTCAATTGGGAGGTGCTGCAGTGGCATCCCACTCCAGTACTCTTGCCTGGAAAATCCCATGGATGGAGGAGCCTGGTAGCCTGCAGTCCATGGGGTTGCTAAGAGTTGGATACGATTGAGCAACTTCACTTTCACTTTTCACTTTCATGCATTGGAGAAGGAAATGGCAACCCACTCCAGTGTTCTTGCCTGGAGAATCCCAGGGACGGGGGAGCCTGGTGGGCTGTTGTCTATGGGGTCGCACAGAGTCGGACACGACTGAAGTGACTTAGCAGCAGTAGCAGTGCTTGGTTGGGAAGTACTCAGGAGGTACTTGGTGCTTGGTTGGGTGATGCTTGGTGCTGAGTTGGGAGGTGCTTGGTGGTTAGTTGGGAGGTGCTTAGTGCTTAGTTGAGAGGTACTGGGTGCTTGTTTTGGATATGCTTGGTGCTCAGGATATGCTTGGTACTCAGTTGAGAGGTATTGGTGCTTGGTTAGGAGGTGCTTGATATTTGTTTGAGAAGTGCTTGATGCTCAGTTGGGAACAGTTTTCATGCTCACACCCATGCTGGCATTTCCTGTAGCATCCCCAGGAGCTGGTCCATCTCTGGCTCTGGCTTGTCTTATTTGAAATCTTTTCTGATCTTGCCTTTGAATTCTCTCCTCAGGTCCTGCTGGGATCACACCCCTGCCCCTGGGGGCAGAGTTGACTTTGGCATTGACACCTTGGGCAGGATTTCTGAGGCCCCAGTCTTTCCCCCGAAGCTCCCCCTTCCCTGGTGATGTGTCTGATGTGTGATGCAGCGAAAATGGTGCTGCAAAGAGTCAGCCTCACCAGGGTGAGAACACTACACCGTGATCCTAGGCTGGCTGTCTAGGTGTGGTTAAGGCTAGCAGTGCCTGATTTGTCTTCTTAAGCGCCGCTGCCCAGCAGGGGAGGACGCTAGGCTGGTGTGGAGGGACCATGGGCAGCACCCCAACCTCACTAAACACTGGCCTGGTGGTGGCCCTCGGTGTGAGTTTGAGCTGAGTCCTGGGACAGTGGGTTTCGTTCTCTGGCCACAGATGTGAGGCTGCAGGGACATCACCACCGCCTCCCCAGTCCCGTGGGAGGCTCTCCCGTCTCCCTGTGTCTTCTTGTGATGTCCTCTTTCTGCCTCACAACTGGGCTCCCTCCTCTGATGAAGGGATACTGCCCCAGATGTCATTAGGAGGGTCCTCAGTCCTAACGTCCACCCCAGGGTGCATGACCAAGAGCCCCACAGGCAGAATTGCCCACAGACCCCGGGGATTGCACTTGGGCCGTTTCAGCAGTGGCACAGTGCAGTGCCCAGGCCAGGCACCTCTGCTGCGAGCATCAGGTGCCCTGGTGGGGGGCAGAGTAGCCCCTCTGGCCCTGAGACTCTGGGGCTGGGAGGACATCAACCCCGCACAGGGGCGGGCGATGGGGTGCATGCCTGTACCAGCCCACGAGGGGCTGTGGTGGCTCCTGGATCTCCAGCTGAAGCCAGGCTGAAACCCAACCCCCTCTTTAAAATGCAAAATGGTCCTTCCCTAAAATAAGACCCAACCACAACCGCACCAGCCACTGCCCTCTGCGCCGAGCCCAGGCTGTAGTGCTCTGCCTCGGAAGTTGCTGGTCCTCCGTGGAGCTTGGCGGGGCCTCTGGCAGCGTCCAGGCCCTGCACGAGCACGTCCGCACCGGCTGGGCTCTGGTAGCGGGGTGGCCCGCGAGTTCCCCATTTAAGGAAACCAGCCGGCCTCTGTTATGAAACCCGGGGGAAGGAATTTGAATTATGTTCCTCGCGGAGGTCCTGAGCCTGCACTTTTTCCGGCCTTTCCCGCTGGCCTCCGAGGAGCCTTTGGGGAGGGCATGAGTGGAGGGCTCCAAGATTTATTCTCCTGATAACTTCTGGGCAACTGGGGGGCCCGGAGGCTGGGCTCATTCCAGGCTGCTGGGGGTGGGAAACAGGCCTGCGGGAGCCTTTGCAGCTGGCCGAGGGCACCTGTGAGCCTCAGGGGCCGGGAGGGGTTCACCACCGCCCCAGGCTGGCAGAGGGGCATGTGTCCCGAGGTGGACAGGCCTTGGCCCCAATGAGAAAACCACGCTGTGCTCCTGGAGCCTGTGACCAGCACAGCGCGCCCTTTCAGAGCCTCAGTTTTCTCACTTGTCCCACTGGAACAGTGATTCCTGCTCTCCCTGCATTTTGAATTGTGGTGCTGGAGAAGACTCTTGAGAGTCCCTTTGGACTACAAGGAGATCAAAGCAGTCCATCCTAAAGGAAATCAACCCTGAATAGTCATTGGAAGGACTGATGCTGAAGCTGAAGCTCCGATACTTTGACTACCTGATGTGAAGGGGCGACTCTTTTAGAAACGACCCTGCCCTGATGCTGAGAAAGACTGAGGGCAGGAGGCGAAGGGGTGACAGAGGATGAGAGGATTGGATGGCATCACTGACTCAGTCGACAGGAGTTTGACAAACTCAGGGAGATGGTGAAGTGCTGCAGTCCATGGGGTCGCAAAGAGTTGGACACGACTGAGCGAGGGAACAACCACCGCATTGCTTCTCGCTGGATGCACAGGAGCTTGCGTGCATAAGAGGCTTTTTGGAGAGGCGCTCTGAGTTCTCTGTCCCCACGGGGCTGGGGAACAGGGGAGCTTGTGACAGCAGTGGGGTACGGCAGGCCCCTCGCTGCACGTGAAGCCCCCTCAAGCTCGTTCTCATCATCTGTCACAACCCAGCAGCACCAGCGCTGACATGACCCCCCACCCAAGGTCTCTGGACCTCACAGATGGGGTTGGTCCTTGGAGCTCGGTCTTGGGGGGAATGGCAGCCGTGTGCATGTCGTTTTCTCTCTCCCGCTGGACAGAGACCCCCAAAGGGCAAGTCTGGACCTGTTCTCTCCCACACCCCTGCCAGCTTGGCTGGTCCCTGGTGGACGGCAGCGCAGGGTTTGTGATGAGGTTTTACCTCTGAAGATGTGGAGGTGAGAGCTGGGGGCTAGGGGAGGCGCTTGATTGGTAATAGAAGCAGCTGAAAGGGAAGCCCATCGTCCACGGAACCAGGATGCCCGTGAAGTCACCTGTTATCACTCCTGGTGTCCCACAGCCCCTCCGGTCCCTGCCTGGGCTTGAGCTCCCTCCCTGGCTGGGCCTCCCTGCAACAGGACAGGTGGTTCCTAGGAGCCACCCCTTCCAGGCTGATGCCTGTTTGCCCAGCGTAAACCAATCATTTGTCTCTAAAGCAGCCGCTAAGGCCGAGGGTGATGGGGTTTGCTGATTGCTCAAGACTCTTCTGTGCTGCCCCAGAAGCAGGTATCGCACCAGCTGGAGAGTCTCATGGGCCTCAAGTGGGAGGGGGCCTTTCGAGGGGAATCCAGGCCCTGTCCCCCCTCCACTCTGGAGAGACGCTGATGGACAGAGACGAACGGGTCTGCCCTTTTGTGGCCTGTGACTCCCCCAGAGCCGAAGGGGCCGGGAACCCAGGAGATGCGTGCCCTCCAGGCTGGTGTGGGTCCCCTGTGCTCTCCCCTGAAGGGCTGCATGGAGCGGGCGCCCAGCTAGGACAGCTGGGCCCTGGTGGGGTTTGAACCCATCACCCGAGGTGCATGCGTATTATCTCCGCCGCTCTCATGGTGGGACATCAAATAAGGGAGCCTCTACAGAGGCGGTAGGTTCTGGCTGGAGACCCTGAGATCATGGTTAAGCAGAGCAGAATCACCCATAGCCCACCTAGGAATAACTGAGATGTTTATAATTTATTTATTTTGGCCACACCAAAATAAATAGGACACGTGGGATCTTAGCCCCCTGCGATGGAAGTGCAGTCTTAACCACTGGACCGCCTGGGAAGTCCCAGCAGACTTTATTTTTTTTTAAAGCAGTTTTAGGGTCACAGAAAAAATGAGGGGAGGAGTATACAGAGAGCTCCCACATGTCCACAACCATTTAGTGATTTTGACAGAGATTTAATGTCACATATCCACCGTTGTGTTATCCTGTGGTGGGTGATTCAGTCCTTCACTGATTTCCTGTCCAACTCTTGCGACCCCGTGGACTGTCGCCCGCCAGGCTCCTCTGTCCACAGGATTTTCCAGGCAAGAACACTGGAGCGCGCTGCCTTTTCCTTCTCCAGGGGATCTTCCCGACCCAGGGATGGAACTCAGGTCTCCCGCACTGCAGGCTGATTCTTTATCAACTGAGCTACCAAGGAAAGTCCCGTGTTATCCTGTAGGATCACTTTACTGCCCTCTGTGTTCCATTCATCCGTCCCTCCCGAGCCCTCAGCAGCCCCTGCTCTTTTTACCGTCTCCGTAGTTTTGTCTTCTGCAGAGCGTCCTGTGCGGGAACCAGAGTATGCAGCCATTTCACGCTGGCCTCTTTCGCTTACTAATAGGCGTTTTGTGTGGCTCCATGTCTTTTCACGGCTTAATAGCTCACTTTAGTGCACAGTAATATTCCATTATACATGTTTTAGCTGCTTTTTAGAAGTTCCTTTACGGCATTTTTGTAGGAGGAAAAAATCAGAAGCAACTGCAGATGTTCAGTGTGGAATCACTTAAGTAACTTAATGGAGCCTGGTGGGTTAATAGTCCAGTCAGTCAGTTCAGTCACTCAGTCGTGTCCGGCTCTGTGTGACCCCATGGACTGTAGCACGCCAGGCCTCCCTGTCCATCACCAGTTCCTGGAGTTTACGCAAACTCATGTCCATTGAGTCGGCGATGCTCTCCAACCATCTCATCCTCTGTCTTCCCCTTCTCCTCCTGCCTTCAATCTTTCCCAGCATCAGGGTCTTTTCAAATGAGTCAGTTCTCCGCATCAGGTGGCCAAAGTATTGGAGCTTCAGCTTCAGCATCAGTCCTTCCAATGAATATTCAGGACTGATTTCCTTTAGGATGGACTGGTTGAATCTCCTTGCAGTCCAAGGGACCCTCAAGAGTCTTCAGCACCACAGTTCAAAAGCCTCAATTTTTCGGCGCTCAGCTTTCTCTGTAGTCCAACTCTCACATCGATACATGACTACTGGAAAAACCAAAGCTGTGACTAGACCTTTGTTGGCAAAGTAATGTCTCTGCTTTTCAATATGCTGTCTAGGTTGGTCATAACTTTCCTTCCAAGGAGCAAGCGTCTTTTCATTTCATGGCTGCAGTCACCATCTGCAGTGATTTTGGAGCCTCCCAAAAATAAAGTCTGTCACTGTTTCCATTGTTTCCCCATCTATTTCCCATGAAGTGATGGGACCAGATGCCATGATCTTAGTTTTCTGAATGTTGAGTTTTAAGCCAAGTTTTTCAGTCTCCTCTTTCACTTTCATCAAGAGGCTCTTTAGTTCTTCTTCGCTTCCTGCTATAAGTGTGGTGTCATCTGCATATCTGAGGTTATTGGTATTTCTCCCGGCAGTCTTGATTATAGTCCACAGGGTTGCAAAATAGTCAAATGTGATTTAGTGACCAAACGACAAGAAAATTCCCATTAAAAGAACAAGAAAGATTCCTATTAGTAAGAAGAAGACAACACTCAGAAGATATTGCTAAGTGAGAACAAGTGGAAACAAGGATATTTAATTATCCAACTTTGATTAATAAATAATATGTTAGTGGGGATTCCACACTTCCATTGCCAAAGGTGTGGGTTCAACCCCTGGTTGGGGAACTAAGAACCCACAAGCTTCCTGGACAAAAAAAAAAAATACATATCACTAACTGCTTAGGAAGCAAATCGGAAGTAGTAATACCCCACGGCCTGAAGACTGGATGAGGTTTCGGGCAGATTCATTGTCTCTGTTTCATATGCTTGCATTCATGTAGACAGGAAACAAAAATCAAACAAAAGCAAGCGTTTCTGTCCTCGTTAGGTACATGTACTGGACAGACTGGGGAGAGACACCTCGGATCGAGCGGGCAGGGATGGATGGCAGCACCCGGAAGATCATCGTGGACTCTGACATTTACTGGCCCAACGGGCTGACCATCGACCTGGAGGAGCAGAAGCTGTATTGGGCCGACGCCAAGCTCAGCTTCATCCACCGCGCCAACCTGGACGGCTCCTTCCGGTAAGTCCCAGCTCTGGGCCCTCCCCTTACCCTCCGGCCCGCCAGTCCCCGCTGGGCGTTGGTTGATCCTTCTCAACTCAGGCCCGTGGTCTTGCACCTGAAACCCTGGGGGCCTCAGGCACGCAGGCCTCCTCAGAACAGAGATCAGTAATGGTGCTCACACCGTATCTGACATCCCACCCGAGCAGGGTCTGGGGAGGCACCTGTATCAATTTTATGGCAAAATATAGATGGTTCATTCTAAGTGGGATGGAAAAGGCTATAAAGAGCCCGGTGTCTACATCCAGGTTTGGCCACCAAAGCATTGTAAAATTTCAGAGTTTTTAGGGTTTCAGTACTGCAGATATGCAATTGTGGGCTCAGGCCCAGGAGTTGATGGGGTTATGACGACTTGTCTGCACACCTTCCTCCCCCCACCACTGAGCTTCTGGAGGCAGAAGTGTGGCCAGAATTGTGTTCACTGCATTCCTGTCTGGCTAGAGGGCCTTACGCATAGTAGGTGGTCAATAAAATAGGCTGAATGAATGGAAAAAGTGTTGTCTTTGTTGGTAATTGCTGTTAGGGCTTGCTGGTCAGCTGGTCAGCTTGTTTCCCTGCTTCATGACATTTTACATGTAGGAAACCCCCCCTACCCCCACCCCGCCCGCCTGCCCGCCCTTACCACTCAAGGGTGGTTTATTCATTGACTTCCTGCCTGCTGGCTCTGTGCCAAGTCTTGGGGCTTCTCCCGCTTGAACAGACCCTGAACCTACACTGGCCGGGCTCCTGGGCCAGGCGGGCAGGGTGTGGATGCTCAGGGTTGTGATGACGCCGCACGGGGAGGATGCAGTGGCCGGACCTCGGCAGACACGGGCAGACACCAGCTGGAGCAGACGTGCAGAGGTGGCAGCCTTGCCACGTTTTATCCAGGCCGTGTGCCGTGGTAATCTGCTGCCGTGTAACAACGTACCCAGATGCTGGCCGCCTGAAACAGTGAACAGACTTCTGTGGGCATCTGAATTTAGGAGGGGTTTAACTGGGGGGTCCTGGCTCTGAGTCTGTTCCGAGGTTATAGCCAAGCTCCCGACTGGAGCTTCAGTCACTGAAGGTGGGACTGTGGCTGGAAGACCCACCTCTAAGGTCATTCTCCTGACTGTCGGCAGGAAGCCTCAGTGCCTCTCTGCCTTCTTAGAGCTGAGCCGTGTGCCCCCGCTGATCTGAAACGTTTCCTCCCATTGTCCTTGGATCACAGCCTGGCCTGGGGCCTGGTTTGAGATTTGGTGGCCTGGGGAACCAAGGTCCTTGGATTGCTGGGTGATCCAGGCAGTTGTGAAGGGTGAGCTTTAGAGTCTACAGAGGCTGCAGGTGGGAGTGCCCTGCTCAAGGGGTTGTGATGAGGGGCAGTGAGGATGATAGTGGCATTTAAAATGGGGTGGTGGTGGTGGTAGTGATGATGGTGATGGTGATGGTGATGAAGGTGATGATGGTGGTGGTGGTGAAGACGTGATGGTGGTGAGGATATGGTGGCCACGTGATGACGTGACGGCTGGCCCTTGTATAACACTGGTGTTTTCCTGGACATCCGTCTGTTCATTTCGCCCTCATACCAACCCTGTAAAGTGTTTGCCATCTAGTATGCCTGTGTTCGGTCATGTCTGACTCTGCGACCCCATGGACTGTAGCCCACCAGCCTCCTCTGTCCATGGGATTCTCCAGGCAAGAACACTGGAGTGGCTTGCCATTTCCTCCTCCAGGGGATCTTCCCAACCCAGGGTTCAAACTCATATCTCTTGCATCTCCTGCATTGACAGGCAGGTTTTTTTATTTTTTATTTTTTTACCACTGGTGCTACCTGGGAAGCCCTGTGTCTGCGGTTATGATCCGCTATAATGCCAGTGTACAGACAGGGACGTGAACTCACCCAAGGCCGCACAGCTAGTCAGAGCCAAAGCTGGAAGTGAGGCACTGTGACCCCGGGGCCCGCTTCCAGCCCCTCTTCTACCTACCTGATTTTTCTGGCTCTGCAGATGGTCAGTGCTCTTTATGGGTGTGCCCAGGGCTGTTCAGGTGGCACATGACTTCCTGGTAAAGAAGGTGAGCCCTGGAGCAGATGGACCTGCCAGGCCTCTCTCTTGCTCATGACCGTGGCTGGGTTGCTTCACTGCTCTGAGCCTTGGGGCCTGGGATGGGCGTTGGGGATTGTAATGGTGCTTCCCGGAGGTATTCATAGGGTCTGGTTTTATTATGCACGGTTTCTGGACACAGTAAGCCCTCAGTGAAGGCAGAGGGGGCAGAGGGGTCGTGGGTGGAGCTGCATCCAGGGGCCTGGGGCATCCTGAAAGGAGCAGGGAGGGTGGGTGAAGTGAGCTGAGTCTGGCACTGGCTTCGTGGGGGGCCTCCAGCTGAGGCAGGGCTCAGGGAGGAGAAACAGCCCAGAGAAGTGACGGGCGTCTGGATTCTCAGTGACGTCATGGAAAGCAGTTTCATGGTCCCTTGGGGCATGAACATTGAATTGGCGTAGGATCCAGCGATTCCGCTCCTAGGTTTATGCTGCTGCTGAGTGTGCTCAGTCATATCCGGCTCTTTGAGACTCTTATGGACTGTAGCCTGCCAGGGTCCTCTGTCCATGGGATGTCCAAGGCAAGAATACTGGAGCCAGTTGCTATTTCCTGCTCCAGGGGAACTTCCTGACCCGGGATCGAACCCACATCTCCTGTGTCTCCTGCATTGGCAGGCGCATTCTGTACCACTGAGCCACCTGGGAAGCCCTGCTAGGTTTATACCTGCAAAGAATTGAAAATCGGCATTGAAATAAATGTGTATACATGAATATCCATAGCAGGACCATCCCCAATAGCCGAAAGGTGGAGACAACTCAGATGCCCACCAACAGATGAATGCTAGATGGATACATGAGGTGAGTCACATCTGTGCAACGGAGTATTGCTCACCCACAACAGGAGGGAACAGAGAGATGACACGCCACAGATGGCCTTGAAAACTTGCTGCTCCTGAAGGAGGCTGGACACCAAAGCCCACATATTGTGTGACTCCGTTTATTCAGAAAGTCCAGAGCAGGCCAGTCCTTAGGGACAGAAGGCAGACTGGTGTCAGCAGGCGCTGTGGGGGCAGGAGAGCTGAGGAGATGAGGATTAATTGCTTGGTGTGTTCGGGGTTTTCCTATGGGGATGGGAATGTTTGGGAAGTAGCTGGAGGTGGTGGTTGCCCAACATTATGAATGTGCTACGTGGCCCTGAATTATTCACTTTGAAATGGTTAGTTTGTGTTATGTGAATTTCACCTCAAGACATTTTTTTTTTCGTTTGTTCGGTTTTGGTTTTTATTGAGATATAATTAGCATATGCAATTATGTTCATTTTGGGTGTATTACACCGTGATTTGTTACACACGTATGTTGCAAAATGATGACCCTAATAAGTTTAGTTAATGACTATCCTTATCAGTCAGTTCAGTTCAGTCGCTCAGTCGTGTCTGACTCTTTGCGACCCCATGGACTGCAGCACGCCAGGCCTCCCTGTCCATCACCAACTCCTGGAGTTTACTCAAACTCATGTCCATTGAGTTGGTGATGCCATTCAACCATCTCATCCTCTGTCATCCCCTTCTCCTGCCTTCAATCTTTCCCAGCATCAGGGTCTTTTCAAATGAGTCAGCTCTTTGCATTAGGTGGCCGAAGTATTGGAGTTTCAGCTTCAACATCAGTCCTTCCAGTGAACACCCAGGACTGATCTCCTTTAGGATGGACTGGTTGGATCTCCTTGCAGTCCAAGGGACTCTCAAGAGTCTTCTCCAACAGCGCAGTTCAAAAGCCTCAATTCTTTGGCACTCAGCTTTCTTTATAGTCCAGCTCTTACATCTATTCGTGACTACTAGAAAAACCATAGCCTTGACTAGATGGACCTTTGTTGGCAAAGTAATGTCTCTGCTTTTGAATATACTATCTAGGTTGGTCATAACTTTTCTTCCAAGGAGTGAGTGTCTTTTAATTTCATGGCTGCAGTCACCATCTGCAGTGATTTTGGAGCCCGCAAACATAGAGTCAGCCACTGTTTCCACTGTTTCCCCATCTATTTGCCATGAAGTGATGGGACCAGATGCCATGATCTTCGTTTTCTGAATGTTGAGCTTTAAGCCAAGTTTTTCAGTCTCCTCTTTCACTTTCATCAAGAGGTTTTTTAGTTCCTCTTGACTTTCTGCCATAAGGGTGGTGTCATCTGCATATCTGAGGTTATTGATATTTCTCCTGGCAATCTTGGTTCCAGCTTGTGCTTCCTCCAGCCCAGCGTTTCCCATGATGTACTCTGCATATAGGTTAAATAAGCAGGGTGGCAATCTACCGCCTTGATGTACTCCTTTTCCTATCTGGAACCAGTCTGCTGTTCCGTGTCCAGTTCTATCCCTATACATAGTTACAGTTTTTTCCCTTGTGATGAGAACTTACAAGATCCACTTTCTTGGCAACTTTTAAATACAATACAATATTTTTAACTGTACATTGTTATGTATTGTTAATGTACATGCTGTACATTACACCCCCAGGACTGACTTACTTTAAATCTGGAAATTGGTGTGTTTTGATCTCTTCCACTATTTCACCCACCACCCCACCTCTGGCAACCGCTAGTCTATTCTCTGTATCTACGAGGTTGGGCTTTTAATGTTTTTTATGGAGTTATAATTAGCATACAATATTACTGTATTCCTTTCAGGTGTAAAACATTGTGATTCAATTATGAAATGATGACAGCAAGAACAGTTAACCATCCATCCCCAAGCAAACTCATTATGGTATTATTGACCATATTCCTTATGTGTGCATTGTGTAAATCCCCATGACTGATTTATCTTGTAGCTGGAAGTTTGTACCTCTGCTCTCCTCCGTCTATTTCGTCTGTTTCCCCACCCCCTCCCCTCTGGCAACCACCTGTTTGTTCTCTGTATCTGTGAGTCTGTTTCCCTTTTGTCTTCTGGAATTCACGTGTCAAGAATATCATATGGTATTTGCTTTTCTCTCTCTGACCCTTTTTCACTTGGCATAATACTCCAGGTCCATTCATGGTGCCACAAATGACCAGATTTCATGATTTTTATGGCTGAATAGTGTTCTGGATTTTATTCACACACACGCACCGTCTTTTCTTTATTCACTCAGTTCATCTGTTTATGGACAGAGGTTGCTTCCATACACTGGCCATTGTAATCACAGTTGCAGTGAACACAGGGATACTTATATCTTTTCAAGTTTGTGTTTTCATTTTCTTAGGGAACTTATTCAGACATGGAATTGCTGGATTGTATGGTAGTTTTATTTTGAGTTTTTTGAGGAAGCTCCATACTATTTTCCATACTGGCTGTACCAATTTACATCCCCACCAACAACGCACGAGGGTTTCTCTTCTCTACATCCCTCCCAACCTTGTTGTGTCTTGTCTTTTTGGTGATAACTGTTCTCTGCTTCCTCTTCTATTTTTTGGAATAATTGGAGATGGATAGGTATTAACTCTTCTTTAAATATTTGGTAGAATTCACCTATGAAACCATCTGGATCTGGACTTTTGTTTGGGGGGTGTTTATTGATTATTGGCTCAATGTTGTTACTAGTTCTTGGTCTGTTCAGATTTTCTGTTTCTTCATGATTCACTCTTGGAAGATTGTGTGCTTCTCGGAATTTATCCATTTTCTCTAGGTTGTTTGATTTGTTGGTATAGTGTTCTCTTATGAGGGCTTCCCTAGTGGTTCAGTGGTAAAGAATCCTCCGGCAATGCAGGATTCGATCCCTGGGTTGGGAAGATCCCTGGAGAAGAAAATCGCAACCCACTCCAGTATTCTTGCCTGGGAAATCCCATGGACAGAGGAACTTGGTGGGCTACAGTCCATGGGATGGTAAAAGAGTCGGGCACAGCTTAGTGACTGAACACATTCTCTAATGATCCTTTGTATTCAATAATTTTTTTTAAAAAAGTGACATAAAAGAAATGGGGAAGGGATTTCCCTGGTGATCCAGTGGTTAGGACTGTGCACTTCACTGCAGGGAGCTCGAGTTTGATCCCTGGCTGGGGAAACATCCGATGTGCTGCGTGGCGCGGCCGAAAAAAAAAAACAAAAAAAACAGGCAATCGGGTCAGATTGCCACTGAGCACGAGGGTGTGGTCTTCAGCCAGTGGCGCCGCTCAAGTATTTCTCTCCTGGGTGCTGCACTTGGGACTGAGCACGTGCTGGTGGCCACCCACCCACAGCTCCTGCCTCCTACCCTACAGTGGGGCGAGAGTCATCAAACCAGGTAATTGCATGCTACCAGCTGTGTAAATTATGATTCTATTACCAGCATCCATAATTTCATGAAAACACAAGTTGCTGGTTATTATAAATACACAGAACTCTTCTTCCCTGTCCCTGTAGGTACTTCGTCGCTATGTTGTGTCCGACTTTTTGCGACCCCAGGGACTGTAGCCCGCCGGGCTCCTCGGTCCATGGGATTTCCCAGGCAAGAATATTGGAGTGGGTTGCCATTCCCTTCTCCAGGGGATCTTCCTGAACCAGGGATGGAACCCACGTCTCCTACGTCTGCTGCATTGGCAGGTGGATTCTTTATCACTGAGCCACTTGGGATGCCCTGAATACACAGACGAGACTACCTTTTTTTATTTTCAGATTGATGCAAGTTTAAGTTGCTTTGGTAAATAAATTATTGGTTTCAGAGGAAAGGGCAAGTTACTTCTGTTCTGGTTTGTATTAAGCTGTTAGAGCGTCAGGCAGGACACGTGCTTGTCATCAGTGTGTTGCCACCAGGTGTGGCTTCTTGCTTGCCACTTCCCTTCCGTGTTTCTTCCTTGTGGGGTATTTTGCCGGCATCCCCTATTCTAGAGTCAGGTTGGATGGGGAGCAGGTATGTGTGCAAGAGCGCCCATGTCATTGTCAGGGGTGGTGGGAGGTTGGCTGGGTCTGGAAGGTGCAACCTGATGGAGGGTTCCTGGGATGCTGGGGTCTCAGGCTGCTCCATTGCCGCTCCATGATCCGGTGAGATGTCGATGGGTCACCAGTGACGATGGAAGGCTTACAAGAAGGGGAACGCAGTGGGGATCCCCCCTGACGGCTTCTCCACCCGCCTCTGCAGGCAGAAGGTCGTGGAGGGCAGTCTGACGCACCCCTTTGCCCTGACGCTCTCCGGAGACACTCTGTACTGGACAGACTGGCAGACCCGCTCCATCCACGCCTGTAACAAGAGGACTGGAGACAAGAGGAAGGAGATCCTTAGCGCTCTCTACTCGCCCATGGATATTCAAGTGCTCAGCCCGGAGCGGCAGCCTTATTGTAAGTCAGGGTCCAGGCCGGGGCTGAGCGCGGGAGGCTGGTGTCTTCACCTGGGGAGGGGGCAGGCTGGGAGAGGTCCCTCTGCAGAGCTGGCGCGGGGGCTGCTTTGGGCAGGGCTGTCCTCAGGGGTGGCAAAAGGATTCCCAAGGAAGGTTGCCCTGTTTTATCAAGGCCCGGTGGAGGTTACATACTTACTCATGGAAAATCTGCTCCAGGTCTGAGTTCTCAGCCTGGGCTCTCCATGGGGTTGTGGAGGGATCTCTGATGGTGAAAAGCCCCTGTGACAGGCAGCCAGCATGGCCAGGGACTTGGGTTCACCCATTCCCTCAAGGACCATCACCTGCCCTTATGGGGACCTCCACCAGGTCCCATGGGGACCACAGAGGGTGAGGGGTGGATTCTGGCCTCGATGCAGTTGAAGATTCCAACTTTGAATTTAACTGGGGCCCCAGGGGTGGGGCTCTCTGAACTTGTTTTCTGGGGAGAGCTCCGTGGTCCTTAAATGGAAGCTGGATTCAATCCTTGGGTTGGGAAGATTCCCCCGGAGAAGAGAATGGCAGTCCATTCCACTGTTCTTGCCTGGAGAAAGTCGGACACAGCTGAGCAACTAACACTTTCAGCACTTGGCGTTTCATGGGTCCCGCCCCATCCTGTCCTGGGCAGAGCGAGATGCCGGGAGCGTCAGTTCAGTTGCTTGATGGTTGTGCCAGGGAGAGCTAGAAGTCTCATCACCAGCGTCGGGAGGCTCAGCCCTGTGTGGCCACCGAGCACCTGTGCAGAGCCCATGAGGTCCAAGCACGTGACAGATAAAACAGGCCTCTGCTGCAGGAACCCCCGACTCAGGGCGGCACCACTGCCAGGCAGGCAGGTCCTGGGATCCTGCCAGCGAGGGCTGGGGGTGGCCTGCACGGCGGAGGTGGCCTTGGAGGGGCCCTGATGTAGACAGGGTTTCTCCTTGTAGGAAATTGAGAGCAGGAGGAGGAGGGGCGGGGAGGATGCCCACGTCAGGCAAGGTGGGAGTGTGGGTCGAGGGTCAGTTCTGGAACCGTGTCCCCCGGCCCCGTTTCCCGCAGACCACACGCGGTGTGAGGAGGACAACGGCGGCTGCTCCCATCTGTGCCTGCTGTCCCCGCGGGAGCCCTTCTATGCCTGCGCCTGCCCCACAGGGGTGCAGCTTCAGGACGACGGCCAGACGTGCAAGGCAGGTGAGCCGTGGAGGGGCGGCCACCAGCCTGGGTG
The DNA here is from genome assembly GCF_042477335.2 of Ovis canadensis. Taxonomy (NCBI): domain Eukaryota; kingdom Metazoa; phylum Chordata; class Mammalia; order Artiodactyla; family Bovidae; genus Ovis; species Ovis canadensis. Next base: position 62,071,728 of record NC_091265.1, read on the forward strand.
CCCACCATCTGCTTCCCTTGGGGAGGGGCTCACACGGTCTGGGCTCCAAGCTGCCGGGATTGGGTCAGATCTGGGCTCTGCTGCCCAACGGGTGCCCTGGGGTTCCCATCTGTAAGAGGAGGTCGTGCTGGATGGGCTGAGACCCCGAGTGCCGCGCACCCTGCCTGCTTGTGTGATCACAGCCTAAAAGCCGGCCGTTGTCAACTGTTAGGGTAAGGAGGGCGGTGTGCCGGGAACCGGGAGGCAGGAGGCAGCGGCAGACACATCGGCCTCTCCTCCCGCCTCTTCCGAGGGCTCCCCACTGTGCAGCACCGTGGGCCCTCCCGAAAGCTCCTGTCTTTGCTCTTCTACTTTTTCATAAGCGTTGCTGTGGAACTTATAATTCACTTAAAAAACATTTTATTTTTTATTACTTTTTTTTTTTTTTGCTACACTGTGGCAGTGTGGGATCTTGGGTCCCTGACCAAGGGTGGAAACTGTGCCCCCTGCTGTGGAAGCAGAGTCTTAACCCCTGGACCTCAGGGAAATCCTATAATTCATTTTGACCCTTGCATCCCATTCCCATGGAATCTTCCTGCCATAATCACCCCCTTCCTTCCCACCCCCTGGAAATGTAGGTCGTGAACACATCCTCAATGGGAGTTATCTTCCGGACGCATGAAGTTTACCTGATTTCCCGCCCCCCCGCCCCCCACATGAGTGATATTCTTTGCTTTTGACATTTTTCCGCTTCTTTATTCTCCCCCTTGCTTGTCGCACGCTTGCTGCTTCAAGCACTCAGGCTGTGATTATTTGTAACGAAGTATTACCCATCTTGGGGTGCTGCCTGGGGGCCTTTACTGCCAGGTGTGGGGTTCAGGGTGTGCTCTTCTGGAAACGATGTGTGTCCAGGATACAGCTTGTCCCTGGGGACGTCCAGGGCCCAGCACAGCCAGGCAGCACCAGGGTGAACTCGGGCCAGACCAGCAAGGGGGGTGGTGAGAGGTGACTGGAAGCAGCCACCCCTGGGCCAGCCCCACTTGAGGGAGAGAAAGCGAAGGCGAGGGCTTCCCTGGTGGGCTGTGGGCAGAAGGGAGGAGCAGTAGTAGAACTTGGTCCTGGACTTAAAAGTTCATGATGGCAAATCTGAAAAACGTGGCATCCGCTAGGTTCCATGTACCCCCAGGCCATTCCCATGTGCCTGCTGCGTGCTAGGGTTAAAGCAGATAGCGAGCCGGCAGGCCTGTTTCCCCGCCGCTCACAGAGCACATGGGCCAGTTGGGTCAGGTTGACGGGTCACACACGCGAATAAAAGTTGTCAACAGATTTGGATCAGAGTAATGCAAGACGCATGAAAGGGGCTGCGACAGAGAATATAGTTGAGTCCCCTAATCTGAATGAGTTCCCTTCTGGGAGTGCGTTGGTAAGTCCACTTTGTTGGTAAGTCTAACAAAGTTAGCCAAGGTAACCCAGCTAACACAATCGGGTATTTGGTCTGGACTGTAAGAGGCTTATAACACTTTTCATGCAAATAATATGTAAGAAGCAAACACGAAAATTAACACATTTCTTATCTTACAGTATAGTACCTTGAAAAGTACGGTAGTACAGTACAACAGCAAAGAGGGCAAAAAGGGGCTGGCATAGAGTGAACAGGCCAGAAGAATTACTGACTCGGGGAGGGAGAGGAGGTGGGAGATGGCAGAGCTGAAGGATGGTCAGCGACAAGAGATGGAGGGCGAGCTGCAGTGTCGGTCACACCTGGCTGGATGGCACCGGTTCTGATCCCTCGTCGGAACCAGATGCACGTTCGCATCTTTAAAGTTCGCAACTTGACGGCTTGTGTGTCGGGGGCTTACTGTAATGCACAGGGGGGTGGGTCAGGGGGACTGACTGCCTGAGGTGGATGGCCAGAGAAGGTCCACCCCAGGAGGCACCGTTTAAGCTGAGACTTGGGGATTAGCAGGGAGGAGGGAGATGGAACAGAGAGAAGGAACAGCCTGTGTGGCTGCCCTGTGGCAGGAGCCAAGTTGGTGTCAGGACCGACCTCACAGGTGTCTGATCTGTGCAGGCACACGGAGCCCCAAGTTCAGAAGAGCCTCGTTTTGTGCTCTGCTGTCGACTTGAGAGGACCCTGCATTTCCACTCTGCAGCGGTCCCTGCAAATTATGGAGCCGTTTCTGCTTTGTGTATCGCAGAAACTAAAGGGAAATCTGGACATAGTGGAGATATTTTGGTGTATCTTTCTCTGCTCTTTTGCCGTATGTGTCTGTACATTCCAGTTGACCGTATTGCAGGAGCATTTGCAGTTATATGAGATACGTCCCAGGTGGTTCAGTGGTGAAGAATCTACCTGCCAGTGCAGGAGGCGCAGCAGATGTGGGTTTGGTCCTTGGGTGAGGACGATCCCCTGGAGGAGGAAATGGCAACCCGCTCCAGTATTCTTGCTGGGAAAACCCCATGGACAGAGGAGCCTGGTAGGGTACAGTGCATGCGGTCCCAAAGAGTCGGGCATGACTAAGCACGCCCACCCAGTGCTTCAGGAGCATGTGTTTACTGCCTGAAGAATGTTTTATCCAGCGTGCAGACCTTCAAATCATCTTCCTCCTGTTGGGCATTTCTGTTCTACTTGTGTTTTTGCAATTTCCGAGTCTCGCTGCTGTGAGAGGGCTGGCTTGGGGCCTGGCCCCGGAGGTAGAAGGATCTGGATCTGCTGTCTGTTCTCTGCCATCGATGGGTGCTGTCTGCCTGAGCCCTGTGTGGGATCGGTTGGTGATGTCTGCTCTGGGAGAGGGAGGGGGATACATGTATGGTTGCCATCTCCGCCCACTCCAAGTATCTAGAACCAGGCTGCATGTGGGCATTTGGGGAAGGACCAGGGATGGATATATCAACTTAAAAAAATACACAGTATGAGAATTGTGAGTTACGTTTAATTTGGGGTAAAATGAGGACGATAGCCCGGAGATAGCATCTCAGATAGCTGAGAAAGAGGTAGGGGAAAGGGTCAGTATATATGTGATCTTGATGAAGAAGTTCATGCAATCAAGCACATAGTTTTGCAGGTTTCTGCTAGTCGCAAGGAACAGATGTCACATCACATGAAGGGCTGTAGTGCTTTTCTAGGTATGAGGAGATACAAGAATTGGCTCATAAAATGGGCGTCTGAAAATATCTAACCATCCAAAGGCCCGTCCTGCCAGTTTTTCCTGGAGCACAGATGCCTCCATTTCTACTCTCCACCCCGAGCTCCTTTCAGGACGAGTTGAAAGTCAGCAGCCGCAGCAGCACACGACCTAATCTTGGTACAGGCGGATGGCAGTGCCTATCCCGCGTGCCAATTTGTAGCTGACAGACAACCCCAGGAAGGTAGCTGGCGCAGCAGTGCCTTCCCCAGTGGGGGCCTTGTGCAGCTGCTTTGGTTAAGGGGCCTTCCTGCATCAAAGTTCCACGAGTGGGGTGTGGGCAGAAATGGGCTCTGAACCCTCATGGAAGCCCAGAGTCACGGCCCAGTGGAGTGGCACAGCCAGAGAAGCCTGGAGTTCCAGAAGATACTTGACCAGACCGCCCTGGGGTGTAGCCCTGGGGCCCTGTCACTCTGCCCCTCCCTTCCTAATCTGTGATTTGGGGGGTGGGGGAGGGTCGAGACCACCCCCTGCCAGGGAAGCTGTGGAGAACCCAGGGCGTCAACAGGAGTTGCAAATGCTGAATGGGACCCCCATGCACTTAGTGGGTCTACAGAAACAGTAGCCATGCCCACCATTCATGCCGTTGACATTCGGTCAGGCCCACGGGGCTGGGTTTGCCTCCATTGTCTGAGGATCCTCCCACCCCCTGGGGGAGGCCCCGATTCCTTTCCAACCAGAACAAGTGGGCACTGTAGCCTTCTTTTGGGTTTCCACCATCCCAGTAGCTGGGGCCTCTGAACTCTGGGGGCTGCTGCCTGGGGTCGAGTCCTTTGAGAGGATTGTGTACTCTCTGCAGGCATCAACTGCAGGGAGAGGGGTGGGAGAGCTTCCTGGAGGAGGCAGTACCCAGGACTGGAAGCTCTGTGCTGGGGAGCTGACACCGATACCCGATACCCACGAGGGGAACTGGGGATTAGCAGCAAAGCCTGTCTTTCCTGTCGGAAGCAAGCCCTCGGGGGCGGGATGTGCGGGGTGTGTGGGGTGTAGGGTGGGGTAGGGCTGGGGCTGATCCAGTTCCCAGAGACCCCTGGGAGTCAGCCACTGGGGCCACCTTCCCTGGTTTGGTCAGAACTGCCCCCTCCCCAGCTGGGAAGGACACTTTTTCAAATGACTCAGCTGGAGAATGCCAAGCTCGTGGAAGAAAAATGTTCTTGTTGTCATTCCGAGGGGCCCCTGCTTGGGTGGGAGCGAGGGACAGGGCGGGGGGCTGCATAGAGGCAGACAGGACGTCGTCACACTGAGGCTGCATCCACCTGCGTTTGCTCCATATGCCCCCGTCCAGGACCAGAGTGTCAGGTCAGAAGAGGGAACAGCTTAGAGAGACAGAAGCCATGGACGGGAGTCTTGGTTTACATGAGAATGGGATGCCCAGGGCCCGGTTTTTATAATGCTGGTTCACACCCCAATTGCTTTCCCACTGATGCAGGGTTCATTCTAGGGGGTCAAGGGCGGCTTATGTAGCTCCTGCCTTGGAGCTTGTTAGAAGCTGAAGCGATCTGGGGGCAGCCGGGGTGGGAAAGGGTAAACAGAATTTCCTAAATGTTTTAACTGAAGTCCGGAAGCAACCCAGAAGCTTCATAGAGCATTTCAAGGGTTTGCCCCCAAGGTGGCTTTCTGGACATTCGAGGTGGTCCTCAAACATCTCCTTGTGTCCTTCACCCAGAGGAGCGCAGGCATGAATGAGAAGGGAGTTCTGTCCCCAGGGGGTCCTCCTCGGCTGCCTGGATGACAGATGCAGCGAGGACCCAGTGGGGCTGAGGGTTTCAGACGTTACACACAGCGATGCCTCCCCTGGCGGACGGGGGGCTTCGGGACGCGGATCCCCCCGCTCCCAGCCTCTGTTCTTTGCCACAGACAGAGTGTCATGTTAAAGGATGACGTTTGATGAAAAGGACCCCCCACCCCCAGCCCGCCGCCCTGCTCCTGTCTCCTGAGCGCGGTGGCTGCCTTCCCTGCTCCTGCAGCCTCCCCAGCGGTCGCACCGCTGGTGTGTGTCCTTCTGCATCCCAGCGAACGTAAATCATGTGTGGAATGCGGGTTTTGACTGCTGACGCCATGTGGGGTATCAGCTGCAAACACTGCCTGGAGACAGAGGCTGGCAATGCGAGGGTAACATGAAGCAAACGAGGCGCTGAAGCCTATTGAATGTCACTGGCGGGGCTCCGAGGATCTGGCGCAGGCGCCTTGCCGGCCGGAAGGCAGCAGTGCCCGTGGAGGGCCGCCAGGGTCTTCCGAGGCTCGGGGTGTCCGGTAGGGAGGATGGAATTCCGGGGCCAGCTGAGGAGGCCCCGGGATCACTCGGGGATCTCCTCTTGGCTGTGGAATTGGTGAGGTCCAGTGTCCCACGGGGGCCAAGAGCCAAAGCCACATGGTGAGGGCTCCGGAGGAGGCCCTGGACTAGGGGGATGGCCTCTGGGACAGAGGGAAATGGACACAGACTGTGCCTGGGCGGCTTCCGTCCAGGACAAGGTGTGTCGAAGGCAACATTTGCGACAAATAACACGGCTTTGGTCTTCAGTTGAGAGCCTGCCGAAGACTTCGGGTAGCGAGGAAATGCTCTCTTGGGCATACCCAGAATTTAGAGTGATTTTCCTGGTGGCTCAGATGGTAAAGAATCTGCCTGCAGTGCAGGAGACTCAGGTTCAATTCCTGGGTTGGGAAGATCCTCTGGAGCAGGAAATGGCAACCCGGGATTCCAGTATTCTTGCCTGGAGAATTCCATGGACAGAGGAGCCTGGTGGGCTACAGTCCACGGGATCACAAAGAGTCCAACATGACTGAGCGACTAACATTTTCACTTTTCAATCATGTGATGGCTTTCTGTGTGCAGTGTTCCTTTTATGGAACCTTAACTCATGTGCCGGCTGTGTGATCTTGGGAAATTGGCTCAGCCTCTCTGTGCTTCCATTTCCTCAGCAGTAAAAAGGGATGATCAGCTTCCCTGGTGGCTCAGACGGTAAAGAATCTGCCCACAATGTGGGAGACCTGGGTTTGATCCCTGGGTTGGGAAGATCCCCTGGAGGAGGGTGTGGCAACCCACTCCAGTATTTTGCCTGGAAAATCCCCATGGACAGAGGAGCCTGGCGGGCTATTGTCCACAGGGTCGCAAAGACTTGGACACGACTAAGCGAGGAGTAAGCATGTAGTACCTGATTCATGGGGTTGTTGAGAGGAAGGCCTGGCTGCCTAACAAACATGAGCTGTGCTTGAATTTGGACTTGAACTTGGAGTCAGGCAGGCATGATGGCAGGAGAGCAGTTCTTCCATGGACATTTGGAATCAGAAGTAGATGTGGATGCCAACTGGTACCCAGAGGAGCTGGGAAGGGGGGCCCAGTGTTTGGGGAGCCCTCTTCGCCTAGCCAGTTGGAGAGCCAGGCCTGTGGCTCTCCTTTCTGGGGATGAAGGCCAGTGTTGAGCTAGAAGGATTCTGGATCGGGGCAGGGGCCTGGCTGTGTTGGAATTACCATCACCCATGTGACATCCAGGTTCCCGGCCCCAGCAAACCTCCATGACAAGGGACTAGGTGTGGGTGGCTGAGGGCTGCCTCCGCCCTGGATGCGTGCCCAAGGCAGCTGCCGGGTGGCCGGTCGGGAATCACCCGCATGGCCGGAAACTTCTCACGATGGGAAGCCAGGGTCTCGGGCGTGACTTGCGGATTCACCCCAGGTGCCTGACCTTTTATGCTTGTGTCTGTGTGCTAGTCACTCAGTTCTGTGCGACTTTTTGTGACCCCGTGGACTGTAGCCCTCCAGGCTCCTGTCAGTGGGATTCTCTAGGCACGAATACTGGAGTGGGTTACCATTTCCTCCTCGAGGGGATCTTTCCGACCCAGGGATCGAACCCAGGTCTCCTGCATTGCAGGCGGATTCTTTACCAGCTGAGCCATCAGAGAAACCCATGGAGTTGAATTTGAAGACATTTGTGTGACGTGCGTGAATCCTGTATTTTTTCCTGATTTTGAGCCAGGGAGAGCCGGCCTTGTGCAGGGGTCAGCGCCTTCCCCGGGGCAAAGCTGAGATGGGATGACGCTTGGACCCCAGCAAATGGGAGCCTGCGACATCCTGAGGCGGGTGTGGGGGCCCTCAGGGAAGTGGAGGGTGGAGTGGGGGCTGGTTCACTTGCTGCTGAATGTGCACAGAGCGGGGAGCCCGTCAGCACCCTGAGCTGCGGCCTCCTCACTAGTGACGTGGGGAGATCGGAGCACGGCCCTCAGCGGGGCTGGATCGGGTGTCGGGAGAGGCAGAGCCGGCTGGGCGGGGGGCACGCAGACAGGACGGGAGCCCCGGGACTCCCTGCCTGTGGGCCAAGGAGCGTCTCTTTTCCCACAGCCCCCTGGGCGGGGAGGTGACACCCACTGGCTTTGGGGGCCCGTGTTTCCAGAGACCCAGGGAGGCGCCTGTGGGTTCCGAGACTGGAGTGGATGTCCCAGCAAGTGGCCCTCCTCCGCCTTGGCCTTGCTGGGGGCTGAGTGAAGCCTGGGGGGAACCGAGTGACTCTGGTCCTTGAGGCGGGGAGCCCGCCCTGGGCCAGGAGCCCGGTCCGGGCCCGACCGCGAGCCCGCGTGCCCTCCAGCGCCAGCCTCCCCGCCCCCTCCCTGGCAGCCACGCCGACGGAGGTGCCCGGCTGGCTTTGGTTTTCCCCATGTTTTTCCAATTATGTGGAATGGGCTAAAAACAGCAGTAGCGGGGCCTTATTTGGGAGTTACCACCACCGGCCCAAGGCCCTTGCTCTTGCCGCTGCTCCCAGCCGCTCCGGGGCCCGCCCCTCGGGGGACCTGCCCTGTTCTTCTGACTTCTGTCCCTGGGCCTTCCTTATGCCCATGGGACAACCCCCTCCTCAGGGCCTGAGTGACCTGGGCAGGTGACCTGCGGGCCCATGTCTGGGGCATGTGGCTCCGCTACCCGGGGGTGGCCAGGCAGTGCTGGGGCGTCATTCTCCGTACCCTCAGCCCAGGCCTTTCCAGATGAGGCGGGGGCCTGCTGATTGACGGCCCGCCTGGTGCACCTCGCCAGGAAGGAGTTTTAACAGATGTTCGTGGGGACAGGAGACGAAAGGGCGGCGGAGATGTGGCTGGGCGGGGGTAGCCGGAGGGACAGAGGCGCCTACTGTCGGGCTGACAACTGGGCCCCTCGCGTCCGTCCGTCTGTCCGGGAGGATTAGCCGAGGCTCAGGCCCGAGGGATAAGGGGTGCGTTTGTTCCCAGCCTGGCTGTCTTGTCACTTATCGGGGAAGTAGGTCGAAGGGAAAAGAAAGGAGGCCCTTGTGGCCCAGGCCGTCGCCGCCCGGGCAGTGATTGGCGTCGACTCTGCAAACAGAAGGCAGCTGCTGTTCTCAGCCACGGACCGTGAATTTTTAATAGCAAGAAAATCAGATTCCACCGTCCCAAGAAATGGTGTCACAAGCCCAAGTGCTGACTTTTTTTTTTTTTTTAAAGAAATTGAGGTATTTAATATGACTTGCAGACAGTAAAACGTGCAGGTTCTAAGTGTAGATTTTGATTAGTGCTGACAGTTGTATACATCTGCATAACCACCACCCCACACCAGATACAGAAGACTTTCACCACCCGGAAAGTTCCCCGGTGCCCTGGGCAGCCTCCCGCCATAAACCAATTCCCCCACCCCCATCCCCCCCACCGAGGCGGCCGCTGTCCTGACTTCCATCAGCACGGATTAGTTTTGCCTGTTCCGGAACGTCATAGAAATGGAACCACACAGCATGTGTTCTTTTGTGTCTGAGTCTGAAGACTAACTTTTAAAACTAATAGAAGAGGAGAGGGGAGCCTGCCATATTCTTTGAAAGAAAAACGTGACATTGTGGGTCTGGGGCCTTGGACAGGCGGGTGTCCTGGGTGTGGTCAGATGCATGGACACCCGTGTCCACTGGCCACAGTGAGACTGCAGTCACTCCACATGTAGCCCCCACCCTCCCAGCCTGTCCGACGTGCCCCTTGCTTCTGCAGCCGCGCCCACCTCCAGCCTGGCCCTGGACCGACCCTGGGGGCTGAGACGGGTCCCCTCAGGGACACATTCTGTGCTCTCAAGGTCCGGCCGCTAGTGGACGGGCGCCCCAGCCCCCAGCACCTCCTGGGGGCTAGGAGTGACACTGTATGAGGTAGGCTCTCTGGCCAGCCTGCGTTGTCCACACGCACCGTCAGAGGCACAGAAGGAGGGGCAGAGACGAGACCTGAGCCCATGCAGCCTGGCCCAGGGTCTGTGCCCAACACTCCCCTGCCCCGCCCGGGCCCCAGGGACGTCTGCCTGCCGTGCACCAGAGTCGTCTAGGGATGCTTCTGGTCTGCCTGGGCTCAGAGTGACCCCTCTGTGGGCTTTCTAAAGAACGGAGCCTGAAGAGGTGGGACGGAGCCTTCCTCATGCAAGTCCTGGGCTCTTTGCCAGCCCCCCACCCCACATTCCTGCCTTTCAGGGAGCCTGGCTGCCCACTTCTCATTTGCCCATCCAACCACACTCTGTTGGAACACGTCTCTCTCGTTCCCAGCCTTGCGTGGGGGCCTTATCCACACCTGAGTCCTACCCGTGAGGAACGGGCCAGCTTGCCTGCTCAGGGTCACTCAGGAGGGAAATGGGGCTGAGGGTGAGGTTGGGTGTGACCCCCAGGCGGTGCTGCCTGTGGAGGGCCAGGTGAGGGGCCTGGGGATGGGACCGGAGGCAACTGGCTGTGGGGGGGTTGCAGAGCTGGCACTGACCTGGCCACTGTCCAGTGACCCCCAGGCCTCAGGGCGGGGTGACCCCCGTCCCAGAGCCGTGCACGCAGGCCCAGCCCCCAGGCCAGGGTGCCTACCCGGCCCCTGGTTCCCAGGGGCCGGAGCCTCCCTGCAGCCTGGCTGGCAGGCCTGAGGTGGGCCGTGCGGGGGGACAGCTGCTTGCGCCTCAGGTTTCCAGCGGAGCCAGCGTCCGGCCCGGCCACTTCCTCTGTGCCTTGTGACCCTGTGGTCGCTCAGCGCGGTTTCCTGGGCTGGGGTGCCGGCCTGTGGTCTCAGTGTTTGTCCAACTGCTTACCCCAGGGGGGCAGTGGAGAAAATCAATTGCTAAAAAACAAAAACAAGCCTGCTGCCTGCCTGCTGTGAAGCTGTTTATGGCCTTAGAAGCTGCAGCATGGACCGCGGCCTACGCTGGGCCCGGCTCTGCCTGTGTGGGTCTGGGCCCGGGTCACGGTCGAGGCTGGCTCTGCCTCCCATGGGGGCAGCGAGGGGAGACGGACGCAGGAGACCCGAGAGCCAGGACGGGGGCTGAGGACGCGCAGGCAGGCGGAGAGGCATCTCTGGCAGGAGGAGCCTTCCGGGGTGGTGCGGTCTTGGGGGAGCCGTGAGGTGTGAGCCTCGTCCTTCCCGCGGGGGGCCGTGACCTTGGAGCTAGCTACAGGTGGTTCAGCAGGGGACAGGGTGCTGTCCACCCTGCCTGCTGGGTTGGGGGGGCAGGGAACTCACAGGCCCCACCCCTTCCGTGTATGGTGATGTGGTCAGTCCAGGCCCTGGGATGCACTCTTGTTTTGCCCATCGTGAAAAGTCTGTTTTCCGAGTTGAGGTGTGGAAGGGGTTAACCCTGAGGCCCTCTCAGGTGGTCCCCACACCGGACGACCGCCGCCAGCAGCGTCCTCCTGGTCCGCCAGGGCTGTGGGCGCTTCTTCCCTCTCCCTCCTTTCTCCTGTTCTTCAGCTCAAATAGCTCAGAACCTGGAGGCCGAATATATCCCCCCCCCACCCCCCTACCCTCGTGGCAATTTAGTGGAGAGCTAGGGCACTCCCTGCCAGGTCACCCTTGAGAAAGCCATCGTGGGTCTCTGGAATGAAGACCATCGCCCCACCTAGTCTGTGAGATCCCCTTGGGATAAACTTGTGCGTCATCTTTTAAAGCCTTTGTTTTTCTTCTTTTGAAGTGACATTTGTGTTAGCTGTAGGAAGGAAAACATAAAAAATAACTGGAGAAAATTTAAAACTCTCATAATTTTGCCACCTAGAGTGTTCTTGCCTGGAGAATCCCAGGGACGGGGGAGCCTGGTGGGCTGCCGTCTATGGGGTTGCACAGAGTCGGACATGACTGAAGCGACTTAGCAGCAGCAGCAGCAGAGATAGCTGCTGTTACTATTTTGAAGTGTGTTTCTTGTCCTTTTATCTATTTATTTATTTGGCTGTCACACGTGGGATCTTAGTTTCTTGACCAGTGATCAAATCCGTGCCGCCTACAATGGAAGCAAGGCGTCCTAACCACTGGACCCCCAGGGCAGAGGGAGCACCCTGTCCTTTCTCCTGTGCCCGCATTCACATCTTGCGTGATTTGTTCAGATCGTGTGTGTAGTAGTATCATGCTGACTTTGCCGCCTACCACCTCCCCAGCCTGTCCTGGCCCCGCCTTCTCCAGAGGGTGCCGTTGGGGCTTGTGTAACGATTGACCTAGACTCCAGCCCCTTCATATATGTAATGCTTTCCTGGTGGCTCAGAGGGTAAAGCGTCTGCCTGCAATGCGTGAGACCTAGGTTCGATCCCTGGGCTGGGAAGATCCCCTGGAGAAGGAAAAGGCAACCCAATGCGGTACTCTTGCCTGGAGAATCCCATGGACAGAGGAGCCTGGTGGGCTACAGTCCACGGGGTCACAAAGAGTCGGACACGACTGAGCAACTTCACTTTCACTTTTTTCCCTTTAGTGAGATCTCTAGGTTCTTTACAGGTTCTTCCTTTCGGGTTTGGGTTTTGCTGTTTTCACGAAGCCTTGGGGACCCTCTGTGATGGAGAACCCACGTGCGTTTCTAGCTGCTGCTTTGGGCTGGCTTCTCGGAGGGGAAGTTGCCTGGTCAGAGGGTCCCTAACCCACACTGCCATCCAGGAAGCGTGCAAGAGACAGTCCCCTGGGAGGTGGGGACCTACTGACCCAGCTGGTAGCAACAGTCCTCTCACTTCTACCTGCAAGAATCCTCCTGCAATGCAGGCGGCCCAGGTTCGATCCCTGGGTCAGGAAAATCCCCTGGAGAATCCCATGGACAGAGGAGCCTGGTGGGCTACAGTCGATGAGTTCACAGAGTCAGACACAATTGAGCGACTAACGCTTGGGCGTCCCTGGTGGCTCAGATGGCCAAGTTACCAAGAAGTTATCCGTTTGTTGTGTTTATTGCTTGTGATTTTTGTCTTCTATTAGTTTGTGTTTATGGACTTTGCCCGTTTATTATTGGGGTCTGGGTAGTTTTCTTGTTGATTTATATGCCTTTTAACTTTCTTTAAAATAATTAACGGACTTTATTTTTCAGGCAGTTTTAGGTTTACAGGGGAGTGGAGTGGAGAGCACTTGGAGGCCCTCTGTGTCCCCCCTCAGTCCTGACGTGGTTTCCCATGTTGTCAGACTATAGTTCTGACGCTGTAAAAGTCACACGTACTGTCCCACGGAAGGATTAGCAAACCCCAGCCCCCACCCGTGGGCCAGAGGGCTCGCGGCCTGTTTGGGGGCAGCTGTGGGCTAAGCTTGGTCTTTACACAGTTGAACGAAGATCATGAGAGGAGTGTTTGGTGACCTGGGAAAGCGGTAGGGCCTTCAGGTTTTGGCGCCCACGTAGGACGCTTTGCTTGCACGCCTTTGCTGACGCGTCAACTGTGGCAGCTTCTACACGGTGGTGGAGCCGAGGGGCCGTGAGAGGCAGCTGTGGCCTTGCAGAGCCTGGAGCGTTTGCTGTCCGCCCCTGGATGGAAGGCGCACAGAGCCCTGTGGGGACTGGAAGGCAGGCCGGAGGGTGTGGAGATGACGCTGTTCACGGGGGCTTCCTCTGGCCTCGGTCCCGGGGGGCTCTGTGTGTCTCGTGGCCAGGCTCTGCCACCCCCACTGCCTGCCCTTTCCACAAGGCTTCCTTGCAGACAAGGGTGGGCTCGGAGCTGCCCCGGCATTCAGCGTGCAGAAGGTATTCAGAGTAGAGTCGTGGTCTGCTGGTCCACCCTCGGCGGGTACCCAGCCTCCGAGCTCAGATCGGACCCCACGGAAAGGGGGCGGTGGAGGGTTGCCCCACGCCTGCCTGCAGGGCTGCAGAGTGGCCTCCACAGCGCCCCTGTGTCTGGAGTTCCTGCCCTTGAACCCGTCCTTCTGTGGAAAGTGTCCCCCCACCCCGTGCTCCCCAACTGTTGGGAACAGAATCATATCCCCCCCAAAAGACAACGGTGAAGTCCGCAGCCTTGGAACCTGTGGATGTGACCTGATTAGGAGATAGTCTCTGCAGCGGGAACCAAGACAAGGTCGTGCTATGCTTGGATGGGCCCGACAGCTGGGGATCAGTCATCTTCTCGGAGGGCTGCTTAGACACAGACCCCGGGGAGGAGGGCGAGTTAAGATGGAGGCAAGCAGCCACAGCCCAGGGGGCGTCGGGGACTGCTGGCAATGACCAGAAGCTGCAAGAGGCTGAGAACGGCTCTTCCCAGACTCTTTCGCGGGAGCTTGGCCCTGCCAGCACCTTGATTTTGAATATTTAATTTGTTTATGTTTATTTTATTGATGGATTGATATTTATTTTGTTTATTTTACTGAGTTGGCTGTGCCGGGTCTTAGTTGCAGCATGTGGGATCTAGCTCCCCTACCAGGGATCGAACCTGGGCTCCCTGCATTGGGAGTGCAGAGTGTTGTTAGCCACTGGACCACCAGGAAGTCCTCAGCACCTTGACTTTTGACTTCTGGCCTCTGGGACTGTCAGAGAAGCAGTCTCTGCTGAAAAGAGCTGCCCAGTTTGCGGGGGATGTGGCTGCAGTGCTCGTTTGTGGGGATGGTGGCTCGGTCTGGATGCTATGTTGTCAGGGAGGAGGGCTTGAGCTGGATGAGTCCCTGGCGTCGGGCTCTCCCTCCTGTCTGCTTATCCATTTTGAGGCGAACACTCTGCCGGGGAGGGCTGTGTCCCGAGCCCCATGCCTGACCCCAAGGCAGGGGTGCGCCCCTCTTTCCCGCGTGGGTGGATGCAGGGGGGAGGGCAGCGGTCAGAAGCCGGCCGAGGAGGCTCCAGGGACTGCTGCCCAGACAGCAAGGGAAGCTTTCACTTTCTTCGGCAGAGCCGCGGGGCAGGCTATTTGTTTAAACAACCCCAAAGAAAACCATTTGGCCAAACTGTTAAGTTTCTAAACAGTTTACTTCCCTGGTGTTTAAACAAAGTCCTCCCCAGGCCCTGTGTCTGGTCCCAGGGAGGGGGTTGGCCTCTCTTCCTGCTGGGCCGGCCCAGCGCCCTGCGCCCACTCCAAGGCCAGCTGCTACTTGTGCCTCCCCACAAACAACCCTGGAGGTCGCCCCGGTGAGTGTCTGCCGACCAAGGGTTCCAGGCCCGCTTTGGGGTCTTCTCTCTGCAGCTGCCCTGCTGACCTGGCCCGGGACAGCACTCCCCATGTCTCCGTGTTGGGCTTTGCCTGCTCAGACCTTCAGGCTGACCAGGGCCAGACCTTGGCTTTCTCCTGGGGGTCCTGGTCTCTGTGTGTGTGGTTTTTTTTTTTTTTTTTTGCAAAGCTCAACTAAAAACCTCAAAGGCTCCGTGGCCCAAGGGGTGTCAGAGGAGCCCCCCAACCCCGGTTTGGAGTCAGTCAACACCTACAGATTTATCCCAGCGTTTAATTGCTGCCTCAGCCACAGAGACTTGATTCTAGGAAACACTGATGATTGGGCTTCCTGATGGTGGGGTGTGCTCGAGGCTTTGTATTGACTGGTTACCTGAGGGCTGGGTCTGGGCACACTTCGCCCCTGGTGGCTCTGCGCCCATCGGGGACAGGTTGCTGGAATCTGTTGCATCCAGGGTCACAGCCCTGTGGATCCCAGAGGCTCCTGCTGGAGCCCAGAGCCCTAGTCTCAGCCAGCCCCCTTCGCAGGTGCCCATGACCCCTGCTTTCCTCCCAGCGCTGGTTCATTAACGGTCTTGCTCACTGAAGATCTGTGCCCTGTAACTGCAGGAGCACTCTGCGGGCAGTTCCCGTATCTCTTCTGTCCACTCCCAACCCCAGAACGTGGTTTGGGGCCTGGCCTGAAGCTGCTGCCCACAAAGCCACTGGTGGGGCAACCAGGCCTGCTGGGCCAGTGCACTGACCTTGGGCTTCCTGCATGTGCCAGCTCCGGGGATTGAAGTGTTCATGGTACCTTATTTTTCCCACTTGCTGCTGTGTGTCCTTGGGTGAAGAGCTTAACCTCTCTGTGCGGCGGGATTCCTCTGCAGTAAAACAGAGCATGAATCCACCTCAGAGGTTGTTGTGAGGATGGTGCTATCTTGGATAACTGTGTCTGTAGGATCATGGGAACAGGGATGGGTGAAACAGGCTCAAAATATGTTTGGGAACCGAGTGTCTGGTTCCCTAAGGAACCAGCATTTTCTGGGCAATCTCACCAGCTCCCATGGGGGCAGATTAAGGCAGAACCCACCATAGAGTTTGGTTTATGGTTCTCCTTGATATCAGGGCTAGATGGGGACTTCCATCAGGTCAGGCTGAGTCTTCACTCTAAATGAGGAAACCAAGGCCCAGAGAGGGCTAGAGAGCTGCCCCAAGTCACACTGCAGGAGCGGGTCCAGGAAGTATCTGCCCTGAATTCTCTCTGCTTGTCCTGGGATATTGGCACCTGCTCTAGGCAGGGCCTTGTGTTGGGGGGCTGCAGAGAGCAGAGCCGAGTATGGGCCAGCATCCCTGTGAGGCAGTAGGTGGGGTGCCTGTGTGTGTGGTCCCTCTGACCACTTGGAGGGGAGGCAGGGATGGCTTCCTGGAGGAGGAGGCGGCCCGTGACCTGGCCCTTGAAAAGCAGCCCTGATGTTACTAGGACGTTTTGGGAATGAAGCCCAGCAGAACTCCCCTCCTCTCTGTCCGCCATACACCAAGCCAGAACTTGCATCAGCACATCTAGCTAAAGCTGGGTTCGGGGAGGTTTCCATGAAGCCGGGTGCCTGGGCACCTTCTCCAGCACTCCCTGCACCTCCCGTTTTACCCCATCTGCCTCAGTTTCCCCAGCCCTCAGTTCGTGAAGCCGTTGCTGTCCGTGAGCACCCTCTAGTGGGGGAATTGGGTTACGAACACGGGGCCTTGGATCAAGTTCCTGCCCTCACTGGAAACGCAAGGCAGGGTGACCCCAGAATCCCTCCGCAAAACAGCGGGTTCCGAGGGCTCCACCCTGAGTCAAGAAGCTGATCGGCTGTTTGAGGCCTGTGGCTGGACCAGGCGTGAGGAGACCCGCGCAGTTGGGTGCAGAGCCCGGTCCTGGGGGCCTAGGCATGAGGGGTGCCGGGTTGGTCCCCACCCTGTAGGCAGCCCTCCCTGCTGTGTGACTTCAGCCGGGTCCTTGCCTGTTCTAGGCCTTTCGTCAGACCAGGCAAGGGGCCCCCGGAGTGCCAGAGGTGGCTTCTGAGCATAATCTTTTTGCTTCTGTGGATCCTCGAGACCAGAAGGGGCCAGAGTGAGTGAACGGGTGGTGGTGGGGGAGGGCCACATCCTGGCCCCAGCAGCCTCTCGGGGTATCCGGGTCAGGGCTGGCCAGCACCCCCGGAGCCCTACACACAAGGCTCTGTGCAGTAGCACGCGAGGCTACCTCGGCCGAAAGTTCTGATGACTCCCTGGGATGATCCAGGACGTGTTTTGTTCAGGGCAGATTCTGCTCAGAGGCCGAGACTGTCTTTGCCAATGATTTATCTGACACAGGTTCACCATGGGGAACTATGATTTATGCTGTTAATAGTTCACAAGTTGGTACTGTAAGGAATACTGTCTCTTAATAAGTCAATGAAGAAATAATATCATTGTTTTATCACTAAGTCGTGTCCGACTCTGCGATCCTAGGAGTGCAGCACTCCAGGCTCCCCTGTCCTTCAGTGTCTCTTGGAGTTTGGTTGGTGATGCCATCCAGCCATCTCATCTGCTGCCCCCGTCTCTTTTTGCCTTCAATCTTTCCCGGCATCAGGGTCTTTTCCAATGAGTCGACTTTTCCCATCAGGTGGCCAAGTATTGAAGCTTCAGCTTTAGCATCAGTCCTTGCAATGAATATTCAGGGTTGATTTCCTTTTACAATGGACTGATTTTTGTTCTTGCGGTCCAAGGGATGCTCAAGAATCTTCTCCAGCACCACAGTTCGAAAGCATCCATTTTTTGGTGCTTAACCTTCTTTATGGTCAGCTCTCACATCCCTGTACTCAAAACCAGTTACATTATTGTTCCAGGCAAAGGGGAGGCAAGAGCAGTTAAGGTGCGCCTTTCAACGAGCTGTTTCTCTGTAGAGTCAATCCATCCAGTTAAAAGCTGCATATCGGCTGCTGGCTCAGGTCCCTTGCTAGTGGGCAGCAGCGCCTTTTGGGTGGGCAAGGTGGGCTGCTATCAAGGTCATCACTCAGGGGCCTTACGCGGCTCTCCCATGGTCTGTGTGGAGGAGCCTTTCCAGGGCAGGAACAGCTGTTTTCTCCCTTCCTGAGATGGCCGCACGCTTTCACAGCACTGCTGACCGGGAGTAGCCTGGGCATGGCTGGAGCTCTCAAGATCTCTGGAGAGCAGTGTAGGTCAGCCAAGCATCTCCTTGCCCAGGACTCACAGACTTTCAGTATTTAGAGTCTAAATGTCCTTTGAGTCATCGTCCCTATCAAGAAGCCCCCCAGCAGAGCCTGGAGTCTGTGACCAGCTGAACTTATCAGCCATGAAAGGTATCGATGACGTCACCCTGGCTTGGCTTCCTCCATGTAAACAGATTCACCTTTAGATCAAAACAGCTTCACTGTAAATAAGCCGATTGGAAATCACAGCAAATCAGTAACACAACAAAGCACAATATGGCCAGGGTGACAAAGGGGAAGGCGCTTACCGGTGTTGGTGAGATGGCCACCTGGGAGGACAGACTTGTGATGGTGTGCGTGGTCACGGGACTTGAAGCTGCCTTGCTGGGTGGGTATAGGGAGGCAGGGTGGGCTTCAGGGAAGAGGTGGCATTTGAGTCCAGTGGGAGCTTTGAGGAGTATGGTGAGCAAGCAGGGCCTGGAGCCCAGAGCCTGGGCAGGACTGGTTACTGGGGCTGTTTGTGGCCAGGAGAGGGGCTTGCAGGGGAGAAGGCGGACTGAGCAGGAAGCAGCTCTCATAGTGGCTGAAGTCAGATGGCTGTGTGGCTTTCGACTGGCTGCTTAACCTTTCTGTGCCTCTGTTTTCTGTAAGACGGTGATAGAAGTAGCGCCAGATGAACTAGGGATCATGTAGGAAGATCCCGTGAATATTCCCTAACCTTACCTGCCCCAGGAAGGAAGCCCCCGGGACCTGGCCAAGCCCCTCCCCTGCTGCAACCCCCACCCCCACCCCCTCCCTGCAGGCCCGCTGTGCTGCCCGCCTCTGACCCCACTGCTCGTGTGTGTCGGTCACAGGGGCAGAGGAGGTGCTGCTGCTGGCCCGGCGGACAGACCTGCGGAGGATCTCGTTGGACACGCCGGACTTCACGGACATCGTGCTGCAGGTGGACGACATCCGGCACGCCATCGCCATCGACTACGACCCGCTGGAGGGCTATGTCTACTGGACAGACGATGAGGTGCGGGCCATCCGGAGGGCGTACCTGGACGGGTCGGGGGCGCAGACGCTGGTCAACACCGAGATCAATGACCCTGACGGCATCGCGGTTGACTGGGTGGCCCGCAACCTCTATTGGACCGACACCGGCACCGACCGCATTGAGGTGACGCGCCTCAACGGCACCTCCCGCAAGATCCTGGTGTCCGAGGATCTGGACGAGCCCCGTGCCATCGTGCTGCACCCCGTGATGGGGTAAGGCTGGGAGGGGCCGCTGGGAGCCAGGCTGAGGGGGGCCGGGGGTCCCGGAGCTTTCTCCCCTTCAGGAGGAAGCCGATGTCTAGTTTAGGAGAGCTTGCCTTTCTAATGAGCTCCCAGGTGACGGGCTGATCTGGGAACCAGACTGAGAAGCTCCAACACAGAGCTTGGCTAGGTTTATAGAAAACCCTAGAGACCTTGGGTAAGTCATTTCTCACCCTGGGCTTCAGTCTCCTCACCTGCTGTGCACCATGAAATATTTGGGCCAGCAGTGGTGGCCAGAGTGACAGCCACCGCAGCCCTTACTCCACGCGTGCCGAGTCTCTTCTGTGCACGTTCCGTGCTGCAGGCACGTTTCCCGCTTGCCCTCACCTGCCGGGGCAGGTCCGTTGGAAGACGCTGAAGCCCAGAGAGGTTAAGTGACTTGCCCAAGGTCACACAGCTGGGAGACGGGACTTAGACCTGGCAGTCTGGTTCCAACTTTCCCCTGTAGGATTCTGTGAATCTTGTCCATCAGGGTAGGAGCCTTTCTGAGACACCCTCCGGCCCCAGCCGCTCAGAGGGTAGCAGCTGAGCACCTTCCTGCAGCTTCATGACTGAGAAAGGAAACTGGCAGACCCCAAGTTGGGGGGCGGGGAGCCCTGAGAGCTCTTGAGGGCTGGGGTTGGGGCTGCAGGGAAGCTTCCTGCCCTCGGTGTGGGATGGGCCCCCCTCAGTGGGCCCAAGTCCTGGGCACGGCCTGGAGGAGCTGGAAGGGCAGTCCTGGGAGGCAGCCCCAGGGGCGATCGCTGGGTGTGGGGGGTGGGTAACTGAGCTGCGCTGGCCGTAAGCATGGTAACAGGAGCACCCAGGGGTCTTCTTGTGCTCTTCCTTTTTCCCCTGGGGCTGAGGCTCCAAGTGACCTGACCCTGCAGGAGGCCTGGTGGTGGGTAGGCTTGCAGCCCTTCTGCCCGGGGAGCCTGTGCTCTCGGCCCTGCTCCGTGTGGAGCTGCCTGTCTCTAGAAGCCCAGTGGCGCGGTCCTCGGGGTGGGTCACAGGGCTGTGGCTGGACAGGCCTGGGCTTTGAGCCCTGAGCACCGTGGAGTCCAGGGTGGGGCAGACCGGCAGACAGACGCAGCTCCGTATCATCTGCCGGAGAGCAGGACTGTCCCTCGGGGAGGGCAGATGGGCATGAGAGGCCAGTCCCCTGGGTCTGCGGGGCAAGGAGGCAGGAGCTTGTCACCAGTGATGGGAGCCGGGCTCTGGGCTGGGGAGACAGGAACCTGCTCCCCCTCTGCCCTGATGGAGGCTGTCAGGTCAGTGCCTCTGCCGGCCTCACTCGGGGGCCTCATCCTCCCTTGTGAGATGGAGTTGGGTCCTTCCCAGTGCTGGGTGTGCTCAGGGCACAGTTCTGGATGCTTCCCTGGACTGAAGTGTGCACGCAGACACACAGGCATCTCACTTTGCTTCTCGGGTCAACAGACAGCCTGTTGCCTGCTGTGCTTGGCACGCAGGGCCCTTGAGCTACTTGAAGGAGGTTCCACTATGCCTCCTTCTCTCCCTCTGGGTGCTCGTTCCCTGCAGCCCCGGGACCCTCGGCGGGGTCTCTGCTGGCTGCAGTTCCAGAGCCCCGCCTGGTTAAGCCCCTGCTGTTCCCCGCAGAGCCCCTGGTGCTGCCCACAGGCTCAGGCGTGATGAGGGTGGGCACCATTTTCAGTCCCAGGGGTGGACCCGGGACATGACAGACGGGCAGCCTCACAGACGTGTGCTTCTTCTCCAGCCTCATGTACTGGACAGACTGGGGGGAAAACCCCAAAATCGAGTGCGCCAACCTGGATGGGCAGGAGCGGCATGTTCTGGTCAATACCTCCCTGGGCTGGCCCAACGGCCTGGCGCTCGACCTGCAGGAGGGCAAACTCTACTGGGGAGACGCCAAGACGGACAAAATTGAGGTGAGCTTCCCCACTGGGGATCCCCCGCTGTTCCGTGGAGGTGGGGGCACGGCCCGTCAGCCCCTGGCCCTGGGGCTTTCCACCTTCTTTGGTCCTGCCTGGAGCACGGGGCAGACCCTTCTGGTGTGTTTTTCAGTGGTGAAGGGCTGCAGGGTGAGTTTTTTGGAGGTGGCCTGAGCATTCCTGGAGGACTGGCTTGTGTGTTCCTGCCGTGGGCTATCCCCCCTTGGGTCTCAGGGTTTGCCTCTGAGCACCCAGTGAGCGCCAGCTCTGCTGCACGTCTGGGTAGATGTGCCCAGCAGATGCTTCTCCGTCTTTATGCCAAGTCGCTTCAGTCATGTCTGACTCTAGGCAGCCCCACGGACTGTAGCCCACCAGGCTCCTCTGTCCATGGGACTCTCCAGGCAAGAATACTAGAGTGGGTTGCCATGCCCTCCTCCAGGGGATCTTCCCGACCCAGGGATCGAACCTGCATCATCTCCTGGATTGCAGGTGGATTCTTTACCCCTGAGCCACCGGCTTTTCCGGTGCGCCCCTCAAAGGACAAATTTCGCAAACCTTGGGGATCAGGCCGTCAGCCCAGGTGCAGACGCCCCTCTTAGGGTCCCGTGGAGTCAGGGCTTCGGGAGAACAGCCTTGGGTGAGGGGCCGCGTCTCCTTTCCTGATGGCATCCTCGGACTCCAGGCGGGCGGGACGGTCAGAGGAGGCCCCTCCGGGTCAGCCGGCAGCAGGGCGGCTTCTGGCAGCGGTTCTGTCTCCAAGAGGTTATGCCCCGCCAGAGGCTAAGGTGCCGAGCGCCTTCTCCAGCATGTCTGGCCAGGTTGCCTTGGAGGGGAGAGGGGAGTCTCTTCAGCATGATCGCGCCCGTGGCCTGGCCGCGGGTTCCGAGCCAGGGCACCGGCAGAAAGGACCCCCACGTGGAGTCAGCCGGCTTCCCTTTGAAGCGGGCGGCGGTCCAGCTCCTGCTTCACGGGGCAGCTGCGGCGGGTCCCCCAGGGCGAGTGGGGAGGAGAACCGAGCCCTGGAGCCCACAAGGCGGGGATTCCTCTGGCCTCTGCTGGCCGGTGGTGGCAGCACGTGGATGGATCTGTGGAACAGGGTCCAGACCTTGGAGGGGTGCGGGGGTGGCAGGGGAGGGGGCTGCGAAACCTTGCAGGTGGGCCTCCTGCCGCCTCATCTGTGACAGCGTCCTGGACGGCAGGGTCAGGCCAGCCCAGGTCAGCAGCCCCTCAGGGGGCTTAGCGCGGGGTGGCTCCCAGTGTGGGGTGCGGCTGGGGATGGGCTTGGGGCCGGCTCGCCCGGGGAGACAGCCCTGAGGCGCCCTCCCCAGCCTCAGGCACCAGAGGTGGACTGGTCAATCAAGGTTGGAGCCATCTGGGGTGTGTGTGGGTGTGGGCTGCCTCCCATGCAGCCCCAGAGCTGCCTGTGACTCCTGCCCTACTTACTTGGGTCTGGAGTTCCCCTGTGGCACTTCCTTAACCCTCGTCCTGAGTCTGGAGCCCTTGGGGGTGGAAGTTCCTGCCACCGGTGATCAGCCCTTCCTGTGACTCCGGCCACACCCGGGGCCCCGGCCTGTCATCCACTTCCTGCTCCCAGTCCCTACTCCAGCCTGCCCCTGCTCTCTTGCGCCACGAAGTTCAACTTCATTGGTACAAGTATCTGGGACTTGCTGGCTCCCTATTTAGTCTCAAATCGACGGCTTCTTTGGCCCAGCATCTCCCTCCTTTTCTCTCTGACTTGCTTCTTGGTAGATGCCAAGCCCATGACACCCTAGCGAGGGTTCTCCCCCCGGCGGATCCATCCATCCAGGGCTTGTTCTCGAGGCCACATGCCCAGCTGCTCCAGCTCTCTCCCCTGGAAGCATCGGTTCCTGGGCACTCAGACTTCTTTATGGTCCAACTTTCACATCCGTACACGATGTGAAACAGCCAGAGCTTCTGACTGTATGATGAAATACATATCCCTTCATGGATCACAGCCTTGTTGTAGCAAAGGGACTTGCAGATTTCATTATGTATTTCACAAGTGTAATAAGAATAGCAATAAAGTGCTCAATAAATGTCCTGTGCTGAAGCCATCCCCTGACCCTGGCCTGTCAAAGGACTGTCTTCCATGAAACTCGTCTCTGGTGCCAAAACGGCCGGGGACCGTTGAAGGGGAGGCAGAAGTCCCGCCCTTTATTAATCCTGAAACAAGTAGAGCGCGTGCACGGCCCTGTGCGCACGCCGTGATCGGGCAAGGTCCCTGGGTGGCCGTTTCAGCCGTTCCTGAATAAGAGCAAGGTCGAGTCTTGCCCTCTGTGGCCTTGTGGTATCTTCTAAAGCTTCCTCCCTGGGGCTTCCCTGGTGGCTAAGACTGTAAAGAATCTGCCTGCCAAGCAGGAGACTGGGATTCAATCCCTGAGTCGGGAAGATCCCCTGGAGAAGGGAATGGCTACCCACTCCAGTGTCTGGAGAATGCCGTGGACAGAGGAGCCTGTCGGCCTCCAGTCCACGGAGTCACAAAGAGTTGGACACGACCGAGTGGGTAACCCTTTCAGCTTCACTTCTCCTCGGGGTTGCTCTGACACCCGGCGGCAAGAAGCAGAAGTCTCATGGGCCGACACCATAGACCTGTTTGGCCCATCTTTGAGGCAGGAAGTGTCACTTTTGTGTGGGTTACCTGGTACTTGCTGGAAGCCCTAGGGATCACCTGGACTCCTTGCGGCTCCCACCCCCACCCCGATGCCCTGGGGAGCTGATGTCCTTGCAGCTGATGTCTGCAGTCACGGTGGATGCTGGTGGGAAGTACCCAGCGGGGATCGTCCCCCCCAAGGGGGCAGGTGGGCCAAGGAGGATTTACAGACTAGGATGAAAATACATCCGGCCCCCTGCTCCTGACATCTCCTGAGTTGGTGGAGGTGACTTCCAGCACACGTGGAATAAACCCTCATTGGAGGAGCGACGGATGGGCTGTGTGTCCAGGTCCACGAACCCTGGGGAAGAAGGGTGCAGGACCCCTGAGCAACGGGGCCACAAGCTCTGCGGGTATGTGTGTAAGATCTTTTGAATTACGTGAATCAAAATAACCAGGGCAGTTTTAATTTGGGTTTTATGTGAGTATAGTTATTCCATCAGAGAGCAGAACTCTTTTTCCTTGTTTTTTTTTTTTTATTTCCAGTTATTATTATTATTTTTTTTTAATGTAGGCTATTTCTAATGTCTTTATCAAATTTGTTACAACACTGCTTCCTTTTTCTTAAAAATGTTTTGGGTATTTTTTGGCCTCGAAACATGTGGGATCCCAGCTCCCTGACCAGACATCGAATCCACACCCTCCTCATTGGATGGCGAAATCCCATCCACTGGACCACCAGGAAAGTCCCTCTTTTCCCTTTAAGAGTCATGCTTTCAAAGGATTGGTCCTGGGAATCACACCCCTTTGCCTGGCTAAGTGCTGGAAACAGCATTCAGTGTAAGGAAAGTGCACTTCAGATGACTTTTCGGGGTCCTCTGGTTTGCGGGTGGCCATGCAGATCCCACAGCAGAGGGTCCTGCCCCTTGGACATGGCTGAGGGTGAGCTGCTCTGGGGTCTGCCCACCCTTCCTCCCTGCGCACAGCTGTTGTTCTGCAGGTTGGGCAATGAGCTGCTCAGGGGATGGGTGTGTTTTTCCTGCCACCCCCTGCTTCCCCTACCTCAGACCTGGGGCTGGTGTGTTAGGTCAGCTGAGCATAGGAGGCCGGAGGCCTAGAGGTCAGAGAGAGCACGCTGCACGCGGGCCCCTTCCACATCTGGCTTGGCCATTTGGACATAACTTCCTGGAGGCATCTAGTTTCCTTTCCTGAAAATGAAGGGCAGGGGAATTTCTCGAGCAGGGATTGAAAACTGTGGACCGGAGGCCAGACTGCCTGATTTGTGCCACTATCAAATGCTTGGGGGTTTCTACACTTATCTTTTTGCTGACCTGCGTGGCTCGTGGGATCTTAGTTCCCCGACCAGGGATTGAACCTGGGCCCAGCAATGAAAGTTCCAAGTCCTAACCACTGGACCGTCAAGGAATTTCTTACACTTTTAAATGAAAACAGTCAAAGGAGTAGTATCTCATGGC
The DNA here is from genome assembly GCF_042477335.2 of Ovis canadensis. NCBI lineage: Eukaryota > Metazoa > Chordata > Mammalia > Artiodactyla > Bovidae > Ovis > Ovis canadensis. The sequence continues at coordinate 62,096,645 of NC_091265.1, forward strand.
ATGTGAAATTTATATGAAATCCCAATTCTTCTGTTTTTTGCACAAATGAAGTGTTATTGGGACACGTTCCATTCCGTTCAGCCGCTTAGTCGTGTCCGACTCTTTGCAACCCTGTGGACTGCAGCATGCCAGGCTTCCCTGTCCCGGAGCTTACTCAAACTCATATCCGTTGAGTTGGTGATGCCATCCAACCATCTCATCCTCTGTCGTCCCCTTCTCCTCCTGCCTTCAATCTTTCCCAGCATCAGAGTTTTTTCCAATGATTCAGTTCTTCACATCAGGTGGCCAAAGTGTTGAAGCTTCAGCTTCATCATCAGTCCTTCCAATGAATATTCAGGACTGATTTCCCTTAGGATGGACTGGTTGGATCTCCTTGCAGTCCAAGGGACTCTCAAGAGTCTTCTCCAACACCACAGTTCAAAAGCATCAATTCTTCAGCACTCAGCTGTCTTCATAGTCCAGCTCTCACATCCATACATGACTACTGGAAAAACCAAAGCTTTGACTAGATGGACCTTTGTTGGCAAAGTAATGTATCTGCTTTTTTAAAAAAATATAAATTTATTTATTTTAATTGGAGGTTAGTTACTTTACAATATTGTATTGATTTTGCCATACATCAACATGAATCCGCCGCGGGTTGTCTCTGCTTTTTAATACACTGCCTAGGTTGGTCATAACTTTTCTTCCAAGGAGCAAGCGTCTTTTAATTTCATGGCTGCAGTCACCATCTGCAGTGATTTTGGAGCCTCCCAAAATAAAGTCTCTCACTGTTTCCATTGTCTCCCCTTCTATTTGCCATGAAGTGAGGGGACCAGATGCCATGATCTGAGTTTTCTGAATGTTGAGTTTTAAGCCAGCTTTTTCACTCTCCTCTTTCACTTTCAACAAGGGGCTCTTTAGTTCTTCTTCGCTTTCTGCCATAAGGGTGGTGGCATCTGCATATCTGAGATATTGGGACACACTCACGCTTATTTTAGGCTCCCTCTGTGGCTGTTTTTCTGTGACAATAACCTTATCGGCTCAAAGCTGAAAATATTTACGCTCCTTTTCAGAAACTGCTTGGTAGCCCCTCTCCTGGACGGTCTGCCTCCCGTGCTCTCTCCCGGCCCCCATGTTGTCGATCTCCCAGGTTCAGATCTGTTCTTTCTGGATTCTGTTCTGATGCGTTGCCCACCCTGGAGGCTGATGGATGGGTTCCCGTGTCTGTCTCCTTGCCCTCCATCAGAGGGCCAAGGGAAGGTGGGGGTCCCCGAGTTGGGCCCATAGGGAGCCTGGGGGGCTGACATGTGTCTCGCTATAGACAGGCCGTACTCGTCTGTTCCAGGATTTGGGAAAGGCCTGGCCCAGCAGAGTTACTTTAACAGATGTGTTGGGTTTGGTCAAGGTGTGCTGAAAGCTGCTGTGAAAAAGGCTGCTGTGGGATCATTTATTTTCTTGAGTGTTCGAGTCTTGATGTTCTTCCAAGTTGGAGGGCTTGCTGGGTGTTTCATGGGGTCTGTAATTGTGCAAAGAGGAAGCGGGGAGGGCTTCCGAGGCAGAGGGGTGCCCTGCCAGCCCAGAGCCGCGGGTCTGTGCTTGTGGTGGGAGCCACCAGCCTGGCCCTGGGGAGCAGCTCACAGCCTCCCCCACTTTGTTCTGGAAAACTGAGATGGCAGGGTGGGGGCGCACAGGCAGAAACAGGGAGGTGCTTCTGGGCAGCGTCCGCCCCCCTCAATCGTCCTGAGTCTTCCATGGGCTCACGTTCATCATTCCTAAATGTACTTCCTCACGTTGGTCAGTAGAACGTGCGCTCACTTATGTCTGGAGTGGAGTTATTAAAGGAAATGAAGAAAATGTGGACCCAGAGAAGGACGAGAAAAGTCTCTAAAGAGACACTGCTGACCCTCCGGTGTATAGCAGGCGAGTCTTTACTTTCCAGACGTGGATTGTTTTTGTTGTACTGATCTGTATCCACAGCCCCTGCCTAGCCCTGGGTATTCAGTGTCAGAGAAGGAGCAGGCGTGTTGCCTGTGTGTTTGTGAGTGTGAGACGGGCCGTGTGTTCTTGGAGACGCTCTTCCTCTTGCTATGCACTTCCTCAGGAGAGACCCCTTCCCAGGTCCAAGCGCTGTGTAAAGCGTGTGTTCACCATCTTTATGTGCCTTCGTGTTGTGGGGCCAAAACCAGAAGCAGCACCCTAGACCAGCTTGGAGTGTTCCTGCACCCATTGTCTGACCCCTGCGGCTAACCCGCAGGCCAGGAGCGGAGCCCAGAGCTCTATCCAGAAATCCTGCTGCCCGAGGTCTGCAAGCCAGCTTGTGACACAGGAGATGGTCCCTCACCTGGGCAGCTCATTGTGCCCCTTGGGGGCCTGTACCTGGCCTTCCAGTTCTGATGTAATTGCCCCTGGTTGGGGCCCAGCCACAGTTTGGTTAAGTTCCCAGGGTAACTTAGCTGCTCCCCTTAATTACAGGTGGATAGACTGAGGTCTGTGGGGTGCAGGGACTCGGCTGTGGACAGAGCAGGGGTGGGGTCCCCGGCTGCAGGGTCCCTGGCTGCCTGCCCCGCCCCCCACCGTTTGACTGTTTTGAGTTTTGTCCGGTGCTGTCCAACAACAGAGGACCAAAGTCTTTTCTGTTCAAGACGTACCCGATCTGTCTTACGTGTGTGCCACCTGCACAACAGAAGGCTTGGATCCTCTCTGATGAGCTGGAAATATAGTCTGGCTGCAGGAGGCCTGTTGAGACTTGCCTTTAATTCATCGTGTCTCTTTGGTCCTGGCCTGAGAGCCCAAAGTTCGGATGCTGCGTTTTCGTCGTCTTCCTTTGCACATCAGCTTCTATTGGATTGTCTGTCGTCACAAGCACGTCTTATCCTGTTTGTCTGTGTGTTTCGGTTGGTTAAGGCGTTCTTACGTTTGACAGTACTTTTCTCGTCTGTGGCTTTTGTGGTTGATGCTTTTAATCAGCACTACTCTTCAAGAAGATTTAGCTTTTACATCTCAGAGTCAGCGGCCACCATCGTGTGTCTGCGGGGGCTTCCCTGGTGGCTGAGCAGTAAAGAAGCCACCTGCCAATGCGGGAGATGCAGGTTTGATCCCGGGGTTGGGAAGATCCCATGGAGTAGGAAATGGCAACCCTGTCCAGTGTTGTGCCTGGGAAATCCCGTGGTCAGAGGAGCCCTATAGTCCGGGGGTCACAAAAGAGTTGGGTAGGACTTAGCGACTCAACAACAAGTATGTCTGGGGCTGGATATCGGCTTAGAGCTCTGAGCTCAGACTTAGAAGCAAAAGTGTCCTCCGAGTTCACCTGGTCCTGACCGAGCAAGAAATTAGTCCACAGGCAAGTGGGAGGCCTTGTCTGGGTTAGTGTGTTTGTGCTCCAGCCTTTTGAAACTGGGCTCTGTGTCGGGGGTGGTGATCAGTGCCTTCTCATGCTGCGTCTGGGCAGACATTGCTAATCAATGAGCCTATCCCCGGTCGGAGACCCTACACCTTGGTACTCCAGGCAGCCGTGGCCAGTCGATCAGTGATGGCGAGGCAGAGGATGCCTGTTTGCCTTGCCTGCCCCTCTCAGCACAGCTTGCACACCCAGGTCGGGGAGGCAGTAGGGAAGAGGCCCTGAATGGCACCATCACTGAAGACGTCATTCCTCCAGCTGCCTCAGTGACATGGTGCCCGGCCTGGCCAGATGCTGCTGGGGCCCATCCCGTTCCAGGCCGCTCAGGCCCGAGGCTGGCTCAGCCCCGTGTCTGCCATCCTGCAGGTGATCAATGTTGATGGGACCAAGCGGCGGACGCTCCTGGAGGACAAGCTCCCGCACATTTTCGGGTTCACGCTGCTGGGGGACTTCATCTACTGGACCGACTGGCAGCGGCGTAGCATCGAGCGTGTGCACAAGGTCAAGGCCAGCAGGGACGTCATCATCGACCAGCTGCCCGACCTGATGGGGCTCAAGGCCGCGAACGTGGCCAAGGTCGTCGGTGAGTCCGGTCAGCTTCCACCCGGGGGCCAGCCCTGCCACAGGCTGGTGGCTCCCCTTTGCCACAGGCAGCTGAGCTGGAGGCTGAAGCTGAGGGTGTACGTGCTGGGCTGGGGCACCTGCTCTGGGGCTGGACAGGGCAGGAGATGGTGACAATACCAGGACATGGGGTGGGGTATGGACCGGGCACAGTGAGTGGGCACGGCTGGCAGTAATTGCTCTCACGGTGGCTAACACTCGCCTACTGTGTGCCAGGCTCTGGCTAAGCATCTTAGTACAGCCCTCTACACTAATGACAAGGTGGCCCCATTCATACTGGGGCATACAAATGGGTGGCCGAGCTCAGGACTCACACCTGGGGCTGCCCCGACCTCATTGCTGGGCTGGGCTGAGATCGTTGTCCACTGTGACAGGCTGGACACCGTTCATCTAAAAGCTGGGATCTGCAGAAAGTTCCCTTAACACAATGACTTGTCTCTTTATGACTAGGATCCCCAGTGCAAGTCCACAAGCTGCACTGGGGACAGCAGTGACCAGCTGTGCTGGGGAGACAGAAGCGGGGATGGGACGGTGGGCTCTGTGGGGATAGGGACTCTGTCCCCACCTGGGATCCCGGTGCCTAGTCCTACACCTTCTCATCAGAGACAGTTAACCTTCGCTGGAGGGAGGGACAGGGGACTGACCAGAGAGGCCCCAGGGCTTGCCCTCAAGTTGCTTCTGGTCCAGGGGGTGAGCTCTGCTGCCAGGCTGGTGAGTAGAGCTGAGATGTGAAAGTGATGCCTGGCTTTAAAATGCAAGGGAGGGCATTTGAGCATGGAATTTGGGGAGCAGGTGGGGGGCAGGGTCTGCCTGGAAGAAGGAACAGCTGAGCATGGGCCTGGAGGTGCGGCCTGAGGGGCGCTTGAGGGGTGGGGCGGGAACGGTGCACCCCTGTCTACAGGAGAGGCCTTTGGTCTCAGCCTGCCCTCCTGAGACCAGATGATGGAATCAACACACTTGGTTTACCAGCCGCCTTGGCAAGCATGCTCTTTATCTACGGCAGAGCGTGAGGCCCACCAGTGAATGGGTGTTTGAAAAGCAAAGAATAAAGCCTCAGAGATAAGAAATGTGATGCCTCCATGGGGGGTGATTTAAAGTTGAGAAATTGGGTCCCTTCCCACCTCTCTCTCTCTCTTTCTCTCTCTCTCGTCGGGATTTACTGAGAAAGATGGCAGAGAGGATTTCTTTTTTTAGCTGAAATATTTAACATGAAATTAAAGCCAATTTTAACAGCACTGCGGCAGAGTAAGTCTAACAGGCTGGCTCAAAATAAAATGTATGCTGACTACCGTCTGCTGGAATAAGAAACAGGCGCCTTGGGCCGTGCTGGGTGAATCTGAGATTTCGAGGCCGCTGAGAATGTCGGGGACTCAGAGGAGGAACCATCTGGGTGGTGACTTGGGCTGCAGTCTGGTTGGTCAGCAGGCAGGGAGGCCATGCCCAGTGGGCAAGGGGGAGCAGAGGGCGAGGCGTCCCCAGGCGGCCTTGAGGAGGGGGGCATTCAAGTGTGCAGGGAGGCCCGGGGCCCGGAACCTTGCTCCGTCCTGTCCTTGGGCCAAGGGGGACCTGGGTTTCCACCAACCCTACCTGCTGTCCCCTAGTGGTGCCTGGGGGAAATGAAGCCACATACAACCGGGGAGCCACTGCCCCCCCCCATTGCAGGGCCACTGGGGCCTAGAACCTGTGTCTTTCCGTCCAGGAACCAACCCGTGTGCGGACAGGAACGGGGGCTGCAGCCACCTGTGCTTCTTCACGCCCCGCGCCACCAAGTGCGGCTGCCCCATCGGCCTGGAGCTGCTGAGCGACATGAAGACCTGCATCGTGCCCGAGGCCTTCCTGGTGTTCACCAGCCGGGCCGCCATCCACCGGATCTCCCTGGACACCAACAACAACGACGTGGCCATCCCGCTCACGGGCGTCAAGGAGGCGTCTGCCCTGGACTTCGACGTGTCCAACAATCACATCTACTGGACCGATGTTAGCCTGAAGGTATGGCGGTGGGGTGTCCTGCTGTTCACCTCTCCTGTGAATACCTGCCGGCGATGGTATTGCCTCAGAGGCTTAAAGAAGGCTTCCTTTTTTTAATAGGGGGGCTTTCTTTTTTCTTTTTTGGGGGCCATACCATGTATGATCTTAGCTGTCCAGTCATGAGAGAGCACGATGCATGATCCCCCTGTGTTGGGAGCAGAGTGTTAACCCCTGGACCCCTGGGAAGTCCCTTAATGTATTTTTTTAATGATTTATTTCTCTGGCTGGGCCAGGACTTCGTTGTGCAAGCGGGATCTTTGGTCTCAGCGCGTGGGATCTAGCTCCCCGACCAGGGGTTGAACCCAGGCCCCCTGCATTGGGAGTGTGGAGTCTTAGCCCCTAGACCAACACAGAGTCCCAATAGTTTTGTTTTGTTTTTTTTAATTGAAGTTTAGTTGCTGTACAGCGTCAGTAGCGAGAGCACGGTATAGTGTTTGACCATTTTGAAAGCTTATACTCCATTTATTGCGACTGAAATTATTGGCTCTATGCCCCGTGTGGTCCAGTGTATCCGTGTAGCTTATTTTACACCTAATAGTTTGTACCTTTTACTCTCCTACCCTGATGTTGCCCCCTCTTCCCTCTCCCCATTGGCATCCACTGTGTCTGTGAGTCTGCTTCCTTTTTGTTATAGTCACTAGTTTGTTACAATTTTTAGATTCCCGGATAAGTGATACGCCACAGTATTTGTTTTTCTCTGACTTATGACAAAGTATAGTACCCTCCAAGTCTGTGCATGTTGTTACAGATGGCAAAATTTCATTCTTTTTTTATGGCTGAGTATAAAAAATTAAAACAACTCTAGGGAGTTCCTTGGTGGTCCAGTGGCTAGGACTCTGTGCCTCCACTTCAGGGGGCACAGTTTCTATCCCTGGGTTGGGGAACTAAGATCCCGCAAGCTGCAGGGTGCAGCTGAAAATAAAAGTTTTAAAAATTAAAACAAAAATTTAAAAAAATATTTATTATGGCTTGATTCAAACCAGTAGAACACTAGTGAACCCATGTTAATACCTAAGCATGAATGATTACAGTGAGCAGATCCGGTGGACACACAGGTGGCTATTTCTAGAGTGATTATGTATCCATGCGTCTTTTGCTTCACTCCACTCACTCCCTCACAAGGGCCCACTTACTTAACAAACTGTCTTTGTTCTGGGTGCTAATGTAAATATCCTGGATAAATACAGGAGAGCCTCCTTTATCTTCTCAAGTAGAGTTTGGCAAACTGGTCCTTGGGCCAGCCTCCTCATTTTGTCAGTAAAGTTCTATTGGAACAGTGGTGCCCATTTGCCTGTGGACCGTCCGCACCTGCTTTGTGCCGCTGTGGTTGCGTGCTGGTTCACTTCAGTCGTGTCTGACTCTTTACGACCCCAGGGACTGTAGCCCACCAGGCTCCTCTGTCCATGGGATTCTCCAGGCAAGAATACTGGAGTGGGTTGCCGTGCCCTCCAGGGGATCTTCCCGACCCAAGGGCGAACCTGCATCTCTTGTGTCTCCTGCGTTGGCAGGCGGGTTCTTTACCACTAGCGCCACCTGGGAAGCCACTAGGTCAGTGGCAAATCCATGGACCCTGTGATGCCTGAACTATTTACCAAAAACGTCCTCTAACCCCTGTTCTAAAGCACGGGACAACTGTAACGGTGTCATCACCTACCTTTTTTTCTACCATTGGTATTACATGGTTCATAAGGTTTTTTTTCTGATTTTAAAAATATTTTAAAAATATACAGAAAAAGTATAAAGAAAAAAATAAAACATCCACACCTCCATCATTTCAAGTCAGCCGCTGACGTCATTTCAGTGTGTTTCCTTGGATTTCCCCCTTTGTTAGTGTTTCTCTTAATCAGTCATATGCTTCATAGAATTCTGTATCCTGTGTTTTTTTAATTACATTATAACATATTTTGTCAAGCTATTACAGACTCTTTAACATAATTCTTTAAATGTGTAACTTATTCTACTGTGCATATATTTCTTAATCATTTTCCTTATTTTAAATGGCCGTCCAGTTTTTTTCCCAACTCTAAACCATACCACAGTAACAGATATCTCTGTGTATAAAGTCTCTTTGTATTTTCTTTCCTTTGAATAACATTTCAAGAGGAAGATTACTGGGTGAAAGATCCAACGATTTCTTTTTTAGGATGTAACTATTTTGAAGGGTCCTGAGACATGTATATATAATATAGCTTATATAATGATATATTATTTTATATTATGTGCTATTATATAATATGTTTACATAGTTAAAAAAGTATGTATCATATATATATATGTATATATATAGCCAAATTGTTTCTTTTAAAAAGGTTGTGTTTTAAAAGTTCCTGTAAAAACTCAAATGTTGAGGGGGAATAGATAGAAGAAATAAAAAGAATAGAAACTCAAATGTTGTGATCTGGCCCCTCATCAGTGGCTGGTCAGTTGCTGATAGTGGTTATGGTTAGCAGTCGCTCCAGCATCGCCTGGTAAGATGTCTGCCGAAACCCTGGTTCCTAACGGGTGGCCTCTCCTCCTCCCCGCTCCCAGACCATCAGCCGGGCCTTCATGAACGGGAGCTCCGTGGAGCACGTGATCGAGTTTGGCCTCGACTACCCAGAAGGCATGGCTGTCGACTGGATGGGCAAGAACCTCTACTGGGCAGACACTGGGACCAATAGGATCGAAGTGGCCCGGCTGGACGGGCAGTTCCGGCAGGTCCTCGTGTGGAGGGATCTAGACAACCCGCGGTCGCTGGCCCTGGACCCCACCAAAGGGTAAGGGCCACTTTGCCAGCCTGTGCGGCCATGCCCCCACCACCTCTCCACACCAGCCAGTGCAGTGATGCCCCGAGGCACACGGCTGCCCGCTGCCCGTCAGCGCCGCAGTTGAGAGTAGTAATGACCACTGTGAGCGTGGAGGTGGCTGGGACAAGCAGGATTCTTGGGGGGTCATCTGGTTCATTTCACAGTCGGGACACTGAGGCCCAGAGCAGAAGCAGGAAGGAAGGGAGGCCCCCGTATCAGGCACCACCACCTGGGCCCTCTCAGGGGAACCTCTCGTCAGAGCGCTCAGGGGCCTTGCCAGGGAGGGTGTCTTTGTACCTGATTTCACGGATGCAGAAACTGAGGCTCGGAGAAGCTCAGTGACTAAAGGTCATGTCAGTGGGCCAAGAAGTCCTGTCCAGACCCCTGTCCGGAGCTTCTCCTCCTGGCCTCGTGCAGCTGCTTGGCTGCAGATTAAACCCTCCCTTGCGAGGCACATGCTTTGATCTGTCAAGCAGCCTGGGGGCCCTGTCCTGGGGCCAGAGGGCTGGGCAGCGCGTTCCTCTGCCTGCAGCGCTCACACCTCACCCCGTAAAGCATCAGTGATGTGTAGGGAGCGCCCCAAACCTGGCCTGCTGCGTGCTGTTAGGGAAGGAAGATTTCTGCAAACAAAGGGAGAGGCCCAGATTTCAGTGAAAGAACCAGGAAGCGCAAGTCTGAGATGGAGGTGTCTTCCCCAGAGCTGCTGCTGAAGAGCCAGGAAAGAGGACCTTTGGTGGAGGTGGAGCCAAGTTCGAATCCCGGCCCTGCAAAGCCTGTTTGTCTCGGGGTCTTGTTTTCTTCTTTCTTTGAGGAAAGGGACTGTATGCCCTGATTGGCCCACATTCTCCTGTCCAGCCTACTTAGCATTTGTCCCTGAAACGGGGTCCCCGCCCGGAGGTCCTGGCACATGGCCACCACGTTTGTGCAGTATCAGGGCTTAGCTTGCAGGAGGGCTGCTGTGCAACCCCAGGAGCCAGGATCCAGTTCCGTGGCCACTCCTGGAGGGACAGTGGGCTGGGGGGGCTCCAGGTCTCCCCTCGTCCCTGCTTCCTATACGATGCCTTCAGCACGGCCCAGGAGATGGCGGCAGGCAGGCTTCCTGCCCTGACTCGGGGTGGACACGCTGACGGCACCCGCCCTGCTCCCGTGTCTTCCAGCTACATCTACTGGACTGAGTGGGGCGGCAAGCCCAGGATCGTGCGGGCCTTCATGGATGGGACCAACTGCATGACACTGGTGGACAAGGTGGGCCGGGCCAACGACCTCACCATCGACTACGCTGACCAGCGTCTCTACTGGACGGACCTGGACACCAACATGATCGAGTCGTCCAACATGCTGGGTGAGAGCCGGTGGGTCCTGCCGGGAGGGGGCGCCCCTGGTGGGGTGTCAGCCACCCTCAGCCCCCAAGGCACTGTGCCCTCGGGCTTGCAAGGTGTGGACGGGCCCCAAGTCCCGACCCACCCTGCCACCAGAGGTGTCCCTTTCTGCCGCTGCTGACGTTGCGTAGAGGCCCTGGTGCTGACAGCCGGGTCCAGACCAACCCAGGCCAGGATTCGAATCTGACCTGACGCCACAGAGCATAGGTTTCCAGTGATGGGGAAACTGAGGCCCTGGGAGATCACGGGACCTGTGTAAGGTCACCGAGCACTGCTCAGCCCCCAGGACCACATGCTCCCTCTCCATCCGACCCTGAATTCCTCCTGGGTACCAGGCATCGTTCTGGGGCCACTCAACACCCTGGGATGAGATTAAAAACAAAACCCAGGGCTTCCCTGGTGGTCCAGCGGTTAGGATTCCACCTGTTAATGCAAGGACACAGGTTCAGTCCCTGGTCAGGGAAGATTCCACGTGCTAGGGGATATCTAAGTCCCTGGGTGACTAAGCTCCTGCACCACAACTCCTGAAGCCCATGCCCTAGAGCTTGTGCTCCCAACAAGAGAAGGGAGTGCTCCCCATACACGGCAGCTAGAGAATGCCCACAGGCAGCAACAAAGACCCAGAGTAACTGAAAACACATAAATAAATAAAAAGCCAGGAAAAAAAAAAAAAACCCTTATTCCATATCACCTAGCTGTGAGGGCAGGATTGGAACCTAGAGCATGACTGGACTTCTTGGTGGTGGAGGGGGGTGGCTCTCTTGGGTGGTACCAGTTGGTGGAGCTACCCTGTGCGATTGAGAGAATTTGGCTGCCTTCCTTACCGCTGCTGCCGCCACCTGTGGTAGGCACAGTTGTGCCCACTTTACAGATGAGGAGACTGAGGCCTTGGTGGGCCAAACCGCTTGTCGCAGGTATTGTGTGAACAGAGCCAGGGCCAGAAGCTCTGTGTCCTGGTTTCTGCTCGCAGTGGGGCTGCACTCGCCCTGCACACTGACTGTCCTGGTTCGTGGGGCCCGGAGCGAGGCTTGACTGCATCTTCGAGGCCACCACGCTAGCCCCGCAGGGAGTTATAGAGGCTGGTGGCAGGTAGGAGACTTGTTGCAGCACAGCTGTGGTTGCCCGAAACAATTAAGCTCCCTGATTACCCCAGAGTGATGACACACTCAGAGGAAAGCCAGTGAAAGCCCTGGAAACCCGCCCAAGCCTGCAGGCCGAGGGCAGTGGGTGCATCCGGCCGGGCTGTTTGCTGCCGTGGCAGGTTTCCCGCTGAACAGCACAGATGTGTTCAGAGCGCTTGGTTAACAACAGGGGAGGCCCCCGTGGGAAGAGTGCCTCTGTGTAAGAGCTGAGTGTGGATTGTGAGCCTGGGTTTTGTTTTGTTTTTGTTTTTTTTTTTTTTCACTTTTTTCCTTTTTAAAAAAATCATTTTTAAAACATTATTTCAAATCGTGCCATAGATGATTTCCGTTCCGCTTCCTCCTGCTCCCACATAGGAGGAGCATGTCCACACGTCTCTGATTTGTTTTCATGGGCTTCATTGTTTTAAAAACTATTTATTTGGCTGTATGGGGTCTTAGCTGTGGCACGGAGGATCTTCCTTCAATCTCTAGTTGCAGCACGCAAACTCTTAGCTGTGGCATGTGGGATCTAGTTCCCGGATCAGGGATTGAACCCCGGTCCCCTGCATTGGGAACGCGGAGTCTTAGCCCCTGGACCACCAGGAAGATTCCCATCATTGGCATCATTTTTACCGTAAAATAGAGCATATGTGTATATGGGTTCTGCAGTGACTCAGCGGTAAAGAATCCGCCTGCAATGCAGGAGACGCAGTTTCGATCCCTGGGTTGGGAAGATCCCCTGGAGGAGGAAATGGCAACCCGCTCCAGTATTCTTGCCTGGAAAAAATCCCATGGACAGAGGAGCCTGACAGGCTATAGTCCACGGGGGTCACAAAGAGGTGGACACAACGGAGTGACTCGGCGTGCACACAGAGCTTATGTGAGGCGTTCGCACAACACACACTTTGCCGGGGGAAGACTTAGGACCCCACACCGGGGTCGAGGTCGAGTGTCCCCAGGCCCTGCACGTGCTCTCTCCCTCCTCTGGGGCTCAGCCCCCCTCTGCGCCCTTTCCACCAGTCGGCCCTGAGCCTGCCTATTGCCGCTGTAGCCCCAGCAGCTGCCCACAGGCGTGTGTGTTCTGCACGTGGCTGCCCGGTGGTCAGACCCTGGTTCATTTGACAAGTCCTCTGCTGCTGGCGTTAGCCTGAGCAGCCGTATCCCCAGATGGGGTCAGTGGGCTACAAGCAAGGTGTGAGCCTGGCCCCCTCCCTTCCGGGGGCTGCTGCCTGGGCCCAGTGCCTTTTCCATCTTCTGGAGGCTGCCTGCCTCCTTGCCTCGTGGCCCCTTCCTCCAACTTCAAAGCCAGCTGTAGCGACCAGCCCCTCTCACTGTCCTGTTCTCTCTACCCTTGTGTTTACACCGGGTGTCCTGGGATAATCCAGGATCATCTCTGCAGTTCAGAATCTTTAATTTAGTCACACCTGCAAAGCCCCTGGCCATGTAAGGCATGATGTTCACAAATCCTGGAGATTAGAATGTGGACCTCTTTGGAGAAGAGGGAGTGAGTGAGTGAAAGTCGCTCAGTCGGGTCCAACTCTTTGTGACCCCATGGACTGTACAGCCCATGGAATTCTCCAGGCCAGAATACTGGAGTGGGTGGCCTTTCCCTTCTCCAGGGGATCTTCCCAAGCCAGGGATCGAACCTAGGTCTCCCACATTGCAGGAGGATTCTTTGCCAGCTGAGCCACCTGGGAAGCCCAAGAATACTGGAGTGGGTAGCCTATCCCTTCTCCAGAGGATCTTTCCTACCTAGGAATTGAACCGGGGTCTCCTGCATTGCAGGCAGATTCTTTACCAACTCATCTATGAGGGAAGCCCTGGAGAATAGGGATTAGAGTGTTATTCTGCTCATAACTTCTTGTTGTTCAGTTGCTGAGTCATGTCTGAATCTTTGTGACCCAATGGATTGCAGCACTCCAGGCTTCCCTTCCTTCTGTCTCCCAGGGTTTGTTCATATTCATGTCCATTGAGTAGGTATTGCTGTCTATCTCAGCCTCTGCCACCCCCTTCTCCTTTGGCCTTCAGTCTTTCCCAGCGTCAGGGTCTTTTCCAATGAGTCCCACCTGGTTCCTCTGTCCATGGAATTCCCCAGGCGAGGATACTGGAGTGGGGGGCTTCCCAGGCGGCTCCATGGTAAAGAATCTGCCTGCCAACGCAGGAGACACGGGTTCCAACCCTGGTCTGGGAAGATCCCACATGCCTCGGAAAAACTAAGCTCATGAACCACAACCGTTGAGCCTGTGCTCTAAAGCCCACGGGCCGCGACTGCTGAACCCTCGAGCCTGTGCTCGGCAGCAAGAGAAGCCGCTGCAGTGAGTTTCTCCTGCATCGCCCCTGCTAGAGATGCCCGGGCAGTGAGAGAAAAGCTGAGAAAACAGCTAGAGAAAAGCCCAGGCAGCAGCGAAGGCCCAGCACAGCCGAAACCAGGTAAACAAATAAAAGGAATCCCGGACTGGGCAGCGGCTCTCTTCTCCACGAGACCCTCCCGGCCCGGGACTGAACCCGGGTCTCCTGCACTGCACGTGGCTTTCACCAAGCACTTACTTTGTGCTGGCCTTCTGACCATTCTACGTGCATTCTACATGATCCCACTGAATATTCATCACAATGATAATCACAGACCTCGCTGGTTCTTTTTTATCATAATTTATTGCAGTTAAGTATCACAGATACCCATGAGGACACTTCGTTTTTCAGTTCCTCAGACTGCACTGGCTCTTTGTTGAAGCATGAGGGATCTTTAGTTGCGGCCTCCCTGGTAGCTCACTGGTAAAGAATCTGCCTGCAATTTGGGAGACCTGGTTCGATGCCTGGGTCGGGAAGATCCTCTGGAGAAGGGAAAGGCTACCCACTCCAGTATTCATGGGCTTCCCTGGTGGCTCAGACAGTAAAGACTCTGCCCACAATGTGGGAGACCTGGGTTCAGTCCCTGGCTTAGGGCAATCCCCTGGAGAAGGGAAAGGCTACCCATTCCAGTATTCTGGCCTGGAGAATTCCATGGACAGCATAGTCTATGGGGTCGCAAAGAGTCAGACACGACTGAGCAGCTTTCACTTGCACTTTGTGACGTCTAGTTCCCTGACCAGGGATTGAACCCAGGCCCCCTGCATTGGGAATGCAGTCTTAACCGCTGGACCGCCAGGGAAGTCGTGAGGGCACTCTGGAGAATGCTCACATTGCAGATGGGGAGACTGAGGGTCAAGGAGCTTATACAGATTGCCCGAGGTCATGTGATCAGTGGAGGAGCAAGGGGACCCAGGCTGACTCCAGAGCCTGGTTCCCATCCCTGTGGTAGACGGCTAGGCAGAAGGTTTAATTTAAAAGATTCTATTGACATGCAGGGAACTGAGGTTCTGCAAGCCTCATGATGTGGCCAAGATAAAGTAAAATATTTTCTGACATACAAATACAGTCAAGTGCCAAAAAGTGGTCAGGTTGGAGAACTTTTACATACTGATACGTGCATATCCATAGGAGCATCAACACAGGCTGGGCAGCTGCCGTGCAGATCAAAGCGAGGACGTTTCCAGCCCCCGAAAGGCTCTTAGTCAGTCTTAGCCCATCCGGGCTCACCGCTGCACTGACGTCTGTCTACATGCTCTAGTTGTACCGTTCTGGAACTTTCTATCACTGACCGTACGGCGTGTGCTCGTCAGCATCTGGCCTCTTTCTATCTAATGACTAAGATTCTGTTTTGCGCTGCGTCATTTCCACGGCCTGAAGATTGTACCATGTCTGTTAGGCCCGTCCTGCTGTTTGGGTTGCTTCCTGCTGTGGCTGTCACACACAGTCACCGCTGCGCACAGTCTCATCTGTGTCGTGTCGGGGAACGCTCTCGTGCAGCGGGAGGGGAGTTGCCTGCCCTCAGGGTAGGCGCACATCCAGGCTCAGTGGGCCCTGCCGGTTTCCCAGAGTGCTCGCACGCTCTACCAGCCCGACGCAGGTGGCCAGGCTGTGGGTTGGCGCCCGTGCAGGGCCCTGGCTGACGCCGCGCCCCCGTGTCTCCGCGCAGGTCAGGAGCGGGTCGTGATTGCGGATGACCTCCCGCACCCCTTCGGCCTGACCCAGTACAGCGATTACATCTACTGGACAGATTGGAACCTGCACAGCATTGAGCGGGCCGACAAGACCAGCGGCCGGAACCGCACCCTGATCCAGGGCCACCTGGACTTCGTGATGGACATCCTGGTGTTCCACTCCTCCCGCCAGGACGGCCTCAACGACTGCGCGCGCAGCAACGGGCAGTGCGGCCAGCTGTGCCTCGCCGTCCCCAGCGGCCACCGCTGCAGCTGTGCCTCGCATTACACCCTGGACCCCAGCAGCCGCAACTGCAGCCGTAAGTGCCTCGCTCTCCCCCTGCCCCTCACTCCCACACGAGATCCGCCTGCCTCTGACAGGTAAGGCAGAGAGAAGCGTCTTATCTGGGGTGCACGTGGGCAGTTGGGCAGGTTGTGCACTGCACATAAGCATGATGTTACCTGGAGGCTCGGGCTGGATAGAAGCCCTGTTGCTTCATCAAGATGTGATTGGATGGGCCAAGCCCTCACCTGACACGTCCCAGGGGAGGCTCTCTGGCTGTGAAAAACAGTCTCTGTCACTTAGAGATTTGGGCACTGTTCCAAATGCTTTTTACGGCACTTAATCCTCCAGTCTTGGAGAAGGAAATGGCAGCCCACTCCAGTATTCACAGAGGAGCCTGGTGGGCTGCTGTCCATGGGGTCGCACAGAGTCGGACACGACTGATGCGGCTTTAGCAGCAGCAGCAGCAATCCTCCAGTCTATGGAATAGGCAACATCACTGTCCCCATTTCACAGACAAGGACCCTGAGCACAGAGACACGTAGTTACCCACCCAAGGCCACACAGCAGTGAGACTTGGAACCAGGTCTGAATCCAGGCAGGCTGGCTCCAGAGTCCCCGTCCTGACCCCTTACTGCCAGCCTCACGTCCACTTGTGTGATCCTCACACTGACTCTCTAAACGAAGCCAGCCTTTTTTCTTTCATTCCGGTACTCAGAAAAGTGAGGTTCAGAGAAGGTTCAGAGAGCTGGAGCATGACTTCCCCACAGCCCACAGGGAGAACAGACGTGTCCTGTTGGCAGGCTTTTCTCCTGTGACATCACCAGAGCGCTGGTTAGAACTCGGCCTCTGAGCAGCTGTAGACGGTTTACAAAGCTCTTTGTTACCAGGGGCCTTGTGTGAGCTCCTCGCGGCCCTGGGCGTTGGGAGGGCTGGGCGTCCACGGTCCAAAAGTGTGGATGAGGGACCCACAGCCTCGAAGGGCGGAGGCTTGGTGGCAGTCCTCGGCGGGTACATGATGGGCCTGGGGCCGCAGCTGGGACTCCCCACTCCTGGGCTCCCTTTGGTCCTGTTGTCCAATTTCTTGGGGGGGCCATAACCTCGAAGAGTCAAATGGAGGTGCAGGTCATCCACCCCCCAGAGGGGATGTGAGCTGGGTGCCGGCTCCCACGGCTGCAGACCCAGGGCCATGATTGGCTCCCACGGCTGCAGACCCAGGGCCATGATTGGATTCACGTGGCGCAGCCATAGCTCTGACAGTGGCCTGTGCACATTCTGGGTCCTGACAGCCCCGAGGAGCACCCCCTCCTGGTCTCACTGTTGACACGGTTTTCGGCTGTTCCCTGGAGCTCATAGAAGCTCCTGAAGATTCCCACAGTCACCAGAGCATCTCACACACTTGACAGTCTGAGGCTCACTGCCTTTCCCTCCTTCCGACTTAAGTCTTGATAATCTAAAAAGAAATGGAGGCCTTCCCTGGCAGTCCAATGGCTAAGACTTTGCCTTCTGGTGCAGGGGGTGTGAATCAGTTGGGGGGGTAGGATCCCAAGTGCCTCTTGGCCAAGAAAACCAAACGTAAAACAGAAGCAGTATTGTAACAAATTTAATAAAGTCTTTAAAAATGGTCAACATCAAAAAAAAGGTGTTTTTTTTTTGTTTTGTTTTGTTTTTTAATGAGGGGCTTCCCTTGTGGTCCAATGGCTAAGACTCTGCTTTCCTGATGCTTAGGGCCTAGGTTAGACCCCTGGTCAGGGCACTAGTCCCACATGCATCAACTAAGAGTGTGCATGCTGGAACTGAAGGTCCTGCACGCCTCAACGAAGGTCTGGTGTGCTGCAACGAAAACCCGGCACAGCCAAGTAAATGTTTTTTCAAAAAGAAATGAATATCTAGTTTTCAAATAACACATACACTTATAATAAAATACTGAAACGACAGAGACACGTGTAACATGGAGAGTCAAATCCCTCATAGTTCCCCCGCCCCCACCAAGAATCGACTGTGTCTTCCCAGCCGTTTTCCACGTCCATCTCATAGGTACACACACGGACCTACTTTTTATCATAGCATGCGACGCCATCCTCCCCAGCCCCTCTCTCTTTGGCTCTGACACTGACCGGCGGCCCCTCTGTCTGCCCCCCTCCAGCGCCTACCACCTTCCTGCTGTTCAGCCAGAAGTGTGCCATCAGTCGCATGATTCCTGACGACCAGCACAGCCCGGACCTCATCCTGCCGCTGCACGGCCTGCGCAACGTCAAGGCCATCGACTACGACCCACTGGACAAGTTCATCTACTGGGTGGACGGGCGCCAGAACATCAAACGAGCCAAGGACGACGGGACCCAGGCAAGTGTGCCTGTTGGGAGTGCTGGAGTATGGAGGGGCGGCCGGCGGGGTGCACTTCCACAAGGAGCTGGCCCTGGCTGCTTCCAGGCCACCGCCACCCCCTTTTCTTAGCTGAGGGGGTGCCGGGGAGCACAGTGGGCGGTAGGTGATGATCTGGGCCCCAGTTATGTCCTTGTGGGGTGTCAGGCTGAGTCATGTGAAACCCTGAGATGATGACTCTATGTAGAAACTGGATTTTGCAGTTGTTTACAGAGTGCTGGTGGATGTCAAACCCCATGGGGTCTTTTTTTTTTTCCCCCTTTCCACAGTGGTTTTGTACAAGGACAGTTGGTATTGGTTATTCTAGGTTTACTTTTTATTTCAGAGGAGTTGTATACAGTCATTTCTGCTATGAAGCAGTATGTATGTTTCTGAAAATCACCACACGGTGTAAAATGGTGCAGAACAGACCCCAGGGTTGATGGGGCGGGGTGGGGGACAGGAACACAGCTCTCAAAACTCCATCAACGACAAACTAAGCAAGAGAGGAACCTGGAGATGCAGGGGCCCCGCCCTGCCCCTTAAATGGTTCAATACGTAAATGCTACAGCAGATACGGCCCTTGACCTTTCAGAGACCTGAAGTTGGCTGAGGAGATGGGAGCTGGAGGGCTGCGGCTTGTGGGTTTTGGTGGAACTGTGGAAGGAGGGTGGTCTGAGACGGGACGCAACGTTGAAACCCCCGCATGGATGGTTTGGCTCCTGGTGCTTGGGGTCTGAGGGGGCGCTGGAGGTGTGTATTCACTCACCCCTGCTTAGCACGGTGCCAGGTGCGTGCTCTGCCCTTACTAGTGTTTCTCCTGGGTGGAGTTGTGCAAACCTGAAAACCACACTCTGCTGGGTTGTCCCTGATACATCACAGCGTGGGAGCGGAGGCGCGGTTTCCAGACCTGAGTCTAGCAGAGCTGACTGCTTTCCTGGTGTTTGTGACCCAGGCCAGGAAGGACGTTGTCGCTGCCGCCTCCGGGCTCATCCGGCGTATCCAGCCGTGTGACAGGGAACTGTGGCCAGAACCCCAGTAGGACACGCCTGCCTGGCCATGCCAGTTTCAAAAGGCTCCTTTCACAAAAGAGAACCCAGCCGTCTCTTTCTCGATCAAGTAGTCGCTGGAATAGCTTATGTCATCATGGGGGAGTCTTGGCACTATCATGATAGCAAGGCTGTTTTGTGTCAGGAGGGATTTTCAGAAGATCTTCCTGTCTGTAATGTTAAGTGTTTCTGTTCCCTGCCTCAAACTGGGTACCAGGGCTGCCTGTACAGCTGGGCAGCACGAAATATGTCATCCAGCAACAAGGTCAGGTTAACCGTCCTTTGACTGTGTCTGTCCTTGGTGCGTGGGAGAAGCTCCAGCTATCCCCAGATGGGAGCAGAGCCTGGGGAAGATGATGGGAATGGATTTCTTTCATCTCTCTCCGGGCTCAGGTGACAGTGAGTTTGAGTCCTTTGGAGAAGTGTTAATTGATGGACTGTGGCTTCCCTGCTGAGAAAGTTGCTGGGTGAAAATTGCCTTCAAGTCTCAGGGAGAGGCGTTCTTTTGCATTCTTTTATGGTGTCTGCAAAAGTGGGGGAGGACTTTGAAGAATAAGGCCCTTTTAAGAGCACTTAATCTAGAGAACATTCATTTCCCTCCCTACTGAACTCCGTTTTCCTGTGGCTTTGATTATCTGGAGCATCACCCCCACCCCAAGGACGGTGTTGTTCATTGTTAGTTGCATGCCCAGGTGTGTCTGACTCTTTGTGGCCCCATGGACTGTAGCCCACCAGGCTCCTGTGTCCATTGAATCCTCTAGGCAAGAATACTGCAGTGGGTGACCCAAGGATTGAACCTGCGTCTCTTGCGTCTCCTACACTGACGGGCGGATTCTTTTACCACAAGTGCCGCCGGGGAAGCTCATTATTATCTACTCAGCTTTCGTTTTTCTACTCAGTATTTTATGCTTTCATTGTGGTAAACATACATTGCATAAAATGTACCATTTTAGCCATTTTTAAGTGTACGGCTCTGTGACATTAAGTACATTCACACTGTTGAACAGCCGTCACCACTGCCTGTCTCTGACGACAGTCTGTCCCTGTTAACACTAACTCTCCACCCCCCTCGTCCTCCCCCGTCCCCGGCACCCACCATCCTGGTTTCTGTCTCTCTGAATCCGACAGCCCTTAGGTCCTGCATATAGTTAGAACCGCGCGATCGATGTCTGTCCTTTTGTGACTGGCTGATTTCACTGATTACAGTGACCTTGAGGTTCATCATGGCAGGTATCGGAATTTTCTTCCTCTTTAAGCCTGAATAATATCGCACTGCGTGTACAGAACACGCTTTGCTTATCCGTCCACCCACCAGTGGACACGGGCTGCATCCGCTTTGGGGCCACTTGGTTACGGGCCACCCTGTACTGTGAGGGGGCGGGCTGTTGATGGCGACGTTGAGTTGGCTTCTGTTAAGACCTTTGACGCTGGCACTGTGCTGTTCCTTACGTTAAAGCCGGAGTTCGGGCTTTATGAAACCGGCCGGCCGTGTAAGGTTGGTCTCCTCATTCCTGTCTGCCCGGGGAGGGACGTGGGCACTGTGTTATTTACACCGTGCCCTTTTCTCCCCTGGTTGTTCCGATGAGTGTGTGCCCGGCCCCCACATACCCACCCTTCACGGGGAGCCTGACTCTGGCCAGGGCTGGCTGGAATCTTGCTTTACTCCCAGGCCGTCAGCTACACTCATTTGTGGTCTTTGGCCACAGAGCTCCGTGGCTCCTGAGAGAGGAAGGTGCTGGTTGGAGTTGATGCTTGCTTTCCAGGATGTGGATGTTGTTGCCTGCAGAAATGCAAGTGGCACGCTTCTAGCTGCCCAGCAGGGCCGGACCAGAGGCTGCCGGGTGTGGAGGGCTGGGAGGGTGGGGGGTTCCTCTCCAGCTGGGTCCTAGAGGCTGGGCCTGGGGAAGGGGGCTTCCTTTTGCCTGCAAGCCGCCTCTCCCCACCCTGGTGACTTGTTGTTTTATTAACGCCTGAAAAGAGGCAGATAAAGAGGGTCTGTGATGAACTGTGGTCAGAGCGTCATTAGAAGATGATGCCCTTCTCAGGAGAAGGGGCTTTTCATCCAGACCATTGGTGGCAGCAGCCCAGGAGCTTGGGAAGCCCCTTTGCACCAGGTCAAGTCACCCGAGCACCCAGGGGGACCACATCCACCAGGGGGTCGGGCTCTGGCCTGGGAGGGAGATGAGGGGCGCTCCTCCTCCAGCATCAGTTCATGAAATGAGGTCCCCCCTTGAAGGGATTCTCTGTCGGTGACTCTGAGAGCCAGGCTCATCCCTGAGATGCAGCGAATGGCAAGAAATTGGGCAGAGTTCCCGGGAGAGGCTCGGGGTGGAGACCCAGAGGGATAACAGCCTCCGAGAGGGGCCCGCACTGCCCCTGGGCTCCCAGGATACACTGCAGGGCGGCCCTGTACCCTCACCTGCCCTTGAGCCCCACCCCCAGCTCTGGCCCTCAGGGAAGAGACGGAGAGGGGGACCTCCAAGCTGGACACCCATTATCCCGGCAGCCTAAATTTTTGTTGTTGTTCAGTCGCTCAGTCATGTCCGACTCTTTGCAACCCCATGGACTGCAGCACACCAGGTTTCCCTGTCCTTCACCAGCTCCCAGAATTTGCTCAAACTCATGTCCATTGAGTCGGTGATGCCATCCAACCGTCTCATCCTTTGCCGCCCCCTTCTCCTTTTGCCTTCGATCTTTCCCAGCATCAGGGTCTTTTTCAGTGAGTCAACATGTCACATCAGGTGGCCAGAGTATTGGAGCTTCAGCCTCAGCATCAATCCCTGAGTACTTTAAAAGACAGCAAGACTTGAGAGTCTTAGTCCAAAAGCCTGGGTCTAAGGAAACAAGAAGGGAGGAGATGCCTTGAGCCGGGGGCCTGCAATCCTGGCTGACCACTTGGCCACCTGGCAGTCCCCCTCTCTGCGAGCAGGCCCGGGCTGGCCAGTGGGGGTGGGATGGCTACCGTCTGGGTCCTGTGCTGTCACCAGTGGCTGGGCCTGGCCCAGAGCTCATGGCGAGAACTTCCCTGGAGGCTGTCGGGGGAGCCCCTTCACTCTTAGGTGGATGTGTGGACAAGAGCTGGTTGGAAAGGAAAGGTTCCAAACAGGGTTGAGATTTTGATGCTCGCTGTGGACTGGGGCGGAGGCCTCCGCCCTCCCCGCCTCATCTCCAGCGGATGCTCTTTTCTTTACCGTCTTACAGCCCTTCGTTCTGACCTCTCCGGGCCAAAGCCAGAACCCGGACAGGCAGCCGCACGACCTCAGCATCGACATCTACAGCCGGACGCTGTTCTGGACGTGCGAGGCCACCAACACCATCAACGTCCACCGGCTTAATGGGGACGCCATGGGCGTGGTGCTGCGAGGGGACCGCGACAAGCCGAGGGCCATCGTCGTCAACGCCGAGCGCGGGTGCGGGGACGCCGCGGGCTGGGGTGCTGTCCCTGCAGGGGTGTGCCGGGCGCCCTTCCCGTGCATGCTGGCCTCTCGGGCCAGGAGGGATCTTCCACCCCCTACACGCCCATCCATCAGGAGCTCCCCAGGGTCCCTGCCACCACAGCCAGGGGTCGGTGGGGTGAGGAAACACCAGCTCATTCCCAGTCGTGGGGAGGAGGCGGAGACGCCCAGGGACGGCCTGGACTGAAAGCCTGTGCAGGGGTGGGGGCTTTGTCGAGAGACAGGCAGGATGTGAGCTCTAGTTCACAGGTGTCAGACCGTCCCCTCGAATTTGAGCCCTGCACAGCCATCCCTTCCATCGCATCGCAGGTGGCGCAGGTTATGCACTAGCATAGGTCCCACTACGGGGAGGTCACTACCTGACTGGGAGCTTCTTCCTTCCGTGGTGCTCCCTGACGCTCTGTCAGCCCTCAGATTCTCCGGTAGGCTGAGACATGCGGAAAGATGTGCAGGGTCCTGGAGGAAAGGACCAGGGCAGGGGGGCACCCAAAGCCCCATGACATGAGGTTAGGAGCGTTTGGAGGTGGGAGGCAGGAGCGTGGTGGTCACCCCAGATAACCCGCAGGGCTGGCCTTTCAGAGCCAGAGTCAGACCTGTCCAGGCACTGTGTGCTGGAGCTTCTACCCAGGGGCTGTCGTGCAGACCCGAGTTCAAATCCCGATTCCATCACTTACGGCCTGTGTGACATGACCTCCCAGGGACTCAGTTTCCTGGTGAAGAGAATGGGGCGTACCAGCCATGCAGCACCTGGGGGCTCAGTCAGTGCTGGTGGTTCTTCAGGAACCAGAGGAGGGGCTGCCACAAGTGACCGCAAACCGGGCGCTTCAAACACGGAGGCCTGTTCTCCTGCAGTTCCAGGGGCCAGAGTCAAGGGCAGCGAGGCCGTGCTCCTGCCGGAGTCTGTAGGGGAGGCTACTTCCTGCCTCTCAGCTTCGGGGGCCCTGGGTGCTCCCAGGCTTGTGACCGCATCCCTCCGCTCTGTCCGCGTCATCACATGGACTCCTCTTTGTGTCCCGTGGCCTCTTCTCTCTCTCTTAAGGCCACTCTCACTGGCTGAGGGCCCTTGCACAGCATGCGGGATCTTAGTTCCCTGACCAGGGATTGGACCTGTGCCTCCCGCTGCAGTGCTCTCGTCCCCTTAACCACCTGGGACGGCCAGGGAAGTCCCAAGGGTAGCCTCATCTTGATCCTTGATTATATCTGCAAACACCTTTTTCCCAGTAAGGTCACATTCCGAGGTTCCAGGCAGCCGTGAGGTCTTGGGGGACATTGTCCAGCCCCTCCAGGGTGTGACCTCTCACCTCTAGGAGCGGGGTCATGCGGCTGCTCGCCTGCTGGATGTCCGCAGGGTCGGGGCTGGTCTCTCTGGGGCTTGGCCAAGGATGGGCAGGACACAGCAGGTCCTCACTGCCGCCCTCCACAGGTACCTGTACTTCACCAACATGCAAGACCGCGCTGCCAAGATCGAGCGTGCTGCCCTGGATGGCACGGAGCGCGAGGTCCTCTTCACCACAGGCCTCATCCGCCCCGTGGCCCTCGTGGTGGACAACACGCTGGGCAAGCTCTTCTGGGTGGACGCCGACCTGAAGCGCATCGAGAGCTGTGACCTGTCAGGTACGAGCCCTGGGGCCTCCCTGGGGACTGGTCTCTCGGCAGCCACCCTGTCTGACCCGCTGGCAACGCCCGCCTTCCCCGTCATCGGTCATACGCCACAGTCTGTCGGGGGCCTGCTCCGAGGAGGCACATACACTCCCCCAGCCACATTCCAGGATGTGGGACCTGACAGGGAGGCTCAGAGAGGGTGAGCCAGCTGCCTGGGGCCCCCAGCGTGGGGTGGAGCAGGAATCCTGTGCCCTTTGCCTCCAGCACCCACACTTACAGCTGCTTGGCCATGGCTGCCTTTGTCTGGGGTCCCCCTGGGCTGGAGAGGAGCAAGAATGAGAGCTTGGAGGGGCTTTTCTGCCAGAAGTTGGGGTGGGCTGGGGGAAGGGGAGGCACCGTGTTTTCAGGGGATCAGCAACTTGGGTCCACGGCTGCGGTCACAAGGCCAGCCCAGGTGGAAGCGACTGAGAGGAGGTCTCAGGTCTGCCTGCTTCCAGGGAGTGTGCCCAGCCTGAGCCTGGCGTCCCCCAGGCTCCCAGCAGCCCTCCATTCTCCCAGAGCGAGCATGGGCTGAGCTCTCGGGGTCAGCCGCCACTCAGGGGGCGCTTATCCCTCTCGCAGGGGCCAACCGCCTGACCCTGGAGGACGCCAACATCGTGCAGCCCGTGGGCCTGACCGTGCTGGGCAAGCACCTCTACTGGACTGACCGCCAGCAGCAGATGATTGAGCGTGTGGACAAGACCACGGGAGACGCACGGACGCGAGTCCAGGGCCGTGTCGCGCACCTGACTGGCATTCATGCTGTGGAGGACATCAGCCTGGAGGAGTTCTGTACGTGGGGGGCGGGCAGTGGGGGTGTGCGGGGGCCGCTGAGGGGAGGGAACGCCTCTGCACGGAGCACAGCAACCCCTGGGCTGGCCCCCTTGGAGAAAGGGAGGAGGGCGGACCAGGGCGAGAGTAGGGCTCCAGCCGTTTTCTTTCTGGCTTTGCTGGGCCCAGTCTCAGTCATCAGAGGCCACCCTCAGGCCCCTACCTCATCCCCTTCTCCATCAGCAACAGATTGGACCGCTCTGACTTCTGTTTCTAGCTCTCGAACCCACTCTGCTTTCCAAGTGCCTGCGATGAGATTTGGCCCAGCTTTAGATGAATCAAGGGTTTAGATTAACCCTTTAGATTGACTGAATCAACTGATTAGTAACCTTAATTACATCTGTATGTCCCTCCGCCAAGAAAGGTGGTAAAACCATGGGCATGACAGCTCATCACATCCTCCCCAGCTGGGGAGCAGGGTGGGGAATTTGGGGGGCACTTTAGGATTCTGCCTACCACAGCCTGGCTGAGTCCAGGGGCCTGAGAGAGGGATGTCCGTAATCAGGACCTCTGGCTCCTCCACCCGGTCCTTGGCTATATGTGGATGTGGAGGGGTGTGTGTGTCTAAGTGTCTACCTGTCTCTATCTTCTTGCTTTTCTCTCTTTATTCATTATGTACATGCAGCCCAGCGGGCTGCCAGCTGAGTGAGCAGGGCCTTCTCTGTCCTTGTCTCGTGATGCCCATGGTCCGGCTGCCTTCCAGGCCCTGGGGCTGCCCAGCCTCACCCCAGCCCATCCCTGTCGGCCTGTTGCCTTGACCACACTGCATTTTATATATTATATTATAATGTAATATTACATATTACATTATATATGTTATTTCACAATAATTTATAATTTCAAATGAGATTACATTTTACAGCTGAAAAAAGTAGAACTCAGTAAGGGTAGTACTTCTCCTGTCTTGCAGCCAGTAAACACAAGGGGGCTTGAATTTGCAACCAGAGCCCATGCTTTAGCCACTTGGATTTTTTTCCGTTAGGCTTCCTGCTCAGAATCCGGGGCGTGACCTCCGAACCGGCCACTTCTTTGTTGACTGCTCTGTGGCAGTTTCTGTGGTAATCAGCTGGGTCCCAGATAAGTGAAGTCACGAGGAAACTAGCTTCTAGATAACCGAGGCGCCCCATACCTATGGGTTAGCATGCTTGTGGTCATCTGGCCCCTTAGTCCGTGCTCAGCCAAGTCACGGCTTCCTGGGTGTCACTAGCAGATGGTCAGAACGGTGAATGCTCAGCTCACAAAGGTCAAGACGCGCTGCCTGCCGGTGTCGGCAGAAAGCCAGGGGCGCTGACCGGCAGCTCCTTGGAACCGGGGCTGGAAGGGCCAGGAAATGTTAAGTGAGCAGGTTTGAGGTTGGAAACCGGGGACATGTCTGTGAGCACCAGTGTGCAGGCTCTGGGGTGACATGGAGAGCCTCCTCGTTTTGGGTAAGCACGGGAAGTCCTTCGGTGGGCTCTGCCATGTTGATCTGGGACGTGGGCCACCCATCCTGCTTCCGCACACGATCCCACAGCTAACCTCTAAACCAGGGGTGGCACTCTGCAGCCTGTGGGTCCCTGTCATCCTGGCTGCCTTTGCCCTGCAGCTGGCTGACCGGGAGTCACAACCAGTGGCCTGGCCTGTGAAGCCAAAATTATTTACTTTCTCATTTTTTATGGAAAAAGTTGGCTGACCCTGCTCTAAACTCTGACTCTGCCATTTTAAAAACACCTAATCCTTGAGATGAAGGAGGAAAAAAACCAGGATTTGTCTTCAGGGGTAGGGGTGAGGAGCAGAGCGCTCTTTGCCATTTCCTTTTACCTGGGGGAGGTCAGCCACTCTCCCAGGCGCCTAACCATTGTCCAGAGATTGGGCACAAGAGGTTGATGGAATTGAAATAGTCAAGGTTCCTGGGGATCACCACCTTTACTACGTTAATTTCCACGTGTATTAGTTTACTGCAGCTGCTGTAACAAGCGACCACAAACTGGGTAACTTAGAGCAACAGAAATGTATTCTTTCCCGGTTCTGGAGGCCAGGAGTTCAAAGTCGTGGTGCCGCCAAGGCTGTGCTCTCTCTGGAGGTTGGGAATGAGGGGGCTGAGGGGATGGGGACCAGGGGGATGACCAAGGAGGCTCATGGCTACGGGTGTGCTTGTGGCTGTATCATTGCAGCCTCTGCCTCTGGCACCTCGTGGCCTTCCCTCCCGTCTTCACCTCTTGCCTGCTTGCACGCTTAGTCACTTCAGTTGTGTCTGACTCTCTGTGACCCCAAGGACTGTAGCCCGCCAGGCTCCTCTGTCCATGGGACTCTCCAGGCAAGAATACTGGAGTAGTTGCTATGCCCTCCTCCGGGGGACCTTCCTGACCCAGGGGTTGATCCTGCATCTCTTAGTCTCCTGCACTGGCAGGCAGGTTCTTTACCACTAGCACCACCTGGGAAGCCCTCACCTCTTACGCACTCTCTTATAAGGATACTTGTTAGTGGATTTAATGCCCACCCAGATAATTCAGAATTAGACCCCATCTCAAGATCTTTAACGTGGTCACATCGTTTGCAGAGACCCTTTTCCCCAGTAAAGGTCACATTCTCAGATTCCAGGCATTAGGATGTGGACGTATCTTTTGGGGGGCCCACCACTAGCCCACTACACCATGAGAGACACACAGGCAGGCAGTGTAGCATGATGGTTGTGGGCACGGTGGGAGCTGGTGCAGAAGGCTGGGGTGTGATGTCAGGAAAGTTCTAGATGTGCTTTTGGCCTCCACTTCCTCATTGGCAAAATGCAGCGTCCACAGAAACAGACTCGCCTGTCTGCCCTAGGAATGAAGTGAGAGGGTTGACTGCACTTCTGTAGGAGTGCCAGTTATTGTGAGGTCTTGCCTGGCCCTCACCGCCTCCCTTCTCTAGGCTGAAGTCCTGAGACTGGAGTCATAGTCCGACCCCTCCTTCTTTTCTCTCCACAGCAGCCCATCCTTGTGCCCGCGACAATGGAGGCTGTTCTCACATCTGCATCGCCAAGGGCGATGGGACGCCGCGATGCTCATGCCCGGTCCACCTCGTGCTCCTGCAGAACCTGCTGACTTGTGGTGGTAGGTGTGAGCTTGGCACTTTCTGTTGGGACACTGAACAGGGACCTGGTTCTCTGCCTGCCAGGTTGTTGCCTGGCATTTAAAAAAAATCCATAGTCCCTGTGGCACCCAGGGTTCAAGCCAGACTGTCTTGTTATTTGTCTTCTTTTCTAACACATGCATTTCAAGGCTTTGAATTTCCCTCTAAGCACTGCTTTAGCTGCATCCCACAAATTTTGATGTTGGATGGCATCACCGACTCAATGGACATGGGTTTGAGCAAGCTCCGGGAATTGGTGATGGACAGGGAAGCCCCGCTTGCTGCAGTCTGTGGGGTCACAAAGAGTAGGACATGACTGAGCGACTGAAGTGAACAAATTTTGAGAAATGAAACTGATAAATGATAAATTGTGATAACTGAAAATTGTATTTTCATTTTCAGGTAGTTCAAATATTTTTAAATTGGTCTCAGTAATTCTTTGGCCCTGGTGTTATTTACAAGTGTGTCGTGTACTTTCCAAATAGTTGGGAATTTTCTAGCTATTTTTCTGTTCCTGATTTCTAGTTTAATGCTATTGTGGTCTAAGTGTACACAAATGATTTCTATCCTTTTAACTTTGTTCAGATATGTTTTCTCCCCCAGCATGTGGCCTGTCCTTGGTGAATACGCCTTATGAGCTTGAGAAGTTATGTCATCTGCTGCTGTTGGGTGGAGTGTTTCTCCAAATGTCGGTTAGATCCAGTTGAGGGACAGTGCTGTTTAGGTTGTCTGTATCCTTCCTTGCTGCTTGTTCTGTCAGTTACTGATGGAGGCGCTGAAATCCCCAATAATGGATTTCTCTAATTTTTTTAGTAGTTCTGTCTCTTTCCCTCTTTCTACCCTTGACCCTCTTCTTTTCAAAGGCTGCACAGGGAGTGGTTAAGAATATAAGCTTTAGGGTCAGCCAGACCTGCATTCCAATCCCAGCTTTGCCACTTCCCAGCTGAGTGACCCTGGGCTGCTCACTTACCTCTCTTATCCTCTACTTCCTTTTCTGTGAAACAGAGAAACTGAGAGCATTTATCTGACGGGTTGTTGTTAGTAACCGAGTGCTTTGCGTGGTGCCTGACACGTGGCACACGGGAATGCCCGCTGCCGCTAGTCGTGAGGATGGCAGGAATAATAGACTGAACTGTCCTTGCCACCGTGATGAAGCTCAGTCCCCAGGCTTCCTCTCCTCCTCCTGCAGGTCCTCCAGGTGACCTTGGGTGTGTTGTTTCTGTGCTTCTTTCCTCTCCTGTCCTCTGAGCTCCAGGGGGCCGGTCTTTGCCCTGCCTGTTACTTCTCACCCTCACCCCCATCATCCCCATGCCTTGTCCCACACATGGCACATTGCAGGGAGCAGGACCACAGGCCTGTCTTTCTGGAGTTTTCTCCTGCCCCACCTCATCACTGTAAACCCCAGAGACCCTGGCCAAGAAGAGGGGGGCCCTTTAATGACTGTCCGCTGGCGGGGACACCTCAACTCTCCTGAGCTTCCCGGTGGCCTTTCTCTGAGTTCCGGCCCCAGGGCCCACATGGCTTTGTGGCCTGAGAGTGGCTTTGCAGCTCGCACAGACATCCATGCCCTGGAAGAGAGCTGCACCAAGCGCTCAGCTCCCCCAGGGACCCCAGCCCTGGGTTTCCCCACGGGAGGATGCGCCCCTCTGTCACCCTTCCTCAGGGCCTAAAAGGCTTGTGTTCACTGTGTCCCCATCTCCATTCTTCCCTGGCCTCTTCTCTGGGGGCTCTCAGAAGGTCAGGGGCTCACGGAGGTCCCCAGGAGGCGCCATGGAGCCTCATGCCTCATGCAATGACCCAGACTGGCAGGGTGCAGCCCGCGATGCCAGTGTGCTCCGCAGCGCTCCTGCTGTGCGAGCCCAGCCCAGCCAGACGCTCGCGCATGCGCACGTACTCACCCTCGCAAGTGCACGCGCACATGCTTGCCCGGCTCTGTTACTTCCAGGAGGAAGCGGTGACCCAGGGGGGCTGCTTCTGTTTTAGGGACAAGGAAACGGAGGCACTGGGAGGTTGAAGGTTCCTCAGGTTGCCCTGCTGCTGAGAGGAGCCTGGGTTCAGCCTCACGTCCGTGCACACAGAGACACATACACACACCGCGCCCCCTCACGTCCTGGCTCTCCAGCAACATCTGCCAGGACTAGGGGCCCTTCGGGAAATCAGAGCCTGCCCCACCTGGACCCTCTTCCTCTTGGCTGGGCTGTGGGGGCGGGCGGGCAGTGGAAACAGCGGTCAAAGGCACAGGGCCTTTGGTTGGAGTTCAGGAGTGGGGCGCGGGCCACTGTCCATGCACAGCTTTCCGTGGCCAGCATCCCTGTGTTCCTTGGCAGCTCACTGCGCACACATCCGTTGTCCTCTGTGTGTCCTCTGTGGCCAAATGCAGTGGGAACAGCGGGATTGTGTTCATTTTTGCTGACAACTCCTCCCCCATCTCCCAACATTCAGTCCAGTGTGGACCCGCAGTTATGGGGGAGGCACGTGGATTCCGAATGTTGAAAGTCTTAGCACATCATGAAGTCAATGCTTTTGTGAAGTTGATGTCTTTTAAAGTTTTCTTTGTGGGGGGGCATGCTCTGTGGCTTATGCATCTTAGTCCCCTCCCCCCCGCACCACCATCCCCCCGCCCCCGCCCCCCCCCCCCATCAAGCCTTGGCTATAGCAGTGAAAGTGAAAGTGAAGTCGCTCAGTCGTGTCCGACTCTTTGCGACCCCGTGGACTGTAGCCTACCAGGCTTCTCTGTCCGTGGATTCTCTAGGCAAGAATACTGGAGTGGGTTACCATTTCCTTCTCCAGGGTATAGCAGTGGAAGGGCCCAGGTCCTAACTGCTGAACGACCAGGGAACTCCCAATACCTTTTTCCTTAATCAGATTTTATGGATGTTGATGACTGTTCTTAAACCTGAAATGGAGTTTGGGCTGATTTCTGGGCCTCCAGTTTTCTGTGATTTTCCAGCCAGGAGGGAGAGATGATGACAGGACCCTGGGGAAGGGGCTCCTCCTGAGTGTCTCTGCTGGCGCCCTGGCACTCATCATGCCCGCCTGTGTCCAGGCCTCCAGGACAGTGCCCCTCCCTCAGCAATACCGTCCACACTTGGCCTGCACTAGAGAAGTGGACCCCGAGGGGGGTGACTTACCATGGCCACTGGCAGGAGGTGGCCCCAGATCTCCTGTCCTTCCCCCTCTCAGCTCACCACCCTCCCATGACTCCCTCCACCGGGAACCTTCAAACCCCCTCCCCATCGACTCTGCCCCCCCTCCGGTACCCTTACCACCTGCCTTTCCTCAGCCCACCCCTCAGTGAAGGGCCTGGGTCCTCCACCAGCCCCCACCACCATGCCCGTGGGCTCTGTTGGCACTCACAGGGTTCTGGCCCCATTGCCCCAAATGTGTAATGGGTGTGGGCGCTGGCCACTGGCTTTCTGGCCCTTCTACTTCCAGTGGGGCTGCAGTGGACATGCCGGTGTAGCCAGGCCCTGCACACACACCCTGTGCTTTGGGTCCACAGCTTCATGGCCTACGTGGGGCTGGGGGCAGGAAGGCAGACAGGAAGCAGGGCAGTGGTCTTCTGCCTGGATACAGCATATATGAACGGAGCCTATTCTCCGCTTTGAAAGCCGGTCGTGCTTCGCCCAGCTTTTGCCCCAAAGCCGGCGCCCATGATGGTCTTTCTCTGCTCCGCAGAGCCTCCCACGTGCTCCCCCGACCAGTTTGCCTGCGCTACTGGGGAGATCGACTGCATCCCCGGGGCCTGGCGCTGTGACGGCTTCCCCGAGTGTGACGACCAGAGCGACGAGGAGGGCTGCCCAGTGTGCTCGGCCTCACAGTTCCCCTGTGCACGGGGCCAGTGCGTGGACCTGCGGCTGCGCTGTGATGGCGAGGCCGACTGCCAGGACCGCTCGGATGAGGCGGACTGCGATGGTGAGGCCCTGCCCCGCCCTCCCGGCCCCGCTCCAGTAAGACTTCGCCCATCCCATCGGCACCCCCTTTGCCCTCCTGGAGTTTGGGCTTTATCAGGCCTCACCTGAAGGTCACCGTAGAAGCTTTGCCAAGGCTCCTCAGCTTGGGAACGAAAAAATGTTAGTTTTAGGCCCCCTGAAGGCTCCTGGCGTCTGCCCTACCAGATTGGCATGAAGGTGGACTATGAGAATCTATCTTGCCTTCCCTCATTCAGTCAAGAATTTTACAGAAATCCAAGAAGAGTTTTTTCTTTTATAAATGACCTTCTCGGTTGGCTCCTGCCGCACACTGTCAGCCCCACGGCCCCGTGTTGACTGCTACTGAGCTAGCTGTTAATAGGTCTTTCTAGCTGCTCCCCCCATAACCACTGGGTCCTGTACTTGGATAACTCAGATTTTATCTGTTCCCTGCCCACTCATGATAAGCAGCCATTCTGTGGAAGATGAAGGCCTGGGGTTCATTCCCCCAAATGTTTCTATAAAGCTGCAGTCATAAAGTCTTTCCAGCTCACAGACCCTTTGAGAACTGGATGGAGACTAGACCAGGGATTAGCACACTGTGGCCTAAGGATTAGGCCACCCTATTTTGGTAAATAAAGTTTTGGGTGCATGCTATGTCACCTCAGTCGTGTTCGACTCTTTGGGACCTCATGAACTGTAGCCCTCTGTCCATGGGATTCTCCAGGCAAGAATACTGGAGTGGGTTGCCATGCCCTTCTCCAGGGGATCTTCCCGCCCCCGGGATCAAACTCCTGTCTCTTATGTCTCCTGCATTGCAGGCAGATTCTTTACCATCTGAGGCACCAGGGTAAGTTGGTATTCTTTACCAACTTAAGCCACCTAAGTTTTATTGGGACACAGCTAGGCTCATTCATTTACATATTGTCTGAGGCTGGTGTTGCATGAAAACAGCAGAGTTGAGTAGTTACTGTAGAGACCTGTCTGTCTCTATACAGAAGAGTTTTCTGAGCCCTGTCTTACCCTGTTGGCCCCAGCTCTGTCTGGTGGCCAAGATCTCGGCAGGAGGCAGGAGCCCCTGATTAGGAACCATGCCCCACCTCCTCCCACTGTGAGAGTTTCTCCTGGTGGAAGGAAGCCCTGGGAGAACAGCAGGCCCTGGTGCAGGCTCTGGGTTCCACCCTCCGTTTCAGAAGCTTCCTCTCCTGCTCAGTGACCGGGAGATCTGCCCACTCATTGCACGGACAGGGTTCCTTGTCTCCAGTTTCGAGCGTGGGGCGCCTGGGCCGGGGCAGGTGGGGAGCATAGACAGGAAGTACTGGGGGCAGGTGACCAGCGAGCCCCCAGGCAGCTCCCTTCCTCACGGGGCCAGGGCCCTTTCCAGGTCAGCAGGGAAGCAGCGGCAGCTGCAGTACCCGGCCTTTCTCTTCCCCCTCCCCCGAAAGCCTGAGAGCTGCACTAGTTGCTTGCGTGGCCGGCCTCTGCCTTTCTGGTTGAGCTGTGCCCTCGCTTCCTGACCCCCGGAGCTCTGCAGGTGCATCAGCTGTCCCCTGCCCTACCTGGTTAGGAGCCTGGCTCCTGTGGGCCGTCCACTGACCCCAGGACCTGGGACAGAGCCTGGGCTCAGGGGCTGTGGGAGGTCCGGTGCTTTGTAAGCCTGACCCATGGTAGGATCCTGGTGAATAATTACCTCCCTGTGTCATTGAGGTCCCTTCCCTGCCAGCCTGTCCCCAGCATTTCACAGGCCTTGAAGGGGGGTCATCGAGGGGAGGGTGAAGGTTGGTTTGGCCGGGACGGTGCCCTGACCTGGTCCTCGCAGGGGTCCCTTTGCCTGCTCTATGTTTGGACCCCAGGCCTCTGCTGCTGGGTCTGGGGTCGCGGGGCTGGGTGCACCTGTTGGTGGTCATCTGCTCAGTGCTCCTGGCTGCGTCATGCCCTCCAGCCTCTCTGAACGCAAGGCCCCTCCTTGCAGCCGTCTGCCTGCCCAACCAGTTCCGCTGTGCCAGCGGCCAGTGCGTCCTCATCAAGCAGCAGTGTGACTCCTTTCCCGACTGTGTCGACGGCTCTGACGAACTCATGTGCGGTGAGCTGGCCTCCTGCAGAGGGCAGGGTCGGGGGGGTCACCCTGTGCTGGGCTTCTGTTCCAGGACCGTGGGGTCCAGAGGGAGGAAATGGTGAGGACCAAAGAGGCTGGAAGTATCAGGCCTTGGTGGGGGAGTCAGGGAAGGCTTCCTGGAGGTGGAGGCAGCTGGGAGAAGGGAGAGACGGAGCTAAGGGGCATTTTAGCTGGGACGGATGCACAGAAGCAGGCCCCTTTGGAGAAGGCAGAGGTGGGCGGGGCTGGCTGTGATGGGCCGGGCCTGAGTGGCAGGCAGAGGCAGCATGTTTCTGCCCAGAGACCTCACTCAGCAGCGTCTGCCAGGCAAAATCACCAGATGGAGCAGGGGCTGGGTCCCTTCCCTGGCAGCCTGCTGTCTGGCCAAGGAGGAGGAGTGTGTGGCCGTGTGCAGAAGCACACATGTGCATGCACACACGCACACATACGTACACGCGTGTGCTGCATGCCCCTTGAATGACATGGTCTGTATAGTCAGGGGTACCAGGGTACAGAGGATGGGAAATGAAGGCAGTCAGAGAAGACTTCCTGGAGGCAGTGGCTCTTGAAAGGCTGTCGGATTCAGACAGGAAGGGAACTGGGTTCCCAGGAAGTGGGGATGTGTCCATGCACCTGGGGATGTGGCACCTTCGTTCACGGCAGAAGGACCAGGGCTGAGAGCTCTGACTGCAAGATAGAGATGACTTATGAATAGGGAAGAAGGAGGGGTCCCCAGGGGACTCACTGAGTGCTTTTGTACCGTCCCATCAACCCAGGGCAGGCCCCTCAGCTACCACCTCAGGGGTGAGGTCTGGGGTCAGAGTGCAGCAGTGGGGTTCTGAGCCCTGCTCTTCTGGTGGGCAGGTGTCCATGCGGACCATGTCTGTCTTCGGCCTCCTGTGTGACTATGACCCCAGTCGTTGGGGTGATTTTCATCCATAGTCAGGCCTCCTCACTGGAACCAGCAGCTTTCCTCCCTTTCTTTGGGGGGTTTGGCCGGCTGGAGGGGACGGAGTTGATTGTCCCTAGAACCGTTGTGCTGACCTGACGGGGAAGTGAGTGTTCTTTGGACAAGGTTGAGTCTAGAGCCCAGACTGGGAAGCTCCAGGTCAGGGGCATGAATAGGAGGAGGCTGCTTTGGGGGAGTCGCTGGTGAGGGGCTGGGGACGGTGGGAGAGCTCAATCCGGCTGAGGAGGGCAGGAGGCCACTGTGGGCAGGCTGGAGGGGGCAAGCCCTTCAGGGGTGCTGCCCCAGCCCCCCAGCATCTCCACCAGTGGGTCCTGGGCCGGGGCGGGTATGAGCCCTCCAGGGCACACGCCCTCCAGGGCACACAGCGCCTGCCCGCCCCCCCCCCCCCCCCCCCCCCCGCAGGAGACCCGCTCCGTTTTGGTTGACGTCCACCTTCTCTCCCTGCCCGGCCTCTGGCAGAAATCACCAAGCTGCCCTCGGACGACGGCCCGGCCCACAGCAGCGCCATCGGGCCGGTCATCGGCATCATCTTGTCCCTCTTCATCATGGGCGGGGTCTACTTCGTGTGCCAGCGCGTGGTGTGCCAGCGCTACGCGGGCGCCAACGGGCCCTTCCCGCACGAGTACGTCAGCGGGACCCCCCACGTGCCCCTCAACTTCATCGCCCCCGGCGGCTCCCAGCACGGTCCCTTCACAGGTGAGGAGCCTGAGTCCCGCGAGGGCCATGGAGGAGGTGGAGAGGGCGGCTGGGGCGGGCTGCGGGGCGAGGGGGTCAGAAATGCTCTTTGGACTTGAGCTGAGCTCGTCTGAGTCGCCCACTAGGGACACCCGTCAGGTGGGGCTTCCTTTCCTGAGCCTGGCTGGGTCTCCTGGGCAGAGGGGCTGGAGAAAGCGTGCCGTGTCCGTGGGGCGCCCTGGCCCCTGACCAGGCCTCCTCCCCCGCGGCACCCCCTCACCCCGCCACAGGCATTTCGTGCGGCAAGTCCATGATGAGCTCCGTGAGCCTGATGGGCGGCCGGGCCGGGGTGCCCCTCTACGACCGGAACCACGTCACCGGGGCCTCGTCCAGCAGCTCGTCCAGCACCAAGGCTACACTGTATCCGCCGGTGAGTGGGGGCAGGAGGAAGCCCGGCCGGCTCAGGGTCCCCCCACCGCAACCCATGACATCAGGGTTTCTAGAATTACCAGCCAGCCATTCCACCCCTCAGGGTGGTGGGTGTGTTCACTCGCCTCCCCGTCCTGACCTGTAGTTTTTTCCTTTCTCTTCTTTTATTGGAGTGGGATTGCTTTACAGCATTGTGCTCATTTCTGCTGTACCATGAAGTGAATCATCTGTGTGTGTACATATATTCCCTCCTTGGACCTCCCTCCAACACCCTGGGTTTTCTGTTTAGAAAAGAGCACTCCCTGTTCATGGTGGATAATCCAGAAGTCACATGAAGTCTAAAAAGTGGAAGTCGCACTCATAATCCCACCTCCCAGGGCTGCTGTCTGGCGTCCTTGGGTCTGGGTGCCAGTCTTTATTCCAAGGGCCTCCCCCATCCGCAGGGCCTGTCTGGCTGGACGTGAGCTTCCCTTCAGTGTCCCCACCAGAAATACCCTATTTTCCCGCCTAAGGCCTTGCTGGTTCCCAGAAACTAGCTGGATTGTTTTCTAAGGACAGGCACTCACGGGGTGACTGTTGTGCTGATGTTTGCTCCCTGGAGCTTCCGGCAGCCCAAGTCGGGTGTGGGCTGGCTCCAGGCCACACCCTGGAAGGAAATGATTGTAGAGGGTAACAGTCTGTAGCCCTTAGTGTCCAGGTTCTGCTGTAGGATCCCGAGGGGGACCTTCTCCTTCATGTTGGCTGGGAAGGCCCCCTATTGCCAGGAGCATGGCCTTGGGTAACCGGGTGAGCCTGATGCATGGACACGAATCTGGGGCTATGTGTCAGGTTCTGACTTTACCTCAATCTGTGCTTCTTAATTCTTCAAAACCTGACTTTTCTGTGATGAAATACTCTTCTGAGGTGAAGATGGCCCCTTGAACTTTCTCTGGGGGGTCCCAGTGAGTGCCACCCACCAGGACGGGGCCTGCCCACCCTTCTGAGTGTCCCCCATATCCAGGGTATTGCCCTTCCTTATTGCACCTGATCCTGGAAGGGTCTAGGAAAAAGGCAGCGGGGGTTATTATATCGGGTCCACAGGATTCGGTCTGAGTCTCCTGGAGGCTATGGGGCTGGGCTGTTCAGGGGTGGGGGAGGCAAAGAGTCAGCAGAGTGGAGCTGAGGCACCCTCCCCACTGTTCTTTCCTTCCTGCTGCTATTGTCACCTGACCTTCGGATGGCCCATGTAGCCAGCTAGAAGCCCCAAGAACCCGTGTGGGACTGAGCTGACTCCAGGACAGCCCCCTGCCCACCCCCTCCCACCCCCAAGGTGGACACCAGGATGCTTGCAGCCTCTGGAGAAGCTGGGAGCTGGGGGGATCGTACTTGACAGCAAGAGACGACACTGACCACCAGCAGTTTTTATAATGGCTTTATTGAGATATATAGTTCACATACCATGCAATCCACCCACTTAAAGTGTCCAATTCCGTGGTTTTTAGTATATTCACAGAGTTGTGCAGTCATCACCGTGGTTAAATTTAGAACATTTCATCATTCCCAAAAGAAACCCTTGTGGAGCCAGCTGTTTAAAAATTAACTACATTGCTTTGAATCAGTAATACATGTTCATGGTACAGAATTCAAAGGGCACGGTGAAAAGAGGGCCCAGCCTTTACCGTGACCAGGAATTCATCCCTCCCGAAAGGCACAGCCTGTGCGGAGTTTATTGTCTGTCCTCCCAGAGGAAATCTGTGCATAAGTGAGCATATGAGAGTATGGACTTTATCTTCCCAGCAAAGAGAGTGATTTTTTTTCTTTAATTTTGGAGACAATTGTAGATTTATCTGTAGTTGTAAAATATAATACAGAGCGGTCCCATCTCCCTTTCACCAGTTTTCTGCCTTGGTAACATCTTACGTAACTATGGTTGTCTTAGCACATGCGTGCTGCTGTAACAAAAATACCATAGACTAGGCAGCTTAAACTACACACGTTTATTTCTCACAGTTCTAGAGGCTGGGAAGTTAAAGATCAAGGTTCCAGTTTCTCACTGTTGAAAGCCCAGTTCTTAGTTCATAGTGACTGTCTTGTCCGTATATAGTAGAAGGCATGAGGGAGCTCTCTGGGGTCTTTTTTTTTTCGGCCGTGCCTTGTGGATCTTAGTTCCCTGACCAGGAATCGAACCTGCAACCTCCTGCAGTGGAAGTGTGGAGTCTCAACTACCAGGCCACCAGGGAAGCCCCCAGGGTCTCTTTCTTAAGGACACTTATTCCATCCTGGAAGGCTCTACCCTTGTGGCTCAAGCACTCCAGAAGGTCCCACTCTTAAACCAATCAGGTTGGAGAGTAGGTTTCAGTATATGAATTTGGGGGAGACCCAGACATTAAGTCTACAACAGTAATACGATATCATAACCAGTGCATTGATACAATTCCCTTTGACTGTATTTACAGTTCACCAGTTTTACATATGCATTTTTTAAAGCCAACTTTTTAAGAATCTGTTTTTATTTGCTTGTTTGTTTGGCTGCTCTGGGTCTTCGTTATGACACACAGGGTCTTTAGTCACGGCACGCGAACCTTCAATTGCGGCACGTGTATCTAGTTCCCTGATCAGGGATCGAACCCGGGCCCCCTGCTTTGGGAGCGTGGGGTCTTAGCCACTGGACCACCAGGGAGGTCCCAAAGACAACTTTTTATTTTCGGAGCAATTTTAAATCCACAGCAAGATTGGGAGGAAAGTAGGGAGACTTGCCAAATCCCCGCTCCACCCCCATGATCAACCTCCCGCACCAGAGTGGAACAGTGGGTACAGTCCACACACCTGCACCCAGAGGCCACCGTGTACGTCTGAGTTCTCCCTTGGCGGTTTGGATTCTTGGTTGAATTCTGTGGGTTTGGACGAACTTGTAATGAACGACATGTATCCACCATTAGCATCTCGTACAGTGTAGTTTCGTGTGTACTTTTTAAAACCCGCACGATAGCATCTGCAGCTAATGGTAGCTCCTCTCTCAGCCTCACTTTCTTTTTGTAAATGAATTTATCTGTTATGATTGGAGGCTAATTACTTTACAGTGTGGTGATGGTTTTTGGCATACATTGACATGAATCAGCCACGGGTGTACATGTGTCCCCTGTCCCAACCCCTCAACCCCGCCACCTCCCTCCCCATCCCATCCCTCTGGGTTGTCCCAGTACACTGGCTTTGAGCGCCGTTTCATGCATCGAACTTGGACTGGTGATCTGTTTCACATATGGTAATATGTGTGTGTCAATGCTGTTCTCTCAAATCATCCCATCCTCTCCTTCCCCCACAGAGTCCAAAAGTCTGTTCTCTATACCTGTGTCTCTTGCTGTCTCGCATATAGGGTTGTTGTTACCATCTTTCTAAATTCCATATATATACGCTAATACACTGCATCGGTGTTTTTCCCTCTGACTGACTTCACTCTGTATAATAGGCTGCAGTTTCATCCACCTCATTGGAACTGACTCAGCCTCCCTTTCTGCTGCTGAGGCTCAGTGAAGGGCTGGCTGGCCTTTACCCAGCACTTGAGAGGAACGCCCTCTCTGTGTGCTGCATCACCCCGACTCCAGAAGGGGGCGCTGTCCCCACCCTGTTTCGCAGTGAGGAGGCCGAGGGACCGAGTGGTAACTACCCGCCCTCCCCGCCTCCTCCGGGGGCCCTTCTGCCCGAGCTGGCCACTCTGCGCCGGTCTCTCCTGCACCCTGAAGTTTGTTTCCCTTCTCGGGCAGAGCAAGCCCCCTTCTTGGTGACTGGACAGTGCCTTTGTTGGGGTGTGGCTGGGCCACACCGGTGGGTGTCTAGTCACCCCAGGATCTTGTTACCCCAACAGGAAGATGCCCTGTAGCTAAGGCTGAAGGTCATCTTGACCTTTCTTGGCAAAGGGGTCCTTAAGAGAAGACAGTCCCTCTTCCCACCAGCAGAGGGCAACACCAGCATGACTGTCCCTCACTCTCCGCAGGTCTAATTTAGGTGTTTCACTTATTACAAATGACATCAAACATCTTTTTGTATGGTTAATAACCTTTGTAGTTTTATTTTCTCAGAAAGGTGCGTTTATGTCCTTTTTCTATTGGGTTGTTGGTTTTGTTTTGTTTCGTTTTTTAATCCGTTTGTAAGGGCTCTTTGGGTTTCCCAGGTGGCACTAGAGGAAAGGAACTCTACTGCCAATGCAGGAGACGCAAAAGAGGTGGGTTTGATCCCTGGGTCGGGAAGATCCCCTGGAGTAGGAAATGGCAACCGGCTCCAGGAGTCTTGTCTGGAAAAATTCAATGGACAGAGGAGCCTGGTGAGTTCCAGTCCTTGAGGCTGCAAAGAGTCAGACACGACTGAGTGACTGAGCACAGCACAGGGGCTCTTTATGTAGAGGTATAGCTATATTAAGAGAATGAGCCTGGGATATGGGTTGAAAATGTTTTTCCTAGCTGTCTTTCGATTTGGTTTATGTTGTGTTTTGCCCTTTATACCATGAAATTAAGTCTGGAGGGGTGTTGATCATGCCCAGAAAGGCTTTCCCTCCTCGTAAAAAATAGTTTCTTTCCATGTTCTCTTAAAGTTCTCAAGGTTTCATGTTTGTGTTTAAAACTTGCCCTTGGAATGTAATTAGAGGGTCTGAGTGAGTCTGGAGGTACTGACTATTTCTGCACTGATGGCTTCCAGGCAGCTTTTATGAATTGAGGTCCAATCAGGAGACAGAAACCATATGGTGCTTTGACCAGAGAAAGTTCAATACGTTATTAGCGGGGATTGGAATTCCAGGGCGTTGGCCGGTGAGAGGTAAAGAGGACTCTTTAGAACACAGGAAAAGCAGATTATCTGGGAGGGAGTGACTGGGAAAGAGCCCCCAGCTGCCATGCACAAGAAGACAGAGAAGGGGCCAAGGTGCTCACCAATAGAACTTGTTAGAGATCTGCCTACTGCTGTACTGGCAAGACTTCCCCACAACCCTTCCTTGATCTTCACCTCCCCGGCACCCTGGGGGAGGTAGCTCTGAGAGTCAGCAGGGAGGGGATTATGGGCAGGATCCCAGAGCTCCTTGGAGGCAGAAGTGAAGAGGAGCCAGGTCTGGTCAAGTTCAAGGGCAGATGCAGAAAAAGCTCCCCACCCCCAGCCTGGGGTGAGGGGCAGGCGCTTTCTGTTGGTGGTGCTTCCTGACTGGTTTCTGCTCCCCTCTTCACCCCAGCTGTACCTTCCCAGCTTTGGGGTCAAATCCTGAGTATCCCGAGGCTGGCTGTATGGGTTGAAGAGGACCCTTCCCCCAGAATAAGGAGAGGGGTCTATGTGGTTCCTGAAGGGCAGGGGAGGGGCCTGGGCTTTTCCTGTAGGTTATTCACCAAGTGTCAGGACCGCCTTAGGAAGCAAGTCTTCTTAAT
Organism: Ovis canadensis; assembly: GCF_042477335.2. Lineage (NCBI taxonomy): Eukaryota > Metazoa > Chordata > Mammalia > Artiodactyla > Bovidae > Ovis > Ovis canadensis. Next base: position 62,138,152 of record NC_091265.1, read on the forward strand.
TTTTTTGTTTCTTTTTTAAATTTTTCTTTCTTCCTTGGCTTCTCTCTGAGGCATGTGGGATCTTAGTTCCCTGATCAGGGATTGAACCCAACACCTCCTGCATTGGAAGCGCAGAGTCCTAACCAGGGAAGTCCCTAGCCCCATTTTAGAGATGAAGCTACTGAGGCCTCAAAATGGGAAATCCCTCACCAGGGAGCCTGCTGCAGCTGGGAGGTGCTACAAAGGACTCAATCCACATCTTCCCTGGGACAGGCTGTGCCCTGTCCACCACCCCAGGGACCTGGGGAGAGTCTGTCCTTCAGGGCACACACACAGTGATAGCCCTCTGCCCGCTGTGCCCCCTGCAGGGAAGCTGGCAGGAGGTGGGGGGAGCGGGGGAGTGCAAACCTGGCCCGTGTCTGGGCCCCTGGGTCCACGGCCCCTTTTGTGGGGCCAGTAGTGTGCTGCCTAGCTCTGAAGGGTGTGTGCTTGGGGGGAAGAGTTGTGTCTTTACACCACAGTTTGGGGGGCAGCGTAGGTCCTTGAGAAAGGGGCACCCTTTCCTGGTTTGTTGAGACGCTGGCCAGGCGGGCAGCTAGGCTGTAGCCCCTCCCTGGTGGGTGGACCCCCCTGCGTCCTCAGGGTTCCCCCAGGAGTGTTTGGAATAAGGAGTGAATTATAGAGATTAGACTTTTGCACCACGTGGAAGGAGATGGGGAAGTAAAAGTCCAGAGGAACCTCGCCAGGCGCTCTGGGGCCCAGTGACACGCCCAGGCCAGCAGGGACACCTCCCCGCTGGTGACCGGCGTGCAGGACCCACCGGGGACCTGAACGCGCTGGCCTGGGGTCACCACTGGTCAGCGGGGCGGCCCCGGCGGCCACCCTGCTCTGCCCCTCCGCGTGCCCACTCGCAGGCCACGGCTGCCGCTTCCCGGCCCAGACCAGGAGGGGTCGTGGGAGGAGGCAAGGCGGGCGAGGGTGGCGGGACCGCGGGCTCCGGGGCGCGTGTGACCTCGCTTGGCCTCCCCACAGATCTTGAACCCGCCGCCGTCCCCCGCCACGGACCCCTCCCTGTACAACGTGGACGTGTTCTACTCTTCCAACATTCCCGCCGCCGCCAGGCCGTACAGGTACGGAGCCCCCGCGGTCCCGCGCCTGGCCCCCTTTCCCGGGAGAGACAGCGAGGAGGGGTCGGCGGGGCGCGCTGAGGTCAGAAAGCACCCGGAGCCCTCGGGTGGGAGCCTTGGGGGTCTTGGGAAGCCACCGGGGCTCCCCACCGCGGCTGGCCGGTCCCCGAGGGCTCTGCGCTCAGGCGGTGCTTGAATCCGGCTGGGGACTGCGGCGGGGCCGCCACCCCGCGATGCCTCCCCCGGGAAGGAGCGGGCTTGGCAGGCCCTCGCCGGGGCGATCCTTCCGCCTTCCTCGCGGCGCAGGCCTGCTTCAGGGGACGTCGGGTCCGGCTCCGAGCCAGGCTGGGCGAGCTGAACCTGCTGAGCTTCAATCACCCGGTGGTCTCAGCCGGCAGGGCCCACCCCGCCCCGGCGGGCTACCTGATGGAGCACGTGGAGGCTGGGCCCCGCTAGGCTTGTCCCCCGCCTCCCGCGTAGAGAGCCGGGGTCTGGGGGCGCTGCGGGTGGCGCCTCGTGGTCCTGGAGCCGCGGACCCTCGGGGAGCGGCGCCGCCCGCCCTCTGGTGGCCGTTTGGGGGACTCCCGGGCCTGGAAGGGGAGCCGGCCGATTCCGGGAGGCACCGCTCTTGACCAGGTGGTCACGACCCTGGTCAAGAACGTGCAGGGGCTCCCCAGCCTGCCTGCTCCCAGGACCCCACGTGGGGTGTCCTCCTGCTGCACCTTCCTCAGCGGCGGGCCCTT